>NW_028261390.1:59183054-59555554 GCF_051295495.1 Thamnophis sirtalis | reverse complement strand
TGTAGAATAATATTAATATTTCCTAAAATAATTCATTTTTTTCTAGCAGAAAAACTTCCTACAACTGTGTGTAGACAAGTAAAATGATGCTTTTTGGACAAGACTGAATAAAAGAAAAATGTTTTTGTTAAACTGATACACTATGCAACTCAGGATGTTACCTTCCCCCCCTCTAGAATGGAGGAAATCTTGAGGGGAAATGATTCCAAATGGCCTCTGACGGAAGAAGGTTCTCTGAATTTCGAGTAGGGATTTTAAAACATGCACTGCTCCAATGAGCTCATTTATGGCCCCCAGGGTGCTCTCATCACTGCAAAACGTAAGCCGCTAAGTTTGCTCCTTAAAATCCTTCAACCCATATTTTTGGGCTCACTTTCATGGAGAAGAACTTTTTGCATTCTTTCAAAAAACCATAGGTGTTGGCACTAGTATTTTTTCCTACACATGGATTTCAGTGTTTATGAAAATAAGTTCCTGAAATTTCAAGACTCCTTGGGTTGAATGGCCAATTGAAGACCCAGAGGCAGATCTCTTGACTACAAACTCTTTGTTGCAACAAGCAATAACTCAGCAACTGCCTCTCTGACAGCTTGCCCTTTTATAGGGAGCTGTCAGATGGCTTAGCCAATCACAACAAACTATTTTTGCCACCTTGGTGGTGGACCTGAGTGAAGCCTTTATTCCCCGGCTTCACTCCTTCATTTGGATATTCAACACCTTGAATCAAAATGATCCCTACATCAGCACAATTTTTGCTATATTATTTGCTGTTACTGTAACATGAAAATTCTAACATGCACATTGTAAAATGCCACAATATTTGACTGCTTTATGAAGGACAGGTCCATTTTTTAAATTCTAGTCACCGTTCTGTTATATTCTTGTAGAATTCTTTAGAAGTAATCACTCTTCTTAGTTATTTCTCTTCTGAACTAAAGTCGTAGCTGCTAACATTCTCAGTTGTGTCACTTCCCTGTAATTGCCCACCTGCTAAAGAAATCATGTGTATTCTAAAAGGAACCATAAGATCAAAAATTCTTTTAGCCTTATTGACGACTCTTTTGATTCTGTGATTGGAAATGACAAAATGAACAGCAGCAGTAACCAAAGCCTGCTGTTTTCTGGCAGGGGAGATCGATCTATATAGACTCTTTTCTTCTCTTCAGAAACAAAATTGGAGGAGAATGCCCTCCTTCCATCAGTGCCTGCCAAGCAGATACAGACTTGTGAAATACTAAAACTCAGCTTTCCTTGGCAGAGTTTTTCAAATGCTTTGTGCTTTTGACGTGTAATATAAAATTCCTAGTTCGTTCAGCGGCAGTGCTGTTTCTGAATTGATAAAACAGAGGAGAGATTCTGTAAGGTGTAAATAAGTAGTATGTTTGAAAACAGGACCCATTCCATGTATTTATCTAGAAATGTTATAATTTTGATAAATAATTTGGAGTCTTATACAATACTTTATCCATGGTTTAATGATTCTTAAACTAATTTAATTCAGTGTCAAGAAACTGAGGCGAAGTTTGGAGTAATTTCTAGGTTGGACTACTTTAAAAAGCAAGTAAGAAAATATGTTACTTAGTGATATTTTATTTACCCATGGATAGTGTTTAGCTGAGCAAAGCTAGCTAAACTGCTGGATATTTCAAAGATAGAAAAGTGTTAACATGCTAGGCTGTAGGCTGGCCTTGTAAGCTCAGGTAAAGCAGCTAACTCTTTTATCTTGCCTTTACTGTCTTTCTGTAAATCCATAATCTTTCTTAAAGTTGCCATAGGTTATTCAGTGCATATGGCTGCACATCATTAGTGTGTCTTATGTCTTTACTCTTATTAGAATTGACTTTTGCCATCTGTGCCTAATAAACCACAGCCACTAAAAATAGCTTTCTAATGTACAAATGGGTAGTTGCAGCAGAGAATGTGGGGTAGTTTGTATGAAACTCCAAATGTAATAGGGCTTCAATACTTAGATTCCTAAGAATTATCTTCTTTTCTTTTTTTCTTTTAAATTTAATGTCTGAATTGAAACCATATTATTTATTCTTTGTTTGCTTGACTAGTAATGTTAGATTTAGAAAGCTTGGTAATGGTGACTACAGAATGGGAAATGTAAGTCAAACAGATATTGAATGAAGGAAAGCAGCTTTGTGTAGTTAAGGTATGTACATCAAATATTGCCATGAAAATAATTCAGGTTGCCAGAATTCATCTTTTAGAGTTGAGGGATTTGCATGGAAATGGCCTTTTTCAAGAATATGTGTTCTTGATAGGATCCATGATATGTAAAAAAAAAAATTGCACTAACTTCTACCTGCATTCAACACGGGGCTCTGCATGCAATGTTTATGTAGTCCATATTCACATTCATCTCAGGTTTTACGGTAAGCCCAGATCTTGATCCATGCAATAAAGCAGAATCGCTATAAACCAGAGGCTGCCAATTATGATGACTGACTGAGCGAGTGTCACTCAAATAATGTTAAACTACAAACCTTTTTTTCTACTGGCTTCCTGTGGAAGCCCATATACAATTCAGAGATTTTGACGGTCTTAGATTTTCAAAAAGAAAAGAAAGAATTGAGAGATTGGAACATGCTAGAATGAGTATCTAGGACCGTGGCACGCACGCCCGAAGTGGCACCCAGAGCCATGTTGCTTGGCACGCACGGCATTGCCTGTTCCTCTTCCGGGTTTCTGGCACGCATGCGCGCATAATGATCATCTGGCCTCCCTGCTTGCAGCAGTGCTGGAAACTGGAAGAGCTGGTCTTCTGTTTTCCAATGTGAGCATGCATGCCGCCAGCTGATCATCAAGTGTGCATGCACACCAGTAACCAGAAGACTAGCTGGCTGGTGCGCATATGCGAGCCGGAAACCGGAAGTTCATTTTCCAGCGTGCGAATGCCCCCTGGGCAGCTCCTCTTCCGGGTTGCAGTCCAGATGAGCATGCACACTCCCTTTTTGGTGCCGAAAAGGTTCGCCATCAATGATCTAGGGCTTTATCTAAGCAATTAATTTACAGAGAATCTTTCAGAAAATGGATTCATTTTTTCAGTCAAGGTTCAAGCCAGCCCAGGCATCTGGCTGATGTTGACTTTTATCAGTGTCTATTTCTCAGTGTACCTCTCTTGTCCTAATACAGAAAGTCCTTGACTTACAATAGTTCATTGTATGACCGTTCAAAGTTACAATGGCACTGAAAAATGTGACATGATTGTTTTTCACACTTACGAAGCATCCTCATGGTCACATGATCAAAATTCAGATGTTTGACAACTGATTCATATTTATGACAGTTGCAATCACCACCTTTTCTGACCTTCTGACAAGCAAAGTCAAAGGAGAAACTAGTTTAGCTTAACAACCATATTGCTACCTGAACAATTGCAATTATTCACTTAACAATTGTGGCAAGAAAAGTCGTAAAATAGGGCAAACTGACTTAACAACTGTTTCACCTAACACTGGAATTTTTTGGTTCAATGGTAGTTTAAAGTTGAAGACTACCTGTATATATCCCTGTATACCGTGTTTCCCCGAAAATGCGACAGGGTCTTATTTTCTTTTGCCCCATGAAATATGGCCTTGGGCTTATTATAAGGGAGGGCTTATTGTTTTGGGGTTGCTGGGCAGCTGCTCCCTTGTGAGCGGACTCCCGAAGGGTCAGGCACAGCCTCAGGGGCGAAGCAGCCATGAGGTAACCACGCTCACAGGCAGCCGCCCAGCAAATCCCCTCCCCAGCCAGGCAGAGCTCCATTCACTGACCATGGGGGTATCCCGAATGTGCCAAGCCGCGGGAGCTGGGGAGCGGGCAGAGCGCCAGGTGGCTTTGTATCACGTGGTTTTGCGCCTTAGTGATACCCCCTAGGTCAGTGAATGTGCTGTGCCCAGCTGGTGAGGGGATTTGCCGGGCGGCTGCTTGTGAGCATGGTCACCTCATGGCTGTTTCGCCCCTGAGGCTGTGCCTGGCTCTTCGGGAGCCTGTACACGAGGAAGCAGCTGCCTGGCAACTCCCCCCTCCAACCAGGCAGAACACCACTCCCAACCTAGTCTTATCCCGAAGGTGGCAAACCACGTGAGCGCCTTCCCCCCCAGCTCCTGTGGCTTGGCGCCTTCGGTATACCACTAGTTCAGTGAGCGGTGCTCTGCGTGGCTAGAGAGGGAGGTTGTCCAGGGGGTTTATTTTGGGGGGTATGCTTATATTTTTGCCCACGCGAAAAAGTGTGGGAAGGCATTAGTTTCAGGACAGGTCATATTTTCGGGGAAACACAGTAGGAGATAACATTTTTATCTTTGATCTAATTTTTGACTAAGTTATAGATCATGTACTATGTTAATTTAATTATTTATAAATTCTTATATTTATAGAAGAGAATATTTTGAATCGTGAAATTGGAACAGATTTGCATCTTCTGATGTAGATGGGAGGCCAGAAATGCAGCTGATGCAGTGTAACAACCTCTATTAATGGATGTAATTTTGCTATTGCACTAATAAGCCTTTAGGATGAACAGTTGCTTAATGGATGGTATATTTTGCAAGCTAAAATTAATGATCTTCATTATCCAGTAGCTAACATAATTTGGTTTCCTCATTGATTCTTAAATATGATGTATTTTGAAAATTAAAGAAGCACACTTGGCTTTTTCAGCTTTCTGAAAGTAAAGGGGGCCACAGTGCTACTTTCCTATGAGAACAGAATAAATAATGGCAAAAGAGGAATTACAGTTTCGTCATTTAGAAAGAGGTTGTATCTTGCATCTTAGCTAAGGAAATTATGTTGTATGATGAATTCATCTGTGGAACATTCTAATTCTATTTGATTCCAAGAATATTAGGGCAATCATTGTACATTTTAATCTGTTATATAGACATGTTTTGGGAGATGGACACTATATGTATTAGAGAGGAATTAAATTCTTAATACTTTTCAATTTATGCTTAATTGTGATGAAAAATAAATGTAAACAACATAATGTACTACTGAATTATAATTTATTCTCTACCAGCTTTTCTTAAACTATATGTTTGAGAGGCACAGCCAGCTAAATGTTGGCTTTGGCTAAATCTTTTTCTTTGGCCCTTACTCTTGCTCTGTGCAGAAGCATCTTGGAATATATTTATAGTTGTATATGCTCTGTATTTAGTTGAATGACTATGGCTTCATGTGACTTTACTGAAGGCATGTTTTAGGGAGGTACTGTACAATCTTTGGAAAAAAAGTGTTGTATAGTATGTTTTTTTAAAAACTTAGTGGACCTGCATCATATGCGGACAAAATTTTTGAAACTTCATTGATACTGAATATAGAAAATAGAATAGAATTGGAAGGGACATTGGAGGTCTTCTAGTGCAATCCCCTGCTTGAGCTGCAGATCCTATACCATTTCAGATAAATGGTTGTCCAGATCTTTTTGAAAGCCTCTAGTAATGGTGCACCCACAACTTCTGAAGCCAATCTGTTCCATTTGTTGATTGCTCTTACTGTTAGGAAATTTTTCCTTATTTCTAGTTTGCTTCCTTCCTTGGTTAGTTTCCAATCATTGTTTCTCATTTTGCCTTTTGGTGCTTTGGAAAAATCTTTGTAGGAGTCCTTCATATATTGAACACTGCTATCATGTCTCCCCTATTCCTTGTTTTTATTAGATTAAGCATACCCAATTCCTGTAACCATTCTTCATACAGTATGTCTTTGGTCCAGTCCCCTAATCATTGTTGTTGCTCTTCTCTACACTTTTTCTAGAGTCTCAAAATATTTTTAATATTGTATTGACCAGAACTAGACATAGTATTCCAAATGTGGTCTTACTAAGACTTTGTAAAGCAGTACTAGAATATTGTTTAGTATTCTTTTTGTTCTAATCTCTAATTGACTGTTGTGTTCTTTTTGTGTCCTTCCTCTTACGTTTCACATACCATAAAAATCACAAAAATGATACCCTTGCTGAACTGACAAAAAGAAAGATAAGACATTGGGGTTTGTAAAGCAGCTGTCATAAGCAGTGTAGAGTTAAGGGGCAGGACAAAGTTGGAGTGTTCAAGGAAAAGTTGGTAGCATAGCTTTCACCTGTTAGTAAGTATTCTGCACTTACTTTGACACAGCTTTGACAAAGCAATATCCATGAAGAAACTTACCATATGATTTTCTTTTTATACCATGTTTGCCTAAAATCTCATAATTGTGAATAAAGCTGAATCCTCACTCTGCCATCGCTACTAATGAAATGATCTGTTATTTTAGGAAGATTAATTGCAATCAGTATTCTTGACTGTATATTAGGCCTTTATATAAAACAAAGGAACATCCAGTAAATTGTCAGACTTCAGGAACAGAATTACAATGGTAACTTGAGTGCATTTTCCAAGAAGAGTGCAACAATTGGGTTTTTCTAGGGAAATTTGAAACAATGCAGCTTTGTAAGGTGTCTGTTAGTTATCCTTTTATGGGTTATAGTAGAAATTATGAGGAAACAATAAATACAAGATAACAACCTTGCTTAAAACACTTTTATGTAATTCACTGAAGTAGTGATTCAAAGAACCTGTTCATACACTGCATTGAGTCAAATTATAATTTGATTGGTTTTGTGTAAAGTTCCACGGGAACTACACAAGGAACTATATTACAACAGTTTTGGCAAATAGTTTGATTAATTTTGGGCAAATCTAGACATTGGAATCCATCAAACACATTTATGGTTTTAGTACATTGTATGAAACTAGCCAATATTGGATTATACAATAAACGAGAAACAAATAGCACCACAAGTTATGTGAATCCAGTCAGTATTAGAACTTGAATTCCAGATCATTGTTTAGACTCAATTTGAGTGTGTGGCACAAGTATTAAAAATATATATGGTCCATACAGTAATTGTATTACAGGAAAATATTAAGAGTTTAAAATGTAAGGCAATAAACATAATATTATATATTGGAAATAATTAGGCATAGTTGATAGATTAAGAAAAAACACCTTCTATACAAACTGTCATTGCAAAAGGAGAGATTGTGATTTGATTTTCCGAGATGGCTGCTGATCGGTAGGAAGATTTTTCTCTCCTGTTGACAATCTGCTGATTTTGCTACTATGGGCCCACCCGGAAGGAAGAAAGGCTGAAAGTTCCCTGTGGGAGCAGCTAGAATGTCACTGGTCTTTTAGCTATGTTTTCATCTCAGAAGACCATTCTCATAAGCTAGCCTGTTTTTAACTTCATTTTTTAAAGTCTTTGTTTTGCTATGGTTTTTTTTAAATCTTTAAAAGTTAACTGGCTAGTTGAATACTGATTTATTTATACCCCTTGCTGGATTTCATTTGTTCTTTTTGCTTTTTTCCTTTGATTTATTTGGCTGCTTTCATTAATACTTGCTTTTGATGTGTTCCTTGATAGTGAAAGTGTTTTTATTTTATTTTATTTTCATTTTTATTGGAACATTCACTACAGGGATTTAGTATTTTATCAATTTGTAAAAAGTTTGGAGCTTATTTTTTCAATTTTTCTTTTAATTTTGTATTTAAATATCCAGAACATATATTCTCTGTTTCCCTGTCTATTTTTTTATTCTCTTTTGAAGAACTCTCTTATCTACTACATAGAACAACAGCATATCAGATTAGAGACAAGAGGATGAGGCTAACTCTAAAAAAAGACACTGTTTGGTAATAAGTAATTCCTAGCTGAAAACTTTTTTTAAAAAAAAGTTTGTTGAATTGATAAAGACTGTGAAAAATATTCAGAGGCAAGTAACTGTGTAAGTGAAACTCACAAAAGGAATCTGATTTGAAAGCAGCAGATTCAATGGCCCTTACAGACTTACAATTGAATCTACCCCATACGCCTCCCTGAAGTTCAAGCCTGCATTGTTATATAACAGCAAAAAACTGACTTAGCGGTTAAGTGATAAATTGGCCTTCTTTAGGTGGACTTAAGGAGATAGGGGAATGGATTTAGTACACTAACTGGGAAACAATTTGATCTGGACTTTTTAATGTCTTGTTTGTTTTGTGTTTTTTTTAATTCCTTTAACATTTTTGTTTTGGTGATTTGTGTTTTAACTTTTTTGAATAAAATAAAGATAGATTTTAAAAAAGTAAAGGGAGTGATTTTATAGAATTACCGCATTTCTCTATTTTTCTAATAAAAAAGTTGATATTTCTCCTAAGCCATTATCTTATCACCTCAATCTTTTGGCACTAGAAATGTTTGCTTTGCTTGCTCGTCACTGTTATATAAATAATATATTTTTAAAGCTACCCTGTTCTCCCCAAAATAAGACCTCTGCGGATAATAAGCCCAATTGGGCTTTTGAGCGCATGGGCTAAAATAAGCCCTCCCCAAAATATTGCAACACAGCAGCAGTTGGACCATAAGAAAGGCTGAACAACAAAGAATTGAGGCCTTTGAACTGTGGTGCTGGAGAAGACTCCTGTGAGTCCTGCACGGCGATTAAACCAGTCAGTCCTAGAGGAGATCAACCCTGACTGCTCTTTAGAAGGCCAGATCCTGAAGAGGAAACTCAAATACCACCTAATGAGAAGGAAGGACTCACTGGAGAAGAGCCTCATGCTGGGCAAGATTGAGGACAAAAGAAGAAGGGGACAACAGAGAATGAGGTGGCTGGATGGAGTCACCGAAGCTGTCAGCATGAGCTTAAATGGACTCCAGACGATGGTAGAGGACAGGAAGGCCTGGAGGAACGTTGTCCATGGGATCGCAATGGTTAAGACTCGACTTTGTAACTAACAACAAATTGATTTGGAATCATAATTTGAAACTATTTTAGTAATACAGTAAGAAATAAACAAGTTTCTACTACTTTGCTACTTGTGGAAACAAGGTCAGAGACATAGAATATTGCACAATGCAATTTTAAACTGCAATAATATTTATTTAAAAGATAAAGTCTCTCTATATGAGCTTGATTCCTGATTGCTATACTGTATTAACATTTCTGTTTTTTTCTCAGAATATCACTCTAATCACCTTTGGCTGTTTATTCCCTCCCAAAATAATTTTTGTAAGTCGTTAAACTCGTACATAAAACTTCTTTTGTTAAGGATTAAAGGAAACGTATCTACCATAAAACTTCCAAAAGTTCAAGAGCAGTAAAAATGGTCATTCCAAACGTTATTAAGAAATGGGCTCGGCTGAGCATTAAGGCCATGTAGTCTACATTGCAACTGTGAGCTTAGTGGGAATCCCTTGACTCTCAACTGCTTGACTATATAATTTTAAAAACCATGGTTTCTACAGCCCACTTACAAGAACTATTTGTTCAAAGTACAGTTGGGCAATCCCACACTTTTCCAGGGACACTGTGGCTCAGTGGCTAAGACGCTGAGCTTGTCAGTCAGAAAGGTGGTTTGAATCCCTAGTGCTATGTAATGGAGTGAGCTCCTGTCCCAGCTTCTGCCAACCTAGCAGTTCAAAAGCATGTAAAAATGCAAGTAGAAAAATAGGAACCACCTTTGGTGGGAAGGTAACAGCGTTCTGTGTGCCTTTGGCGTTTAGTCATATCAGCCACATGACCACAGAGACGTCTTCGGACAGCGCTGGCTCTTCGGCTTTAAAACAGAGATTAGTACCGCCCACTAGAGTCAGGAACGATAGCACATATGTGCAAGGGGAACCTTTACCGTACCTTTCTCCAAAGATTTTGCCTGCCAGAATCTACTATTGGATTCTGATGTCCATCATCTCTGTTCCTTTAGGGACGTCTAGCTTACCATACCCTGATTGGAAGTGTCAGATTCAAATTCAGATTTTGAAAATAAGTCTATACCTTGACTGAAATCAGAAGCTATAGGTGAAATTTTATCTGAAAAATATTTTACAATTCTGAAAAAAAGAGAGGATTTGGATATTCTGGAGAGTGACAGATAATGGAAGATTTTTTTTGTTATCTTTGGAGTGTCCATCAGTTTTCCAGGGCTGAGCTATGGAAGAAGATAAATCAATTTACAAAAGCCAATTTCAATTGATTTTTTGGGTTATAACCAATGTTAGTGAAGATATTCATGTGCTATTTTTTTATATACACCTCCTTAGAAATGATGCTGTGTTCATCCTGGTGAAACTACGTTTTGAAAGGATGATCTGTAGGGGGGGTGGGATTTCCTGCACATTGGCAGTGTGTGTTTGTGTGTTCCATCACTACTTGGACTTGACACTATAGATATAATGCATTTTTTTTCCTGTCTAATACAGGATTAGCATGAATAAGTATCTGGTCAACACTGGGTTATTAGCTAGTTTTTAATAAAATGGAGCCAAACTGCTCAGTTTTTCAAACAGAAGACAGTCAGGTAGGACATAAGACCACACTATAATAAATAAATTAAAGTGTGCTTTCTTTTTAAGAATATCGTGCCTGCTCTTGGAATATAAGTCAGCCTGCAAACTGCAGTTATATATTCATTGGGAACAAAAAGGGCTGCTTATACTGCAAATACTTTAGCATAGAATATATGGTTTTTTTTTTACTAATTTTTATCTTATTCTTAACTAATAACGTAGCTAATAACAATTAGAAATTTAAATAGATTAGAACATTCATATTTTGCTTGACAGTTGAAGTCTTCTTCCAATGTTTATGAAATACAGAGAAACATATACAAACTAAACTAAAATAACTGACTCAATTAACAGTAACAGTAACAGCATGAGATTAAATATAGTATTGCTATAATGTGTGATTGAAAGTTCATCTGTCTGCGAGTAGACTGATTATATATTTGATAACCACATCTTTTGTAGACATATAAAGTTATGATTATCTATATACTTATTCTTAGAAATTGAATAAAATAAAAACCCTTTCTCTCTTTCTTTCCAAATACTAAGAACAAACCTCTGTACTTGAATAAAAATGCAACACTTCTGAAGGATTTTAAAAAATAAATATGATGTAGACAATTAATTAGTATAGATATTTTAGCAGCAAAAGATTGATGGAACTGGTTACTAGATATCTTACTTTCATAACAAGGTAATATTGAGTTGAATCTTAATGCCAATTATTTACATCAGCTCTTTGTTATTGTTTTCCTTTTTTAAAGTTTATTATTATTTAAAGCTTATTATTTTAAACTTTTAAAGCTGTGTTGTCATTTTAGTCTAAAGATAGAAATATTCAGTTTCTATTTAGAGAAAAGCATTAAGCAAGGAAGAATACAGTTCCTATATTCTATAAAATTCTTTCTTTCTTTCTTTCTTTCTTTCTTTCTTTCTTTCTTTCTTTCTTTCTTTCTTTCTTTCTTTCTTTCTTTCTTTCTTTCAGAAACTGATTTTTAATGGCAAGATTTTTTTTTTCATTGTATACATTTATAGTTTTTCCTTAGTTGCCCAGAGCAGTAAGATTTTGTATGTAAAGGATGTGAATATGATAGCTAAATAATCTTTGCCCCATAATTGTCTTATCAACCTTAATTGGAGCATTGTTTCTTGCAGGAAGAAACAATAGCCCAATCAAGATTGGTTGGGCAAACCACAGTATATATAAAAACCAACACATTATATTCCCCTATGCACTGATGTAATCTACCCTGGTAAGGAATTAACCACAGGAAGAGAAACAAGTTCAGAGAACACCAAGAACTTGACCTATAAGTCTTCTTTCTCTAGACAAATATCTAGAGACTCTTTTGTGTTATTACAACTATGTCATCTGTGATATATTCCTGGTTTTTGTTTTAAAAACAGCAGTTTTAAAATCATAGCTGTCATTCTGCAACAATATTATATCATAGTTACAAACACTGATTACCTATAATCAAGTACAAAATCTAGCGTTGTGTTTTACCGCTAATACTTAGCCTTCCTTTAAGAAATATGGTTGAAGCTTGTTGTGTTTCATGCAACATGGGAATATAGAATAACAAGCATAAAAAGTATGGTATGCTTTTTTTTTGATAATTAATACAACTGAGTCAGCAGTAGCTTACTCATAAGGTTGAGATGTCCATTACATCCTTTCTCTTTAAATATTATTTCAGCTTGCAGAACATTAAGATGAACTTTACAGGGCTTAGCCAGGCAAGACAAATTGGTTGCCACAGATACCAAATTATAACAAAACTACATATACAAACACTGTGTCTAAGCCTAAAGTTGATATTAGAGATATTAATCACTGTAAATGGAGAAAACATGCCAATATTGTAATTTTATTCCCTCAGTTTTTTGCTTTTTTTTTTTTTTAAAAAAAAATCCATATACAACTTTTATGCTTGAAGAAGGCATAAAGTGCTGCTGCTTGAAATGGAAAGAAATCACGATTCCTCTCGATTAAGTCACAATTTTCAAGACCATAAAAAATGTGTGGCACCTGAACTGGATAATATGTACCTTATTTTTTTGCCCTGAAATGAACTAAAGGTGGAGGTGAAGTAAATCCCCCCAAAAGATGTCTTTTTATCCCTCACTATATGGATGCCTCACTTTAGTTCCACCACAAAACCACATTCGACTAAAGGGCGCTCGACGAAACCACGTAGCTGACGTCATCACAGTGCGACAACAGCGTGGAGAAAAAAGCACGCTGTAAACGCTAAACCTAAAATTAACCCCTAAACCTAAACCTAACCCCCCTAAACCTAATCCTAAACCTAACCCTAAACCTAACCCTAACCCTTAACCTAACCCTAACCCTAACCCTTAACCTAACCCTAACCCTTAACCTAATCCTAACCCTAACCCTAACCCTAAACTTAACCCTAAATCTAACCCTTACCTTAACTTGAATTGGCTTGCTTTCAAAGCGCTATTTAAAGCGCCCTTCTTTCTCCATGCTCACTGTTGTCGCCCTGCTGATGACGTCAGCGACGTGGTTTCATCGGGCGCCCTTTAGTCAAGTGCGGTTTTGTCATGCCACGCCTCACTTTATGGTGACGGGAGTCAATGTTAAAGTCTGATATATAATGAATGAAAAAGCACTGAACTCAAGCGGCTTTGCAGCAACCCAGCCAAACCTACCTAATTAAAATTATATCTCGCTCAATAGTAGTAACTGTGAGATGGATTTTGGAGTCCTAGGGGGACAATCACTTAAATATGAGCCAGCAGTGTGCTGCAGCTGCCAAAAGAGCCAACACAGTTCTAGGGCTACAATGAAGATCATGTAAAGTGTTGATACCACTTTATAAAGTCTTGGGAAGGCAACACTTGGAATACAGCATCCAGTTTTTGTCACCACGATGTAAAAAAGATGTTTAGACTCTAGAAATAGTGCAGAGAAGAAAAACAAAGTTTAGGGTACTGGAGGCTAAAACATATAAAGAATGGTTCCTGGAATTGGGTATGTCTAGTTTAACGAAAAGAATGACTAGGGGTGATAAAGTCCGATATTTCAGGGGCTGCTACAAGTAAGAGGGAGTCAAGCTATTCTTCAAAGCAGATGAAGCTAGGACAAGAAGCAATGGATGGAAATGAATCAAGGAGAGAAGCAACCTAGAGCTAATACTTTTCTTGACCGGAACAACTTGCCTCCAGAAGTTATGAATGCGCCAACATTGGAAGTTTTTTTCCCCAGACTTCCAAAAAATATGGAACGCTTCATGAATTTACATGTCATCCTTGTGCAGAGGCCATGCTAAGTTTTTAAGAAGGTATAGGACAACCATTTGTCTTAAATGGTATGTCCCATCCCATCCCATCCCAATGTGCTCTGGTTTGGGTTTTAAAGAATGTTAAATACATTTCTGATTGCTAGTTGATCAAAAGATTCTTTCACATTGATTGGATGTCTCAGGGACTTTTTGATATGGGCTGCACATTGTATTTTTATGTCAGAGAAGTAATGTGATGGCACCAACATCTATAATTTGCATTCTCTGTCTGTGGAATAGTCATAGGCAAGATTGATCCTTCATAATATTCAGTTTTGGTGAAGAAATTAGTAAAGTTCTGCATTTGTTCCCATTTTCCATTATTTTTAATACGAGTGTTTTCATCATAGTAGGGAAGAGCAATAAGGTTTTAAAATGGTAATTTGATGTTGTATATAAATAACTCAGGTATAATTTTGGACTTGCCAAGTTTGGATTATAGATAAAAAGGTAATTTTGGATTGTCAGAAAGAAACTATCACTTCGATCCAAAATCCTGAAGAAATAGATTCCCTCTATTTATCTATCCAATAGAAAGATTGATCAATATTATAAGTGAGTAGATTTAACTTGCTTAAGAATATAATCACATATGTATGTATGTATGTATGTATATGTATGTATGTGTGTGTGTGTGTATGTATGTATGTATGTATGTATGTATGTATGTATGTATGTACGTACGTACGTACTTGGGTGATATCTTCCCATGTAAAGCCTGAGAGGCACATCTCAGCTTTATGTGAATTTATTACATACTGTAATAGAAAATGGCTACACCAGTTTCTCTATAGACAAAGAGCGGGTGCACTATTGAATAGTTCAAGAATTTCAGTAGGAGTGAGTAGAACATACAATTCTTCAGCTTCATTTGTCTGCTTGTTATTTGACAGAGGAATATTCTGTGCAAATGAACTGGATACAGCTAGACCTTGGCTTATGACTGGTTGCTTAGCAACTGTTCAAAGTTATGAAGGACCCCAAAAAGGTACTTACAATCAAGATTCGAAGTCCTCTGGTCTCACTTTGGGTGCTATGTAACTGACCTGAATTTACAGCTATTTCCAGTGTCTCGTAGCCACACATTACCACTTTTTAATTTTTTTTTGCCAGAAATTGGTGTTTACTTTCAGTTTCCAGGAAAAAAATTGTCCATTGAGGACAGTGTGTTCACTTAATGGTTGTGGCATTTGATTTATGACCCTCCAAAACAATGGTGTAAAATTGGGTTTTGTTACATGATCCTCTTAATGACTGGCATGATTTATGATTGTAATTCCTCAATTACTGTCATAAGTTAAGGAGTACCTTGCATTGTAACACTCTTCTGCATATTTCATGTTATATTTTTTGGATGCTGCTGTTGCTTGTTGCCAACATTTTTTTATCTAACATTTGGTCCTTTGGAACAGTGAGGAACTGGGGTGGATTTGACAAGAATTCTGATGTTTTCCATTTCCAACCCAAGTGGCAGGAAGAATAGTAAATACCGTATTTATCGGCGTATAACACGCACCGGCGTATAACACGCATCCCCCATTTTAACACAAAAATTTGAGTAAAAATTTTTTTCATTAAAAATAAATGACTTGGAAGCTCGGAACTTAATGTTGGATTAAAATTTATAACATTAGAACATGAATTATAACATTAACTCCTCTTAAAAGGCAAATATGAAATGAAAAAACACCTCTTTGAGCAAAAAAACTTAATCAGAATCACTGCTTTTTGGAAAACCAAAAAACTCTTCCTCATCTTCACTTGTATCCTCAAAATCAAACTGAGCACTGCTTTCACTGCTTTCACTGTCTTCATAGATCAGTTCGTCTTCTTCCCCATCCAAAGCATTGCTTATGCCACATTTCTTAAAAGAGTTGATAACAATATCTTCTTTGACTGCGTCCCATGATGTTTTCACCCACTGACACACTTTTGAAATGCTAGGTCGTTTCATTCGCCCAGAATTTGTAAATTCATGTTGAGTTTCATCACACATGTATTTATTCCACTCTTCACGCATAAAAGCTTTGAAGGGCTTGTTAATGCAAACATCTAATGGCTGTAATTGTGAGGTCAGTCCGCCTGGAATAACTGCTATATCAGTTTTGAACTTTTGAAACTCCGCCTTTGTTCTTTCTGTAAGATGAGATCTAAATGCGTCCAATACCAATAAGCATGGCTTCTTTAACAAAGCACCTGGGCGCTTCCCCCACACATTTTTAATCCAAAGCTTCATGCCTTCTTCATCTATCCATCCGTTTGGATGAACATGCACTTGTACGCCACTAGGAATTCTCTCCTTTGGTAACGTTTTTCTTTTAAAAATTACCAATGGAGGCAGCTTATTTCCATCTGCAGTGCAGGCAAGAACAAGAGTGTAACGATTTTTTTCATGCCCTGAAGTTTTAATTGTTACTGTTTTAGTACCTTTTGAATCCACAGTTTTATTTGAAGGAACATCGAAAGTGAGGGGAACTTCGTCCATGTTGCCGATTTGACCCATTTCAAAATTTTGTCTTTTTCTTGCATTGATAATAAATCTATGAAAATGTATTATCTTTTCCTCATAATCATCTGGCATACGCTGGGCAATCCTTGTTCTTGTTCGCATCCGAAGGTCATGCCTCTTCATAAATCTTTGGCACCATGACGTTGTCCCTTTAAAATCCTGGATTTGCAGCTCTTTGCTGATTTTCACAGCTTCAAAAGTCAGCATTTTTGTTGATAAAGCAATGCCTGCTTTTCTTTGGTTCAGGACGAATTCCTTCACTTTACTTTCTAGTTGTGGCCATTTCGTTATGCCACTGCGCAAAGCACATTTTGATTTTGGTAACATCTTGATTTTTTCGACATTTTTTCGCCACTCTCGTATTGTGCATTCTGTTGGTGGCTCTCCAAAATGCCTTGCTGCAGCCCTATTCCCATGTTGCTTGGCATATTCTACAACTTTTAACTTGAAAGCAGCTGTATATGCTGAACGCTTCTGTCTTGATTCCATCAGGGATATACAGTATTTTACCTATGGCTGTTTAAACAATAAAAGTTACCGTCAGACATGCGGTTCATTTCCCCCTCTGCCACTTCACTTCCCCACCAATGTTCCCTCTAATTTTTTTTCAGTGTGAGCGGAAAAGTATAGTGTTTGAGCGGCACATTTTCATGCCTGAGCACCTGAATTTTTTTCACAGATGTCACCTAAGACAACAACGAAATCAGTATTATTTGAAACTCAAAGTTATGTTTATTCAAGGTACCCGCTTAATTAAAAGTGTTATATAATATCAGTATCACTTAACAACGGTCCTGCTTAGCAACCAAAATGTTGGCTCAGAAACTCTGGCATTGAAGCGTGCAAGTCTTAAAGCTGTCAAGTTACAAGACCCTCGCACCCCTAACCCTTTAGGAAAAAAACCCCAGGGGTCTTCAAACCTGACAGCTTTAAGCCTTGTGGACTTCAACTCCCAGAATTCCTCCTCCAGTCATGTTGCAGCAACGTCATCTGCGTGGATCTGCTCCATCTTCGGTTTTTTCACAGGAGGCAGGGCTGCTGCTGAAGATGCCAACGAGCTCCCGCCGCCACTAGAATATGCATTTGTTTAGCATGACATAGAATAGTCTTTCAACCAGAAGTATGGAATAAAAGAGAGACTGATAAATATTAAAAAAAATAAAACCAAAAAGCAGCTATTTATTTGAGTTCTAGATAAACATTTAGTTCAGAAGAGATTAGAATAGAACAGAGAAAGAATAGAATATAGAGAATACAATAGAAATAGAATTGGAAGGGACCTTGGAGGTCTTCTAGTCCAACCCCCTGCCTAGGCAGGAAACCCTACACTACCGGTACTTAAGACAAACGGTTATCCAAAATCTTCTTTAAAACTTCCAGTGTTGGAGCATTCCCAACTTCTGGAGGCAAGTTGGTCCATTGGTTAATTGTTCTCACTGTCAGGAAATTTATCCTTAGTTCTAGGTTGCTTCTCTCCTTGATTAGTTTCCATCCATTGCTTCTTGTCCAGCCTTCAGGTGCCTTGGAGAATAGTTTGACTCCCTCTTCTTTGGAGCAACCCTGGGCCCTGAGATATTGGAAGACTGCTATCATGTCTCCCCTAGTCCTTCTTTTCATCAAACTGGACATACCCAGTTCCTACAACCGTTCTTTATATGTCAATATCATTTAGACAAAGTTGATCCCCTTATTCTCCACTCCAGAACCTTGGAGTTTGAAGTTCTTTGGTTCTCTTCTCCCACCCTCTGTGTTCCCACGAGGGGATTAGCATCATAGCTCAACTGCCCCCCTCCCACCCATAAAGACCAGGAGAGCATCGCTGCGCATAGCCAAATGCTACCATAGCAACTATGGCGTTGTCTGATGTCTTTCTTGCACGCTAAGATGGACTGAAGGGGTGAAGCATAGCTTGCATTGTCCCTAGTGCGGATTATTTTCCCAGCCTTGGTCACTTTACGAGGGGTGGACTTCAGTTCCCAGAATTCTTCAGCCCTCCCTTATTCCTGTTTCCTTTTCCTTCATTATATTCAATTGTTTCAATATTAAGTGTAATTCTTCCTTCCTAACATTTTTCCATTTTTTCCCTTATATTCTTTTCTATTTCAACATTGTCTTTGTTCCTTCCATTCTTTCTTCCTTCTTTCAATCCTTCCAATATTTTTTCCTTCATTCCCTTGTCTGTTTCAATATTAAGTACATTTCTTCCTTTCTTCCTATACTTTTTTCCATTTTCTTCCTTATATTCTTTTCCATTTCAACATTGTCTTCCTTTTTTCCTTCCTTCCTTCCTATACGTCTTTCCATTTTCTTCCTTATATTATCTTTTCTGTTTCAACAGTCTTTGTTTCTTTCTTTCTTCCTTCCTTCCCTTCCTATACTTCTTCTTTCATTCATTATATTTTCTTTTCCATTTCAATATTAAGTGTAATTCTTTGTTCCTCCTTCCTTCTTTCAATCCTTCCAATACTTTTTCCTTCATTCTCTTTTCCTTCAATATTAAGTGCAATTCCTTCCTTCCTTCCTTCCTTCCTAAGTTATTTCCATTTTCTTCCTTATATAATATTTTCTGTTTCAACATAAAGTGCCTTCCTTCCTTCCCTCCCTCCCATCCCTTTCTTTATGTTTTCTTCATGCTTTCTTTTCTTTTTCCTCTGCTCTTTTTAAATCCCCCCCCCTTCTTCTCCTCCTCTACATTTAGGTTGGATTAGTTTGTACAACGGTCATCAAACTTCTGAAGTAAAAATAAATAAATAAATCATATTTAAGAAGAAGAAGAAAAAGGAAGACGTTTTTAGTTAAGTCAAACGTTTTAATAAAAGTTTCATCTTTTAAGATTTGTCCAACACATCCAATTGTAACCTTAACAGTAAAGAATATCACCCCAGCTGCTAAAGGTTCAACCAGTCTGAGAACCATTGAAAAGACAACAGTGCAAAATCCAAAAGACACAACTTCCTCACCCCCATTGCTTTGGTACCAAATCTTTGAGGAAGGGGCTCCAGAAAAAAGGAGGAGGAGGAGGAGGAGGAGGAGGAGGAGGAGGAGGAGGAGGAGGGAACCAAAGAGAGGCTTTTACCGGGTCTGCGCCCCACAGCCAGGACCGTCCTGGCGCCTCAAGCCGCGTTTCTTCCTGCAAAGCCCTTCGGGCAACCCGAGAGTTCCTTTTGGCGCCAGAAGGGCTTTGCAGGAAGAAACGCGGCGTTTCTTGTGTGTGTGTGTGTGTGTGTGTGTGTCTGTCTGTCTGTCTCCGCCATCCCCAACCTCTACACCTTGCAGGACTGCTGCGCCTTTGAGAAGCCGGGGTGGGGGGGAGAGGGGGACGGGAACGACGCCTAACCCCCACCCACACAACCCGGTCCCCGGGAATGCCGCTCCCGCCGTTCAGAAACCGAGGGGGAGAAAAGTTCAAAAGCCACCGGAGCCAGCTGGAAAAGGAGCGACTTTCCCCATTAGCCGGCGCCCTCCGCCAATCCGCAACGGCCTCGCAAATTAAAAACCGAAGGAAGGCGGCGAGCTCAGCCAAGCGCGGCCAGGCAGCCAGCGGCGCGCACCGGCTTCCCAGCGCAGGGAACTTCTCCGGCGGCTGGGGGGAGGCCGTCAAGCGGAACTCTCGGGTTGCCCGAAGGGCTTTGCAGGAAGAAACGCGGCGTTTCTTCCTGCAAAGCCCTTCTGGCGTCAAGCGGAACTCTCGGCAACCCGAGAGTTCCGCTTGACGGCCTCCCCCCAGCCGCCGGAGAAGTTCCCTGCGCTGGGAAGCCGGTGCGCGCCGCTGGCTGCCTGGCCGCGCTTGGCTGAGCTCGCCGCCTTCCTTCGGTTTTTAATTTGCGAGGCCGTTGCGGATTGGCGGAGGGCGCCGGCTAATGGGGAAAGTCGCTCCTTTTCCAGCTGGCTCCGGCGGCTTTTGAACTTTTCTCCCCCTCGGTTTCTGAACGGCGGGAGCGGCATTCCCGGGGACCGGGTTGTGTGGGTGGGGGTTAGGCGTCGTTCCCGTCCCCCTCTCCCCCCCACCCCGGCTTCTCAAAGGCGCAGCAGTCCTGCAAGGTGTAGAGGTTGGGGATGGCGGAGACAGACAGACACACACACACACACACACACACACACAAGAAACGCCGCGTTTCTTCCTGCAAAGCCCTTCTGGCGCCAAAAGGAACTCTCGGGTTGCCCGAAGGGCTTTGCAGGAAGAAACGCGGCTGGAGGCGCCAGGACGGTCCTGGCTGTGGGGCGCAGACCCGGTAAAAGCTCTCTTTGGTTCCCTCCTCCTCCCGCTCCTTCCACAGTTTGTGTGACGCTGCCGCCAGGCTGAGAGCTGCCGCTGAAACAAGTTTGGGAAGGTCCTTTGCAGGCAGCCAGTTCTAGCTGCCTGCAAAGGACTTCCCCACGTTTGCTTTGAAAGAAACCTCTGCGCGGGAGTTAGAAACCTCTGCGCGGGGGTTTCTTGCCACCTTAGAGGGAACAGTGGACCCGGCGTTGGACCCGTATTTATCGGCGTATAACACGCAGTATCGGCGTATAACACGCAGGCAGGGTTTAATCTTGCAATTTTAGTTTTAAAACTGCGTGTTATACGCCGATAAATACGGTACTTCTGTCCATCTTTTGCAACACTGTTAAGTTTTTTCCAGGAAACAGTGCAGCTAATGGGCTGGTGGCTTGTAGAACTGTTGAGGCATCACCCACACTTCTCTTTCCAACCAGCTATTAACCAAGATATTTTTGGACATAGGTTTGCCAATAGAATGTTAAATGGTTTATCATTCTTCCTGTAGCTAGCCCTTTCAAAAGACAGGTAGGCCTGTGTGGGGAAAAACTCAAAATGATTGGTTATGAGTGCAGTCCAAATCTGTCCAGAAACCTGTCACTCAAGCAACCTCAAAGATGTTTACAGTCTACATTCAAGACACCTCAAATATACACTCACCTCAATAATTTAAATGTAGCGATAAGTGCTGATTTGATTTTCTACAGCCGAGGTGGCGCAGTGGTTAGGGTGCAGTACTGCAGGCCACTTCAGCTGACTGCTATCTGCAGTTCAGCGGTTCAAATCTCACCGGCTCAAGGTTGACTCAGCCTTCCATCCTTCCGAGGTGGGTGAAATGAGGACCCAGACTGTGGGGGCGATATGCTGACTTTGTAAACCACTTAGAGAGGGCTGAAAGCCCTATGAAGCAGTATATAAGTCTAACTGCTATTGCTACAGATTGCTGATTCTGAGTGGAAGAGAAACAAACTCAGGTCTTGAAATAGGTGGCAGAACAAAGGATATAATTCACTTGTGTCCTCTTGTCTCTCTTGCCATAGATGTTCAGGAGAACGTGAAAGGAGAAAGAGAAGAATGGCTGTTTTACAGCTACTTCCAATCCAATAGACGGATCATTGGATGGAAATCTAATAATAGAAGAATAGTGTTGTGGCCCGCCAGTGGATCTAGCAGCAGATTCAGACAGTGAGGCGGTTGAGGAGGAACATGGGCCAGTCCTGGAGTCTGGGGATGAGGTCTGATGAGGTCTCTTGTCAGAGGCAGAGATGGGGCCAGGGCTGTCTGACAGTTATCAGCCACCTTCGGAGTCAGACATCAGTGGAACAGAAGAACAGCTGGAGCCTGTTCCCAGTGTCTGCATGCGCAGAGCTGCCAGGAGAAGGGAACAGCTAAGGAACAAGGGTCGATTTGGGAGTAAAGCCACAGATGGACGGGGAATGGCCCCTCACATAGGGACTAAAGAGGAACGAAAGGGGAGTAGAGTTCGCAGGAGACAATTAGTTCAATTCACTAGGGTAAAGACTCTTCCTGATTTTTGCCAAGTGTTATCTGCTACAGAGTGGCATTTGGAAGATATCGGCCTGGCTGCTCTCCAAACTACAGATCTGATAAAGGCCTGTAGTTGTGAAAGACTGTTGGTCGGGACTTTGCTGCAGAGGAATTCAACTAAATAAAAGGGGTATTAGCGGGATGAGGAGCCGGCTTCGTGTTTTTGGGAAGCCTAGGTCAGAACAAATAATAAATCCACTCTTTCCCAATCTACAGTACCTTTGCATTTCTACCACTTCTTCTTTTCCTACCCTGCCAATTCTTATGTAGACAGAACCTGGCAGGATAGGATTTGGAAGTGCAGTCAGTAATTTTTCAAGCTGACATACTTATGTCACCTTGTACACTGGATCAGAGCAGTTTTCTTGTTGCTGTGCAGGTCAGTCCTCAGATAATTTTGAGGAAAATGTTAGCAATAGCTGAAGACTGATGGAATGTTTCAAACTCAACTGGAATAAGGCTGAATAAGAGGAGGAACAGAAGTCTTCCTATTTAATCTAAGAACACCTGAATCTTTCTGTTTAATAACAGTCACTCGCACCCTTGTGACCTCTAGACTGGACTACTGCAACGTGCTCTACATGGGGCAGCCCTTGAAGAGCATTCGGCGACTCCAGCTTGTCCAGAATGCAGCCGCGCGAGCGATCGTGGGTGCACCTCGGTTCACCCACGTAACACCTATCCTCCGCGAGCTGCACTGGCTGCCTATTGGTCTCCGGATACGCTTCAAGGCGCTAGTTGTCACTTATAAAGCCCTTCATGGTATTGGACCTGGGTACTTGAGAGACCGCCTGCTGCCAATTACCTCCTCTAGACTGATTAGATCCCACAGATTAGGCCTCCTCCGAATTCCATCCGCCGGCCAGTGTCGACTGGCGACTACCCGGAGGAGAGCCTTCTCTGTGGCCGCTCCGACCCTCTGGAACGAACTCCCCATGGAGATTCGAACCCTCACCACCCTCCAGACCGTCTGCAAAGCCCTTAAAACCTGGCTATTCCGACAGGCCTGGGGCTAAAAAGCTTCTACCCCCTTCTCGAATGGTATGACTGTTGTGTGTTTTAAATTATGTATTGTTGTGTGTCGTTTTAATTTTTGTCTGCATCCCCCTCCCTTGGTTGAGTTGTGAGCCGCCCTGAGTCCCCTTCGGGGGAAAAGGGCGGCATATAAATAAAATAAACATTCAAACATTCAAACATAATCCAAGCACACCTGAATCTTCCTGTTTAATCCAAGCACACCTGAATCTTCCTGTTTAATCCAAGCACACCTGGATCTTCCTGTTTAATCCAAGAACACCTGAATCTTACTGTTTGATCCAATAACACCTGAGAAATCATCTGGAAGCCTATGAATTTATATTACATATACAGTTTCTCCAGCATTTTGTTTTATTTAACTAATTTAATCTCTTGGGGATTTTTATACTGTTTCCCAGGGCATTCTCCATAGACAGTAACTGATTCAATCTTACTTTTTTGTCAAGTTCACTCTGTTACATACCTGTTGATAGTTTTGCATAAATCGATTAAATGGAAAGATACAAATATGAAATATTTGAAATAACTGAAATAGAAACTTGAATTACCTAACTTTTATTAGAAAAAATATTTTCATAATAATAGATTTATTGGAAAAAAAGTTTGAAATGAAAATAGAAGAATTGTGGCAAATAATTTTGCTTTCAGAGATGGACGACATATTTGTAGGTAATTCCAGGTCATTAGATTCTGGTTTTCTTTCTCTTGCATCTTCTGCATCTTCTCTTCCTGAGCCTTTCCAAAATGAGGACCCAGATTGTTGGGGGCAATATGCTGACTCTGTAAATTGCTAAGAGAGTGCTATAAAGCACTGTGAAGCAGTGTATAAATTTAAGTGCTATTGCTATTGTGGAAGATGTCAATCTTTATTGAGAAAGTGGAAGAACTATGCTTCTGGGTTTTGTGTAACAATGTTGTGTAATAATTACTAGCTATTGTATCAGAAAATCCTGTATTACATTTTCAGAGATTGTTATCCCAGAAGCACTGCCTAAATGTCTTCCAATTCTACGACTCTACATGACCTAACTTTATCTCTGTTCCTTTTACTTAATATTATTTAATAAGGCAATATATTCATTGTGGTTCACTTTCCTGGCAAGGCATGCAATCTATACGTTAGCATGAAAAAATATACTGGCATATGGCTGTGGTGCATATTTAAGTAAAAGTTATTTGAAACTAAATCAGTATCTGAAACAGCTCATTATTTCAGCCACAGGAAGCATCCAGCCCTATTTTATTATCATCCTGACTGATTTAACTTATATTCATTTCAGTGAGCTTAATTGTCCCCAAGATACACACATTTATTTGTTACATGCTGTGATGGAGACATTCAGGACCTTTTCCTTAAGTCCATTGCATTTTAAATAAGATCATAGTTTATACTGTATCTAAAACACAGAGGTTCTTTCATTGAGGTTAACATAGACTTCACTGAATGTAGAATATATTTCATTGAGCATAGAATCTCAAGAATATAGTAAGCTATTTCTTGTAGCTACAGACATGAACAGTCACAATGGTATTTTTTGGATGGGTCTTTTTACAACAGCTGAGATTTGAAAAATAATCTGAAAAGAATCAAGATTATACGTTTCCTTATTAAAGGAAAATAAGCAAAATTCCATAAGTAGAAAACATTTTCTGATTGAATATGATGAATAACAGAATAACAGAGTTGGAAGGGACTTAGAGATGGTCTAATCCAGAGGTGTCAAACTTAATGTCTGCCTGCTGGATCCTTGGAAACAGCAAAGGTCCTAGATTGTTTCTCTCCTTCATTAATTTTCATCCATTGTTTCTTGTATTGCCTTCTGGTCTTTTGGAAAATAGATGGACCCCTTCTTCTTTCTGGAAGCCTCTCAAATATTCGAATACTGCTGTCATGTTAGTCCTGGTGTCCAATTGCGAGGGATGCCTGGGGGCCGGCTCTTTGTGCCTGGCTCCCAGCTGGTGTTCCCTCTCGGTTCCCTCTTCCATCACAGCTGTTGAAGGCACATAGATGGTCTTGAAATAGATAGGCGATCTGTTACTTGCTGCTTTCTCCGTGGGCTTCTTCTCTTCCTCCATCTTCCCTGAGTCTTTACACCCCCTAAGCTCGGGTCGGTGCTGTGGCTCAGGACCCCGGACAGCACCCTGAAATTCAGGGTAGTTGGTGAAGTATTTTAAGAGAGATTCGGGTTAATGTCAGGGTTCCAAATAGCATCCAAAAATAAATCAAGAGTCCAAGGCAAAGTATTGCTCAAAGTTCCAATTTATTAAGAGAACCATGTTGGCACATCTGGGAAAACCCAAATGTGAAAGCTTCCCGGTTTTCCCCACCCAGTTGAAAGTTCAAGATCTTGCCTCCACACCCACAAATCCATCACATGGTCCAATCTCCCACGGCCATGCTGGCAGTTCCACCCATCCAATTCCGGTCAGGTGCAGAGGTGCAGAGACAAAGGATGACCTTGGGTTTCTATTGTGGCCCAGCAGGAGCAGTTGGAGCTGCCACCAGACTCTGACAGCGAGGGGCCCTATGAGTCGGCCGTGGAGGATGTGGAGGACCCTGGACAGGGTTCCGACTCCAAGCAGGCCGCAGAGAGGCTGGTTGGCCACCAGGAGGCACCTGAGCCTTGTATCAGGGTGGAGGAGACAAGGGAGAGTGATCCAGAAACCAACAGTGAGTTGTTCCAGGATGCACGCTGTTGAAGAGGTACTCGGCGTCAAGAACAATTACGTAATTACAGGAGGTAATTATGCTCAGCTGATGGTCATTAGGCTCCTCTCCAGACTATAAAAAGACTGTTTGTGCCACGCCCTTCTTGCAGAAGTCAACACTTTGACTAACGAGAAACTATCTTGGAAGGCTGGACTGCTGCCAGAGTTTGTCTGAATTGCTGCCAAGGTTTGTTGGACTTGCTACCAAGGTCCTTATCTGTTTGTTTACTTGGCTTTCAGCCACCGAGAGTCTGGTCTTGTTATTAAAGGACATTCTCATTAAGCGTGTCTCGGCTTTCGTTACTGGACGGAGGAGGGCATCAGAAGAGGTTTCTAGAAAGAATTTTGTTGTGACTACATAGTATGTGACTCCTTACAATCCCCCCTCCCATTTTTCCAGAATAGAAAATGCATAGCAGAATAATAGAAAGTATGGCAGGTCAAAGACCCAAAATAAAAGATGGCTGACATCTGATCCTTCTTTTCACTAGACTAGACATACTCAATTCCTGCAGCCGTTCTTCATATATTTTAGTCTCCAGGCCTTTAATCATCCTTGTTGCTCTTTTCTGCATTCTTTCCAGAGTCTCAACATCTTTTTTACAATATGGAGATATTATTGGTATGAACCAGTGGTGGGTTTCAAAAAAAATTGGAACCTACTCTGTGGGTGTGGCTTCCTTTGTGGGAGTGGCTTGCCGGCCATGTGACCTGGTGGGAGTGGCTTGCCAGCCATGTGTTTTCTTTCTTTCTTTCTTTCTTTCTTTCTTTCTTTCTTTCTTTCTTTCTTTCTTTCTTTCTTTCTTTCTTTCTTTCTTTCTTTCTTTCTTTCTTTCTTTCTTTCTTTCTTTCTTCCTTCCTTCCTTCCTTCCTTCCTTCCTTCCTTCCTTCCTTTCTTTTTTTCTCTTTCTCTCCCTCTCTGTGTCAGTCTGTGTATGTGTGTGTAGCAGTGGTGGGTTTCAAAATTTTTTGGAACCTCTTCTGTAGGTGTGGCCTGCTTTCCGGGTCCACTGGTAGAACCTCTTCTAACCGGTTCGGTAGATTTGACGAACCGGTTCTACTGAATAGGTGCGAACTGGTAGGAACCCACCTCTGCTATGAACCCATGTAGCCATTAAGCTCTACCAAAAAAAGAGAGAAGCTTTTATGAAGAAAGTGCTGTGTCAGAGGTTTGTTTATCTAACATATTGGAGATGATCATCTCCTGAATCTCTTCTAAGCAATGGAAATGCACTTCTTCTATTTGGCTTTTCATTTTGTTCTTTCTATTAATATTTGCATTGATTTCAGTTCGTGTCTTTGAGTGTTTTCATATTCTGTATTTTATCATGCACACTTAATACTCACTTTAAACATAAAAGTAGAATTTAAAATAAACCAGCATGCATTTTGGTAGCTGTTTGGTTGGCAAATAGGAATATCAATGTAGATTTAAAATTTAATCATTTTAGGAGAATTTGAGTACTCTTATCTATATGGCGGGTCTTGAACTAGCTGCTAATAAGCTGTGTTGTAACATGGAGTTGATAAATATTCAGTTAATCTCCTTAGGTTGTAGATCTTGCTAATCTCTTCTTTCTAGTGTTGAAAGGGTTTGCAGATTCACAGGAAATGATCCGATGCCTTCAATATATCCAAATATTTTCTTAAGAGTTTTTCCTTGCACTTGAGTGTAAATAATGAGAGAAGCGTTGTTTCAGCAATTTAAGTCAAACTGTGTTTATCTCAGGCACTTATAACTATTTCAGATGACTCTCCCACACTCTCCTATCTTCCTGCAATTCATTTCATGCAGTTTGGAAATGACAGTAAAACAGGAAAGCTGAGATGTGATTCAGATGTGCCTGGACAAGCAGTATTAGATTAACTATAGGCAAGTAAAAATTTCAGTCTCTGGTGAAGTCTACCCTCATTATAAATATAGCAATTCTTCCCACGTAGAGTCAAAGTAGGGCAATAAGTATATATTGACTGGCAATCTCTCTTGGATTGGCAGGATTATTATTTTTTTTAAAAAAATCTTTATTATACTATTTTGGAAAGAGGAGGTGCCTCTCCCTCCCCCCTCTCCTTCCTTCCTTCCTTCCTTCCTTCCTTCCTTCCTTCCTTCCTTCCTTCCTTCCTTCCTTCCTTCTTTCCTTCCTTCCTTCCTTCCCTCCCTCCCTCCCTCCCCCCTCTCCTTCCTTCCTTCCTTCCTTCCTTCCTTCCTTCCTTCCCTCCCTCCCTCCCTCCCTCCCTCCCTCCCTCCCTCCCTCCCTCCCTCCTTCCTTCCTTCCTTCCTGTTATCTTCAAGTATCACTTCATCTTCTTCTGCGGGCCAAAAGAATCAATATGTCTTCAGGACGCAGTTCTGCAAAACATCAGTCAGTGTTTCTATTCTTCTTTATCATAATCTGAAGAATGCATTGGATGTAGAAAATGGAAAGTATGCAGAGTGTTTGTTTCCTTTCAGTAGAAATCTATGCACATATAGAGGGTTGTAATGATTACCTTGGTGGAGATATTCAAGCTCCAATGCCAAAGCAACAAGGGGTAAAACAATTAAGTCCAGAAAGTCCAGATACCATGAGGAACTGGAGCAGAAAAAAATCCACAATTTTCTGAACTATAAGAAAAAGGAGGAGGAACACAGAGTTGCAAGATTTTGTTACTATAATCAATCTCAATGAAAGTAATTATGATTAGTTACAACTTGATTCTGCTCTACCTAATGGGGATAACAGAACATTTTAAGGTACTAAATTCTTCATTTCTTTCGCTTGAATGCTGTACAGAATTGTAAAGGGATAACTCTTTGTTACTAAGAAGCAGAGGTGAATTTTTAAAACCTTGCTTGTTACCTAGGTGCTTTAGTAGACTATTATGGTCAAACAAAAATGGTGATGAAGTTTTTAAAAAAGTTGGTAAATCAAACTCCAGTAATAAATAAGCTGCAGTATGTAGAATTACTTACTGCAGTATGTAGTAAGTACTGCAGTATCTAGAGGGCTGTAAAAATTTGGAATTAGCACCATGGCAACCTGCAATGTGCATGCTTTGCTTGTATTCCTGCCCAAGGAAAACTCCTATTTGCACTAAGTGCAAACTGTTGGGATTGCTGGAAGACAAAGTAGAGAATCTAGAGCAGCAGCCCCCAACTTTTTGGGCACCAAGGACCAGCTCCATGGAGATTTTTCTGCAAACTGGAAGGGGCGTGGCCAGCAGTGGGTTGCACATTTTATTACCACTGGTTTACTGTGCATACGCCTGCCTGCTTCGCACACACGTGTGTGTAAATCAGGCATGTGTGTGCCTTCCGCGTATGCAACCGGCCTTTTGTGCAAGCACTTTGCTCTCATGCGTGCCTTCTGCACATGGGCCTGATCTAAAAAAACATGCCTAAATAGGACGGGATAGATAGAGTTGAGCCAAGATGGGCGGGTGAACCCACCCATGGTTTCCACTACCAGTTTGGCTGAACCGGTCCGAACTGGCTGAACACCGCCTCTGCAGATGGGACTTTGCTTGTTTGTGTGGCCAGCTTGATGGCATGCCACAGGCCAGGAATGCCACAGGCCAGGAATTGGGGATCCCCAATCTAGAGCCAGTCTAGGCATTTTCATCTGTGACAATGAGAAATTTCTGGAAAAGGCAGAAGTCTGTGTTCAAACTGAATTAATCAAGGAAGAAACAACTGCAAAGAAGAATGAAACCTCAGAGGAAGAGCAATGGAAGTATGTAGCTCAGAGGACAAAAAAAAAACAAAAACACCTGAGAAGACTGTTCTTGTGGGACTGTCCCTGCCTTCTCCTGGAGGTGAATAATTGATTTCATATCTTCCCTGTGGAAGAAAACATCTGAAGGGTCTTCGTCAAATGCTCCAGTGATAGGAAGAAAAGTAACTCAGACTCTGACAAAGAAGAGAAGCCTGCTGAGTTCCCCACTGGAAAAAAAGGTGTGTGGTGGAAATTGGTGACTCGGTTCTCAGAAGAATAGAATCAGCCATTTGTAGATGAGACAATCTATGTTGTCTCCCAAGTTCAAAGATCAAAGATGTGATAGAGAGACTTACTCAAATAATCAAGGCCACCGATTATTATTATTTTTCTCCTCTTTCATGTTGGCACAAATGACGCAAGAAAGAGCTTGAAAAAATATTGAGGGAGTAGAGCAGATAGGCAGGAAGGCAGAAGGGATATGAGAACAGGTAGTGGTGCAGTTAGGAGCACACATGGTGGTTTCATCTGTACCTCTGATTGAAGGGAAACACCCAATGAGGATGTTAGAAGTAACATTTGTATTTGTATTTAATAGATTTATAGGCCGTCCAATCCCGGAGGACTCCGGGTGGCTTACAGAAAGAAACAAATCTTAAAAATATAAAGAATTAAAAAGAACAAAGAGAATAGATTAAAACCACATCATGCACCCACTCTGGTCGGGGCTGGACCTCAGTCATGAGGTCAGCCCCCAGGCTTGCCGGAATAGCCAGGTTTTAATAGCCTTTCGGAAGGCCATGAGAGTGGGCAGGGTCCGGATCTCAGGGGGAAGTTCGTTCCATAGGGTCGGAGCAGCTACAGAGAAGGCCCTCCTCCGGGGAGCCGCCAGCCGACATTGCCTGGCTGACGGCACCTGAAGAAGGCCCACCCTGTGTGATCTTATTGGCCATTGGGAAGTATGCGGCAGTAGGCGGTCTCGCAGGTATTGAGGTCCTAGGCCATGTAGAGCTTTAAAGGTAATGAGCAGCACCTTGAATCGCGTTCGGAGACCAATAGGAAGCCAGTGCAGCTCGCGGAGGATAGGTGTAACATGCTGGCTGAAGGAATAGTGCCATTGGGAGAACTTTGAATTTTTGGACCATGGTCCACATACCTGAAAGAAAGGCTGATTCCGATTCCATAATACAAACACAAAATATCACAAAGGATTTTACTACCATCCTATCCTAAGACCTGCAAAAACAACCATGTTTTTAATAGTGTGTAGAAAGTCAATAGAAACTGCTGCCACAGATTTCTAGGGGGATCTTATTCCTGAGATTAGGATCAATCATTCAAGAAGAAATGCCTCCTGGGTCTTGTAAGATAACATTGTTTGATCAACAGGACTGAGAACATGTCCATTCTACCTGACCTCATCAAACAGACATACATATATAAATTAAGCAGTTCTTCAAGTTGCCAGAACCAATGCTATAAAGAGGTTTATAGATGATGACTAGGAGTGATTGTGTGAAAGACTTCTAAAGAGCATTCATTTTTATTGTGATTACAAAAGTAATAATTTACTAAATGTACGAAATGCACAGGGATATTTTATTTTTGCCATTCTGCTGTATTTCTTTTATGAATAACAGCAGTCTATTTTAAATAAAAACCAATTAATTCTAAAGTTACATTTCATTTCTGATATTGCAAATTTTTTTAAAATCATTTTGTCTCTGAAATGATCAGAGTTCAAAATAAAGATGCAAAATAAAAAACTGCAGGTTGAGCAACAAAAAATATTTTAGGAAGTTGTAAAACAACATAGCACGTAAAACTACTCAGAGTGTGCTTAAAGTCTCTTGTTTTTATAGCTGCAAAATTATTTTAAAATAATTTTTAAAATAATTACTTGTAACTGGTTCTTTCCCTTCACTTCAATGTGTAAAGATGAATTTAAGGCTGAAAAAAATTATTGCTGTGCAATTACTGAACTGAAAGTAATAGTTTCCATTTTTTACGACCAGTGGGAGATTCTAATTAGGCATGATTTTAAAACATGAGCTCATTCAATCTGTTGGTTTTTTTTTTAAACAAAAAAGCACTAGCAAATTAACATGAATGTGAGGTAATAAGGACCTGACTACTTTTATGTAATAACACATACATTATGCTGTAGGATTATTTAAAATCCATTCATGTCCATCTCTGCTCTCAAAAGTTATAGTCACTAAGCAATTCCAAAATCAGTAATGCAGGAGTGTCCAACTTAATTTATTGACCAGTAGTTACACAGAGCGTCACCACAAAAAGTGAATAATTCGGTTTAAAATGTAAAGGGAGTAAAAAAAAATAAAACAAGTTAAATGAATTCAGTATAGTTGTTATTATGTTTTATGTTGGTGCAGTGGCCTAGAGGTGACGTTCTTGCCTCACAATCAGGAGACTGTGAGTTCGATCCTAGGTAGAGGCAGATATTTGTCTTTCTGGGAACAATGCATCTATATCTGTTGGATATAACTCCCCGTTGGCGACAGGAAGGGCTTCTGGCCAGTAAACACTCAGACTCCACCCCTCAAAGAATTATGGGGTCATTAAAAGATGATGATTATTATTATATTTGATCAGGTAACTTACATAAACTTAAATACTTAATAAATCTGCAGATCAACCCATGCTTCCTGCCACTTATTTTTGTATATTTTCTTCTTAGACATATAATCCCATACACGTATCATAGTCTCTTTCTCTTTCTGCCTCTCTTTGTCTCTTTCTCTCCCAGCTTTGGGTAGGCTGGAAAAATTCTCGCCTATGAAATATTTATCAACTTACTTCTCTAATAATGTTCTCAGTTAGAGATCTAGGGGATATGGTAATGGACGTTTCTATCTTTCCTTCAGTGTCCATCTGTTCCTTCATGCATTATCTTTTATTCTTCATACATCTTTTTCAGTGACGTGCGGTGAGGTTTATGGCTGGTGAGGCCCGATGTCTGAGCATTCTCTCCTCTCCCCCAACACCCCACTGACTAAAGCACTTTCTTTTGCCCGCCTGAGCTCATGGCAGCCCGCCTGAGCTCTGCCATGAGCTCAGGTGGGAGTCAGTGAAGGACTTTCTTTCGCCTGCCTGAGCCTAAATCACTTTCTTTCGCCCGCCTGAGCTCTGCCGCGAGCACAGGTGGGCGAAAGAAAGTGCTTTAGTCAGTGGGGTGTCGCGGGAGAGGAGAGAATGCCTGAGTATTGCATTTATTAAAGAAAAAAGAAAATTTGAAGGAAAAAAAGGGAGCGTGGGGTGGGAGTAGGGGGCATCAGAAACGGAGAAAGACAGGAGTAAGAGTGAGCGCAATGCGGCAGCTTTAAACAGAATGACAGAGTTGAAGCCGCTAAAAAATGTGCCCCCTACTATGAGGCAAGAGAACTGCATGCCTCAACTACCTCGGGATTTTTTAGGCTTCACTTAACTCTGCTCGAGTGCCTAAAAAGTTAGACTAGATGAGGCATGCAGTTCTCCTACATCATAGTAGAGGGCGCATTTTTAGAGGCTTTTTTTAAACAGGCAGTCATTCACGGTAAGGCAGCAGCTAGCTAGCCTAACCTCAGCACTCGCCTTTTCCCGTTTACATTTTTTTTCCTTTTCATGATTTGACAGTGGTGAGGCTGTGCCTCCCCTGACTGCATGTCACTGATCTTTTTCTCATCTTTCTGTGTTTGAAGGTCTCAATTTCGTCTGCCTTGAACTTTAGTCTTCGGCTTTTTCTCAGCTTATTCTTTCTTTCTTTGTGTACAGGCTGTCAGGGTTCTAAATAGCATCCAAAATTAAATCAGAGCCCCAGGCAAAGTATTTCTCAAAAGTTACAATTAAGAGAGCCATGTGCAAAAATCTGAATCTGAAAGCATCCCGGTTTTCCCCACCAGTTTGAAACTTCAAGATTTTGCCCGACACCCACAAACCCATCACATCTTCCACTGCCATGCTGGCAGTTCCACCAATCCAGTTCCTGTCAGATGCGGAGACAAAGGATGACCTTGGCTTTCTAGAAGGAATTTTGTTTTGGCTACATAACATTGTACTCCGTACTATCCGCCCTCCCATTTTCCCACAGCAGAAAAGACATAGTAGAATAATAGAAAGTGTGGCAGGCCAAAGATCCAAGAGGAATATGGCTGCGGGCCTGAAACAGGCAGTCATTGAGATATGACAGTAATAGTACCTGCCCCATGACCATTATAAGTTATGATGATCATAAAAAGAGTTGGTTGAGTGATCAACCCAACTGTATAATTTTTGTAGCAGTAGTATGTTCCAATACCATGGACATTAAGTATGTCATGGTTGTTAAGATATTCAGTGTTTTCTATGGCATGGTTTTGCCAAAAACTGGAAGTAACTGCTGGTTTTTGGCACCACCCATCACACATTCATATGACCATGGGATGCTGCAAACACTTGAGCTGTAGCCATGTTGTCAAGAACCTGAAATGTCTGTGTGGGTGGTGTAACTATCCGAAGTTCAAATTTGGGGCATAAATCCCACTTTTCAGATAGGTCACAAGATTGAATGATCATTAGGGAACAGGTTGTAAGTAGAGAATTATTGCATATATATTGGGTTTCCTGGAAAAAAAGACCTACCCTCAAAAATTAGCCCTAGCTTATTTTCATGTTAGCTATGTTGATCAGGAGCCGGTCTGATCTCTCACTTGTTGCAGAGTTGCTCTCCCAGTTGATGTCAGAATAGTTAAAATGCATTACTATTGTGGTGGTTTTTTTTTACATGCATTGGTTAAATTGGGTAGCAAACAGTTCATCTGTTTCTTCTGCTTGGTTAGGTGGCCTGTAAGCACAGACCTATGGCAATGCCATTCTTTTTTCCTTTTATGTTGACCCATATAGCAGTGGTGGGTTTCAATTTTGTTTAGAACCTCTTCTGTAGGTGTGGCCTGCTTTGAGGGAGTGGCTTGCCAGCCATGTGACTGGGTGGGTATGGCCAACTTGTAAAATGTGGTGAAACTCGTTTAACAATGCTCTTGCTTAGCAACCAAAATGTTGGCTCAGAAACTCTGGCATTTGAAGCACGCAAGTCTTAAAGCTGTCAAGTGACAAGACCCTTGCACCCTTAACCCTTTAGAAAAAAATAGCACAGGGGTGTTCAAACTTGACAGCTTTAAGACTTGTGGACTTCAACTCCCAGAATTCCTCCTCTCACTCTTCGTCTTGATGATGGGCGGATGGGCGGGGAGAGGGAGCTGGAACCGGTTCTAAACAGCACGTTAGATTTGTGGAACCTCTTCTATAGAAGATGTTAGAACTGGCAGGAACACCCCCCCTCCCTGCCATATAGACTCTAGCAGGCTTTGTGCATCTCTGTGGAGAGGAGATGGTTCTTACATATAATGGTCTCTTAATTCTATCTAAGAATTAAAAATTCTTAGTTCTATCTAAGAATTATTCTAACACCACCTAAGGAGATGGTCTCTTCATTCTATCTCTTCTGTATATCCCATGCATTTTAAAGTAACCTGTTCCTACAGTATTCAACCTTTCTATTTTTCCTGAAATAACTAACTCTCACTTATGTAATAAAATATAGATATGCATGCTGTTGCATATTGACATTTTTGTTTCTTTTAGCAAATTTGCATTCCTCATAGTAGAATATCATCGCTAACATTTATCCATCTGTTCTTTTATCTTTTGTAAACATTCTATCAAAACACACCAAATCATTTACTTGCTCTATTTTTTTTTTTGCCATTTACTACTATCTTGCAAGATTTCCTTAATTTTGCCTTTCAGACACAATTACTTTGGTCATAGGTTTTCAGTCCATACCCCTTGTTGTATCATATAGCATATATAATGATCATTATATATAATTTGAATTCTGAGAGCAATATGACTTAATCTGAATACTTATCTATCTATCTATCTATCTATCTATCTATCTATCTATCTATCTATCATCTATCTATCTATCTATCTATCTATCTATCTATCTATCTATCTATCTATCTATCGTCCATCCATCATCCATCCATCCATCCATCCATCCATCCATCCATCCATCCATCCATCCATCCATCCATCTATCTATCTATCTATCTATCTATCGGTTGTAGAATACCTCTATCATCACCACTAGCATTTTATGTACATTTATCTATAAATATTTTCATCAACTAAGGCAACTTAACATATCCTCTTACTTACTATCAGTACTGAACTATATGTTCAGCATTTTGTTTATTCTGTTGCATCCATATGTTCATTACATAAAGTCTTATCTAATTCAGCAGTTTTAAATATTCATGAAGAGATTCCATGAAATCACCAGAATTGGGCAAATGTGATGGGCAATATAGAAATTTGATAATTAATAAATAATTGAAGCCCATTCACTTTTTCCTATCAACAAATGGGCAGTATATATTTTTTAATTCATTAATTTCCTGCTGAACAACAAAAGTTTTGTCTCAACATCTGTTGCCCAATATAAAATCGATATATTTTACTAATTTTGTCATAGTTACCACTTGTATTTTTCATTATCATAATTTTGCAGCACTATTAAAACTATGTTTTCAGTGTGTTCCATGCAATTTTTATCCTCTTTCCTTTTGTTTATTTTCTATTGACTCCAGATTGTGTTATTCTAACAATCTAATACATTTTTATACAAGATATATATTTTCTCTTTCTGCAGCCTAGACTTTCTATTTTCAATTTACTTGATTTAACTCCTTTCCCTTCTTTTTCCAGTTCGTTCCCCCTCTTTCCCCAAAATCCACATGATCCTTCTGCAAAATCCAGGAATGCCAATTTTCTGTTAATTACATGCATAATGAAAAGAGAGGAAATAGTAATGAAAAATGCACACGTTCAAGCATTTTATGTACTCAACCAGAATCTCTTAATCCAATGTTTCTCAACTTTAGCAACTTTAAGATGAGTGGCTAGCTGGGAATTCTGGGAGTGGAAGTTTATTCATCTTAAAGTTGCTAAGATTGGGAACCTTAACCCATGATAAATTTTTGTAAAGTAAACCATATAAATTATCTAAATAAAATAAAATAAATAAACCCATTTAAAATTTTAAGAGTTGAGGACAGTCATAAAATGGCAGCTATGGGTAGCATAGCCCTTCATGGGTTTCTGCCTTGTTGTGGCATATGCCGTTCAGGGCCACCCAAGACGGACAGGTCATGGCAGAGAGCTCTGACAAAATGTGATCCACTGGAGAAGGAAATAGCAATCCACTCCAGTATCTTTGCCATGAAAACCCCATGGATAATACCAAAAGGCAGAAAGGCCTGGAGGAACATTGTCCATGGGGTCGCGATGGGCCCAACACGACCACCACTAACAACAGCAAATGGTTAGCATAATGAAAACACATTTATGGAAGACAAACCAGTAGGTAAGGTCCAGTGGTGGGTTTCAAACTTTTTTAGAACCTCTTCTGTAGGTGTGGCCTGCTTTGTGGGAGTGGCTTGCCGGCCATGTGACTGGGTGGGAGTGGCTTGCCAGCCATGTGACTGAGTGGGAGTGGCTTGCCAGCCATGTGACTGGGTGGGCATGGCCAACTTGTAAAATGTGGTAAAACTCACTTAACAATCCTCTTGCTTAGCAACCAAAATGTTGGCTGAAACTCTGGCATTTGAAGCATTCAAGTCTTAAAGCTGTCAAGTTACAAGACCTTTGCACCCCTAACCCTTTAGAAAAAAACCCAGAGGTATTCAAACTTGACAGCTTTAAGACTTGTGGACTTCAACTCCCAGAATTCCTCCTCTCGCTCTTCATCTTGATGATGTGCGAATGGGCAGGGGGAGGGAGCTGGAACCGGTTCTAAACGGCACTGTAGATTTGTGGAACCTCTTCTATAGAAGAGGTTAGAACTGGCCGGAACCCACCCCTGGTAAGGTCACTCAAGACCAGTGATGGTTAACCATTTTGGCGCCAGGTGCCAAAAGCACGTGGGCACACATTAATAATGCAATGCGCGCTCACCCCCTTGCACCCTGCCAATGCGTATGAAATCACCTGCGCATACGCATGCATTTTCCACATCCATCTTGCCCCCCCCCCTCTGACATGCACGGCAGAGACCTGAAAATCAGATGGCCAGTGGGAGGCACATGTACGGCAAAACTGGGCTGGGGCAATGGATTGTTTGCCCATAGAGAGGGCTCTATGTGCACTTGTGCACCATCTAGGCCATTTAATCAAGAGTCCTAAAATATCCTCTTTCACTTCATCCTACCTTTTATTTGAAGCAAAGCAATAAGTAATTGCCATCCATCAACCATATGAATATTTTAGGCTTAGGGGCATTACTGGAAATAAAACTTAAATTAAATTAATAATTAAATTGTTGATAGTTTTGCATTCTTTATGGTCTATAATCCTCCTTTCCCCTGCCTTAATTCTTTTGAGTATTAACAGTGCTTGGTGATTTTTAGTGCATATAGTTTTGTTTTGTTGTGGCAAGAAAGGTCATAAAATGGGGCAAAACTCACTTCTGTGTTTCACTTAACAACAGCGATTTTGGGCTCAATTGTGGTCGTAAGTCAAATGCTACCTCTATTACCAGCAAGTATATTTACCTTTGCTCACCTTCCTCAATGATATGCTTTGGTGTGAAGTAAAAATACGTGGCATTTTAAGTTCATATCAGGAAACATAATCTCTGTAAAGCTCACAACTATATATTACATCTGTCCAAAGCAATCAAATGAGTATTTTCTGAAGCATTGAGGCAACTGCATCTGGCAAAGAATTGGACAGTTCCTTGACAGTTTTTTGAGGACATCTATAAGTATATGGTAATGAAGGGATTCAGTGGCTAAGACGCTGAGCTTGTCGATCAGAAAGGTCGGCAGTTCGGCGGTTCGAATCCCTAGCGGTGCGTAATGGAGTGAGCTCCCATTACTTGTCCCAGCTTCTGCCAACCTAGCAGTTTGAAAGCATGTAAAAAGGCAAGTAGAAAAATAGGAACCATCTTTGGTGGGAAAGTAGCAGCGTTCCGTGCGCCTTCGGTGTTTAATCATGCTGGCCACATGACCACGGAGACATCTTCGGACAGTGCTGGCTCTTCGGCTTTGTAACGGAGATGAGCACCTCCCCCTAGAGTTGGGAATGACTAACACATATGTGCAAGGGGAACCTTTACCTTTACTATAAATATATGGCTTTCTGTCTTTTTCACTGTACACACCAAGTGTTTTTATATGTGAATGATTGGATGGAAGAAAAATACAGTCTACCTGATCTATTCTTATATTACCTGCAGCTTTGCAGATTGAAATTTCCCTTCGAACAGACCAACAATTTCACATTTTATGTTAAATGCAATTTCACTTATAATTGCTGAAACTAGATTTTCAGTCAATATCCTTGTAAAAAGAATGTTGGTGTACATTAACTTATGCATAGGTACATAGCTATTGATTATTTGGAATATTATAAAGTCCATTAGAAATATGTATGTGAGGCGTAAGTAATTTATTTCAGTAAATTTTCTCAGTAGGAGCTAATCTCTGTCTCTAAGCTGAAATGGCAATAGAAATCCTTACAGCCGCATGCATCATTTTCTTCAAGCAATTTTCTGCGTATTCATTGGCAATATCTGTATCCTTATTTCATATGAGGAATAGATATATTCCAATTTGATTGGTCCATTTTTCTCTCCAGAATAGCATCTGTGGGAAGAAAGAAATCTTTTCACAATTAATAATAGATAGCAGTTATCAGAATGATTTTAAATGTTAAGTTGTAATGTTCATGCATATTTAGCTGAACATTGATTACTAAATGATTGCTTAAATATGTGCACAATGCTTCCCGATTATTTCGTGGTAGCCTTCGGTTCTGGGTGTTCCTTTGCAAAGTCTAGGAATATCAGAATTGTAGTTATTTCTACAATTCTTTAGGCAACCCCATAAATATTTACAATATGAAATATTAATTATTAGTTTTTGTACCATAGTTCAAAATAGTGCAAAAATGAATAATTCAAATGATAAAGAGATTGAGTTGATAGCTGAGGCACCACCTTTCCTATTGTTTCCGCTCTCAGTCAAAAAGACATATTCTGGGTCTCTTCTATGAAACCAGTGCCATCTTTTTGAAGCCCAGAATTGTTGCTTCTCAATGGCAGCATTTGCTCTGTGGAACAGCATCTACCAAAAGATCAGGATGCCCTTGACCCTGTTAGACTTTTGCAAGATGCTGAAGACCTGACTTTAGATATTTAGTTCGGGAGATTAGGTGAACTCTGCTGCTGTTCAGGTGTTCCTCTAGGAACAAGGTTTTCATTTTATCCTTAGGAACTAGGGATTATATTGTTTTTGTGTTTTAATCAAGTGCCACTTGGGCATGGCTAGCCCGTAACTCATCCAGCCTGCGAGCTGGGAGTTTGGAGAGGAGTCTGAAGGAGAGAAGGGGATAAGATAGGAAGGGCCTCTGTGTGGCAAGCCTGAGGCACAGAAGGGGATAGGAGAGGATCAGTGGGGTCAGTAAGAAGGAGAGAAGGTGGATAGTTTTCATTTTATCCTTAGGAACTAGGGATTATATTATTTTGTGTTTTTATCACGTGCCACTTGGGCATGGCTAGCCTGTAACTCATCCAGCCTGCGAGCTGGGAGTTTGGAGAGGAGTCTGAGGGAGAGAAGGGGATAAGATAGGAAGAGCCTCTGTGTGGCAAGCCTGAAGGACAGAAAGGGATAAGAGAGGATCAATGGGGTCAGTAAGAAGGAGAGAAGGGGGATAATTTTCATTTTATCCTTAGGAACTAGGGATTGTTATATTGTTTTGTGTTTTAATCAGTATGCTGTCCAGGGTTTAGTTAGGATGGCGATATAAATCAATAAATAATAAATTATACAGGTGAAGCCCACTAAAATTAATAGCACTTACATTAACAGTATATTGCTTAGTACTCAGATTTGTTTTTGTTTATGCTGAGAAATGAAATGAAATTTAGTTTGTAAACAGTAAGTTTTGAAAGCAATATGTAGAGTGAAGATCTACAAGCACTGTGCTTGTGGTCGGATTAATATTTGGCAATGAAATTTCATTTCTGCGAGAAGTTTTACAGCCATTCCATTTAATACTTTTTACAAGATAATTTGTGTAAGCAACCGTCAGAATAGTTAATAATGATGTACATTGAAACACAATATAATCTGTGATGAGCGTGGCACAAAGGCAACACAGCCAGAGAACTGGTATAACTCCCTTTATTAACGCCAACTGTGCCCCCAAGGTCCCTTTCACTCTCCAGACTGGAGAAGAGCTCTTCCACAAACCTGCAGCTACTCCAGCAGGGCAAGATAAGCAAGGAGCAAAGGATAATTCCAGCAGGATAAGTACATAGAAGGTCGTAAATACTTCAAGCAGTCGGGAGGAATGCCAGGAATGCAGGCCACAACACCACACTAGGTGAACTCAGTGTTTGTTCATGACTAACGCCGCTCCCAAGTGCCTCTCCCTTAAGCTCCATCCCCAGGTGTGCCTTGTGAAGGAAACCAGGACCCTTTCCTTCCTTGTAAGCCACACAACCCCCGTTGCTCTCTTCTGTTTTCTTCCTTGTGATCCCTGTGATCCCTAGGATAAGAAGCAGGGTGGGGCCTTGGTCTTGTTCTACCTCTCTCGTACTCTGCCCAACCTGACTTTGCCCTTCCCCAGTTTCCTCCACAGCCAACAGAGCACTCTCCCGCTGTCTGTCAGCTGCTCGTCTTTCATCTCAGAGTCAGACTACGATGGGAACATGACATAACTCTGAATTAAAATTGTGGCTATTTCAGATACTTTTTCCATCTGGTTTATGAACTAGCTGTTTATTTTTTCAATTATTTTTCATTACCAAAGATGTGTTTCCTGCAATTAGTGTGTCCATATGATAATTGTATCTTTCCTTTGTGTTTTTTTTTGCTGCGCACCATGTGCAGGAAGTTGAGGTTTGTATATCTTTTATGCATTTCTGTCTTTCCCCATTCATACGTTTGTACTCTTTTTCCCATTCTAAGCACATGCTTTCTTTTTCTGCTGCAGGATGATTATTTCCGTACATGGAGTCCACTTACATCCTTTGATCAAGGTAAGAAATGATCTTCATACAAATAAAAAGGGTGATTTTAATGGTCTTTATATTTAGAATTATGAGCTGTAACGTGAAAGCTGCTGTTATCTTTTTAGGTATTCTCCTTGAACCTACTTTTTACAAAGTGAATTTAAAGCAAGTCTAAGTTTTATATTATTACACTTAATAATACACTTATTAATAACAATAACAATATAAAAGTGCATTATCTTAAGTGTAAGTGTAAAGTGTAAGTGTAAAACATTAATTAACAAAAAAAGTAAAGAAAGTGATAGCATGTTAAATTAGATTAATTTTCCTTCTTGGGAGAATTATTTCCTAATAGATTATTTTATATGTTTTCGGTATTAAATGGTAATCACTCCATTGTTTATTTTTATTGATAACTGTTATCAGTGAAACTGTCACAGTAAATGATTTTTAAGATATAAAGTCAACATTCAATTTGTATCACAATAAAACTTGCCATTTCCCCCACTCTCTCGTGAACACTTGAATATCACATGATCATGTAGCCAAAAATTGTTGGATGACTCTTTATATTTCCAGTGGCAGTTGTATAAAATTGTGTCTCAGGAGATGGATGAAATGATTTTTTAAAATGTGGTTCGTATATTACCCATTTTCATTTCATCTTCAAATGTGATCCAGATCTCTTTTTTATTGTTATTATTCCCGGAACTGATATCAGAAAGAACAGTTAATAATGGCTTCTTCCTATATGGCTAAGGATATTAGAGGCTTGGAGTGCATTTATTAATTGCAACTGCAATATAAAGGGATAGAGATTAATCATTACATTCCAGAGCCTGATCAACCTTATTTTTCAACTGCTATTGCACACGAACAGACAAACAGATACAGTTTGGCAATTCATTTCTCTAAACTGCTATTAATATTAAATTGAAGAGCACTATTACAAAACAGCTAAACTTAGTCCTATTTCCACAGTATCTATGACAGCTTTCTGTGACCCCCACCCCAATCCCCACTTATGTTTTATTACTACTGTAATAACATTTCCAGTTTCCAGTTATATGGCATGAGGTGTGGTCCAAAAAATCTGGAGGTTCCCAGGTTCAGAGGGCTCTTTACCTCCTCCCAGAAATTAATCATTCAAACAAAACAGGGATCTGGAAATCCAAAAGAGAATAGATGCAAAGTATAAGTGGAACTATGAAGCTATCAAAATGGACAGTAATTTGCAATTTGGTCCCTTACTAAGTGGTAATAGAAGAAAGCATAGCTATCTTCTCTAAAAAGATTTTAAACTTAAAAAAATAGTTTAGGGAAGAACAAGAAAGATGAATGGGGGACTGGAGGCTAAAACATACAAAGAACAATTGCAGGAATTGGGCATGTCTAGTTTGATGAAAAAGGACTACGGATGATATGATAGTAGTGTTCCAATATCTCAGCGGCTGCCACAAAGAAGAGGGGGTGAACCTATTTTCCAAAGCACCTGAAGGCAGGATAAGAAACTATGGATAAAAACTAATCAAGGAGGGAAGCAACTTAGAACTACAGAGAAATTTCCTGACTGTAAGAACAATTAATCAGTGGGATGACTTGTCTTCAGAAGTTGTAGGTGCTCCAACACTGGAGACATTTAAGAAGAGACTGAACAACCAATTGTCTGAAGTGTGTAGGGTGTCCTGCTTGAACAGGGGTTGGGTTAGAACAGTGGGTCTCAACCTTCCTAATGCCACGATCCTTTAATACAGTTCGTCATGTTGTAGTGACCCCCAGCCATAAGATTATTTTATGTTTTCCATATTTTTTCAAAAATATGTGTTTTCCAATGGTCTTAGGCGACCCCTGTGAAAGAGTCATTCGACCCCCAAAGGGATCCCGACCCACAGGTTGAGAACCATTGGGTTAGAAGAAGAACGGGACTAGAAGTTCCCTTTCAACTCTGTTATTCTGTTAATTCCATATGCTGTTAATGAGGAATAATAGTTTTCACTACTTTTGGTGTAGAATTCAACATCAGTTGTGAATGTGAGAAATAGAGGAGAGATCTCACAGGTTGGACCCTGAAACAGAAGTCATATTCATGCAGTTTGGTGCTAATTGAAAGCAAACATGACTGGTTCCAATGTGATTTTAAAATGGACAAGATTTTTGCAGTATTTGCTCTCAGCCAATGTCCCAAATGTGCTTCTTCAAAAAGCAACTGTACTTTTCCCCTAAAACCAGAAAAAGTTCATTTGATTTCTCAAAGTTCTATCTTGGACAAAAGCAGAGGAATATGCACAGAATTTTGCTACTTGCCACACATTGTAATATTAGTTTGTTTAGCTGATTTAGCTCCCTAAACTCAGATTCAGCCCTAAACTTAGGAAATCTCATTTTAGCTTCTCCCCCAAAAAAGTACAAAGCAACTGAAGAACAACTTTGAATCATTCTGGACAAAGACTCGTGGAACAATTAGGAAGTTCAAGCAGTGGTGGGATTCAATTTTTTTTTACTACGAGTTCTGTGAGCGTGGCTTAGTTGGCATTCTTCTTAGAAACAAAATGGGTCCTCGATCCATTATTCTGAATACAAGCCCTACCAATTTCAATCTCCTAACCCCAATCCCAAAAATAAAAACTCCACTTGTGACATTGTTGATAAAACTGAAGTCTTTCTGTGCACATTTTTACAGAACTGCTTGTGGAGTAGAGACTTTTTATGCAAATGGAAACTGCCAAGGAACAGAATATAAAATATTCAGCTCTGAAAGTAATGGCTGATATTTAAAGTAGTAAAAAAACACTGACAGTTATCGCCACAAATAACTAAACTGATAAAAATAGCCCTGTTCATTATTTTTCTAAACCCTTTCTGAGATAAAGAATTTTCTATGGTTGAACTTAGGGCAAGCCACATCAACAATGAAGCTCTTGAACTTCAGCATATCTTACAACACACTGATCTCAGTGTTGTAATATTAATTTAAACAGTACAAAATCAACAAAAACACTGTAAATATGATGCAGATACCCAAGATTACATTGAGATGTTGAAGTTCTACTGTATCTCAGAGACAGTGGTGGGTTCTGGATCCCGTTGCAACTGGTATGGTGCAACAGGGCCGGGCGCCCACCATGTGCATGTGGCAGCATGCGTGCAGTGCACGTCTGTGTACCCACCTACTGCAATGCTCCAAGTGTTTGGTGGAGCATTGTGCAGGCGCCATGTACGTGTGCAAATGCCCCGATCGGCTCAAATAGCGGTAAGGAGAGTGGGTGGGCCCTCCGGAGCACCGTACTGGAACAGTACTTGGTGCTCCCAGCAGGCACCAGTACGCCCATACCGGGGGCATACCAGTCATATCCCATCTCTGCTCAGAGAGCACTAAAATTTACTGTCACTCAATTTCTGTAATTGTATGACGGCAGTCCATCCTGTAGTTCCAACCTCCTAGAAATTAACAAGTATACAGTCAGGTGATAAGGTTGGGTAGAATGTGGAGCAGGCAGGCCTGGATTTTGCTCAGTTTGAAGCCCACGGGCATTAAGATGAATAACTGAACTGAGTTTGATTTACATATTTGCTCTGTATTTATAGAATAAACCACAAAATAAATTTTGAGATTTCACTTTAATTTGATTTTAATGTAGTGTTTTAATTAATTTGTAATCAGATGTTAATGTTGTTTATAATGAATATTATGAATGCAATCAACACTACATATATAACTGATGTGCAAATATGCATGTTTCTCTTTATGTATAACTAGATAGGCCAATACTATTGTGAAGCTAGATATGAATGTTAGTTTGTGCTGATTAACAAAAAGTAACAAAAACTCCACATTTGGCTGATAATTGAAGTGTTTTATTTTTTTCTTGCAACAGACACACATACAGAATACTGCTTCTTGTTATTTAAAATTTCGATTAGCTACATAACATGACTGTACAATTTAGTAAAATGTCCTTAGATTTAACTAATAAATTATGCGTATTGCAATTTTGAAATTTGAACAATTTTAAATGTAATTGTAATATGTATTAAACAAACTAAATTAAACTAAATTTCTCCAATCTGGAATGTTTCCAAACTTTTGCTTGTTAATTTTCTAGCACTTGACTTATGGCTGTTCGTTTAGCAACCTTTAGTTCATTTAGCAACCTTTCAAAAAAAAAAAGTTCACATTAAAATAAGTAAGTTTCTGATTTGTTCTTACCGCCACAGGATCAAACTTTGGGGAACTTGGCAACTAACATGTATTGATGATGCAGTGGTGGGTTTCAAAATTTTTTGGAACCTCTTCTGTAGGTGTGGCCTGCTTTCCGGGTCCACTGGTGGAACCTCTTCTAACCGGTTCGGTAGATTTGACGAACCGGTTCTACCGAACTGGTGTGAACCAGTAGGAACCCACCTCTGTGATGATGGCTGCAGAGTCCTGATTGTCATTTGTAACTTTTCCGGCCAGCTCTGTTCTAACCCAGGTTCCTTAGAAAGCAAGAAGCAAAGTCTTGGTCCTGACAAAAACTCTTTTATTTACATGACTGTGAATTCCTTTCATTCACAGTCAGCAAGGCTTTAGCAAACACTGTTTCTGAGAAATGTTTATCCACACGCACCTTATCTCATTTGGAGTGTTGCCAGATAACTAGTTTCCAAACACAGGGCAAAGCAAAAGTTGGCACAGGGTCTCTCATAATCACAAACTGAACTTTCCAGACGGAATGAACAAATTGTTTTCTGCAAAAGCCCACTCCCCGTTTGTTCCTCTTTTGTTTCCTATGGGAGAGACCAATCACCTCCAAAGTGTGACTTTACTTTTAAGTCGACTTTGCTTTCTTAGTTGTTCTTGTCTTCTGGTAGCTCTGCTCACGCACACACTGGCAACAGGCTGCAGCTGTTCTTCTGCCTCACTGCTGTCTAGCTCCCTCTCTGCCTCTGACGCAGAGAGGAAAGCTCCCCAAGGACTGGCCCCTGTTCCTCCCCAACCTCTTCACTGTCTGACTCTGCTGCCAGCTCCGCTGGCCACCGGTGGGGCCACAACAGCTTCTGACAAACCAGGTCAATGGGAGAAGCTGAATTTACTTAACAACAACATGAACTACTTAAAACCACGTGTTTTACTTAATGACCATGGCAAAAGAAGCTTGGGCACAACTACTTAAGACCACTTTCTTTATTCCAGTCTCAATTGCAGTTGTAAGATGAGGGCTACCTTCTGGGAGTTGCACATTTTAGAGATACAGATTTCAAAGCTGTGAATATAGGTAGACAGAGGCTGTAAAATGATTCATAACTCAGTCCTTATACAACTTGATTAAATCTAGTCAAATTATTGCACTAACCCTATATTGTATTATTGGAAATTATAAATTTTTTTAATCTTTCCAAGTTTCTTTTTTTTATTATGGGCAATTTATGCAAATCATAACATGCATTATGAGCAATGTATGCTCATAATGAGCAATTCCCTTTATTTCCATTATGAGCAATGTATGCAAATCATAACATAAAATCATAACATGCATTTTGTTAGCAATTGAGCATATTCAATATTTTTATGTAGTTACTACTACTGAATATTTTTACAGGAATATTTACTACATGGAAAAGATTTAATATGATTATGACTATTAAAATGTACACCTGCATAAAACTTTCCATGAATACTAAATAGTTTGCACAATGTTATATATAACTTTGTATATATAATTAATTGTTTAAACTTGAGCTTCATAATATTTATCCATATAAACTAGTATGCTATTTGTAAATCTTTAGATAAAAAGCACATGAATCTATAAGCTGTAGTTATACATTTTCTTTCAAAACAAACACCACACCATGCTGCATTGTGGCTAGTGGTTAGAATGCAGTATTGCAGGCTAACTCTGCCCACAGCCAGGAGTTCAATCATGACTAGCTCAAGTTTGACCCAGCTTTCCATCTTTCCGAGATCAGTACAATGAGAACCCAGATTGTTGAGGGCAATTTGCTGACATTTGTAAACAGGTCAGAGAGTACTGAAAAGCACTATGGAGTGGTATATAAGTCTAAGTGATATTAAGTATATATTACTTGATCCGTGAAGTAGATTATTACAAAGAGAATTTCAAGTTGGACATAAAAAGCTAGAGAAATGTCTTTTCTTTTACATTTTGAACAACTGAAACAAATTGGATATAGTATTTAAAATGGTCCAAAATTCTAAACTGTAATAATATATAACATGGGACAACACTCTCTTTATTTGGGGGATGGGGGCGGCTGAGGGTTGCATCCTGTTGGCATCCCATTGTGTATTTTATTTCTATATAAAGTATGTTTAGGGTCTATATATATATGAATTTTATTGGACACTGGGCCCTTAGGCTATATTAATTATTACATACAATACATATATTAATATCTTCCGGATTCAGAAATCAAAAAAGCATACTGAAAGATTCATTCTATATGCTGACCTAAATAATTTTAAAGCCTTTAATGCTTTTGTTAATGCTTGAATATTCCTTGGTAGATCTCTGGATGAAAAATGATTTATGACAATGACCATTTCATTAAATTTAAACAGGAAGTTAGTACTTGAGCTGTACACTTTGGGTGGTTAATTTATTAAATTGCCAAGAGTGATTGGAGCTTTTATATCAGTACCATTTGCATTTTATGTTAACTGTATAATGCTAATAATGTGAATATAAGTACATGTATTTCCAGTTTTATGTCCCCACTTTAGTGCTGTCTTATAAATGCCTCACTTAATTTAATTAGTTATTAATTAATTATATAGCTATCTTACTCATCTCACCTTACTATGGTGACTCAGGATAACAGCATTTAAAATCCAGATGCAAACAATATAAATAATCAATACATACTGTGTTTCCCTGAAATTACAACATGTCCTGATAATAAGGTCATGCCATATTTTTCCTGTGGGCAATAATTTTCCTGTGGGTCCTCCCCCAATAATAAGCCCCCTGGACAACCTCTACCTCCAGCCAGGCAGAGCGCCACTCACCAACCTAGTGATATCCCGAAGACACAAAGCCGCAGGGGGAGGGGGGAAAAGGCGCTCACATTGCTTGATGCCTTTAGGATACTGCTAGGTTGGTGGGTGACGCTGTGCCCAGCTGGAGCGGGGGGTTGCCGGGCAGCTGCTCTCATGAGCAGCCACTCTCACGAGCAGCTGTCCAGCAACGCCCCTTTTCAGCTGGGCAGAGTGCCATTCACCAACCCAGTAATATCCCAAAGGTGCTAAGCCGTGTGGCGCTCTGCCCAGCTGGAAAGAGAGGTTGCGCGAGCACTTGTTCTGTCCCCAGCTCACATGCCTCCCAGCCTCACCATGCCCAGCTCTCCCTGCAGGGCTGTGCCAGGGTGCTGCTGCTGCCATGGTCCCGCTGCTGCTGCCGCCATGCCACTGCTGCCGCCACTGCCACCGTGGCCTCACCACCACCATGCTCTGAGCATAACCGGCTTCCAAACTCTGGAGATCCGCTGCCGAGTCTTCCGACAGTGGCCACTCTGGGACTATGCTCTATGGTTGTGGGCTAGCTGTTGAAAGACTGGTGGGACAGAGAGTCTTCCTGCAGCCAGCCCACAACCCTAGAGTGTAGTCCCAGAGGGGCCGCTGCCTGAAGGCTCAGCAGTTGATCTCCGGAGTTTGGAAGCCGGTTATGCTCAGAGCATGGCAGCGGCAGCAGGGCCACAGCGGCGGCAGCACCCTGGCCTGGCCCTACAGGGAGAGCTGGGCATGGTGAGGCAACAGTGCAACACAGCCGTTTCCCCATGTGGCTGTGCCCGGCTCTTCGGGCGCCTGCTTGCAAGAGAGCAGCCACCCAGCAACCTCAAACCAACAAACCCACCCGATAATAAGGACCAAGCAACATTGGGGGGGGGTCAAAAGAAAATAAGACCCTGTCTTATTTTTGGGGAAACACGGTATATCAACAATAATTGAAGCCTGATATTTGGTAACTATCAAAAAACAAATCTTGAGTTCCCTGTTATTAGTTCAATAACAATCAAGCAAACAAACAAACATGTAACAAACAGGTTGCATATGCCACCTATGAAATTCATTATCACAAGACAGTGATGACTACTAATTTGGATGGCTTTAAAAGCAGATAGTATAAATCACAAACTATTTAATCTAAGACTACAATTGCTAAAGAATAAATGTTCTTCTGGATTGTAGGTGGTATTCCTTCAAATACCAATTTAATAATGGTGGGAGGAAACAGGTTGTAATGCTAATGAGCATCTTGACTCATCTATTTGGCCCTGTGGAATAACTATCAGACCTGGATAACCATGGAATATCAAAGGAAATACAGAAAGTGTTGCTGTTTTTACAGCTACCTTTGTAAGTCTTATTAGTGAGTACATAAACTATCATTAAATCATTTATCTCCTTGAAGAAAAGATGGACCAAGGCTTATCATGGCTTTTCAAAAAAACATGGTTTGTAAACTAAGGAGTTAACTTGTCAGAAATTTAGATTTTATTCTTCATTAGATTTTTAGTCTGCATCAATATGCCCCATTTAAGTATATTGGCTTGATGAAGTCAGAATACATAACTGAACAGGATTTTGGGAAATGCAAACTGTTCTCTATAAGCATGTAAAGTGGGAATATTTATTTTGCAAATTACTTACCCAGTCTTGAATCCGAGGCAAAGTATTCGTATTCAGGAGACCTCATGAAATGTAAAACATTTGAAAGGAGCGCTTTGCAATGCTTATAACTGAAGTTTGCATAAAAACAATACATTTTCAAATCATTAAATTACCTGCACTGGCTGCTTTTGAAAACTACTCCTGTTTGTCTATACATCATTGTGCATGCACAAGTGTTCCACTTAATGAGCTCTACTCTTGTTTCCTGAATACGGGCATTCAATAAATACAAATATTTCTGAATATATTTAGAGAATATAGTCAATAACTGGTCTTGAATTTTAATGCATATCTAAGAGCTTGCTTACATAGTCTTATGTTCTTGAATTCATGTTCTTTCTTCATTCATTTTTGGAATTTATATTAGGAACAACTTAATACTCTTAAACAGTTTTAAAGGGCAGCCCTATGAGGAATATATTACAATAATTTAATTTTTGTTATATTCAAGAGTAAGATCAAAAGGCATAGAAGTTTTTCTTTGTTTAGGTACCATGTACTCTGTTCACTTCTGTTCATCACCCTAACAACAAGGATGATCAGGCACTAAAAACTAAGCCTGTGTGAAGAGAAAGAACTAGTTATGTTTAACCTTGAGAAGATTAAAAGGGAAGACATAACATGATTAATGTTACATGAATGACAGTTTAATTTGCATATTATATTTTACTTTTCTTCCAAAAGATAAAGATGGTAGGTATAGTTATCATTCCTGATTTGGTGGTAGTTATAGTTGAAGTATTCCCTGAAGGAACGAGGCAGGAGGCTCCTGAGGTAAGTTAACGGCACTTTATTAGAGCAGATCTGAACAGTAGACAGGCTAGCGGTAGATCGGGACTCCGCCCTGCTTGACAGCTATTTATACGGAGCTGTCAAGCAGGGAGGCCAATAGGCATGCGTCTGAAAGCCCGCGCTCAGCCATGCCGCGCCTTAGCCAATTGGGCGCGGCCTGGCTGTTGCTGGCTGTCAGTTGTAGTCTCGAGGACTAAACAATAGTTATCTTTCCTGATTTTATTTTCAAACATCATTTTGTTAATTCAATAATAGCATTATTTTACTGTAGTATCAAACTTGAGGTTTAGAATTAAATCTGTACCTTCACAAATAGATTGAAATCTTGACTTCCTCAGTTCAAATTGAGGTTCCACCACAAAACCGCGGTAGACAAAAGCGCGCTCGACAAAAGCGAAAACATCGCGCTGTGAGCGGTAAATTTAAAATTAAAGCGAAAACCTTACCCTAACCCCCCCAAACCTAACCCTTAACCTAACCCTAAACCTAACCCTAACCCTTAACCTAACCCTAAACCTAACGGTAACCCTTAACCTAACGCTAAACCTAACCCTAACGCTCAACATAACCCTAACCCTAACCCTAAGCCTAAACCTAACCCTTACCTTTATGTGAATTGGCTTGCTTTAATTTTATTTTAATTTTAATTTAATTTATTTTTTAATTTTTTTAATCGTGCTGCTGATGACGTCAGGTACGCGCTTTCATCGAGCGCGGTTTTGTCGAGCGCGGTTTTGTCGGGTCACGCAAATTGAATCGTTATCCTTTATCAGATAAACCAGGATTTGGATGCACTATATGTAATGCAGATTTTCTATCAGCCATTCCAATATTTTACTATTCTTTACTATTCCTGTATTTTACTATACTATCTACTATACTGTAAACTGAGTACTATTCAACTCTACTATAAACTATACATTGAGCCACCGCATATATATCTTATACGCAGTGGCTAAGGCGCTGAGCTTGTTGATCAGAAAGATTGGTGGTTTGAATCCCTAGTGTCATGTAACGGAGTGAGCTGCCATTACTTGTCTCAGCTTCTGCCAACCTACCAGTTCCAAAGCATGTAAAAATGTAAGTAGAAAAATAGGAACCATGTTTTGGGAAGATAACAGTGTTCTGTGCGTCTTTGGCATTTCGTCATGCCAGACATGTGACCACAGAGACGTCTTCGGATAGTGCTGGCTCTTCGGCATGGAAATGGAAAACATTTTTATACAAGCTATATTGACAAATCCTAGATCATTGTTGACTTAGGTATAAGACAATCTAATAAACCTGTTTTAAATTGATACACACCAGCAGCTGTCTAGCTAAAAGATAAAAGTCTATAGTATAGGTAAAGGTTCCCCTAGGACTCTTGGGGGTGATGCTCATCTCCATTTCCATGCCGAAGAGCCAGCACTATTATTTTTATGTATAATTAGGCAGGTTTATAATTGGGTATGAAACCCAGAATTTCTGAATACATAGATAGCAATAGCAATAGTTAGACTTATATACCGCTTCATAGGGCTTTCAGCCCTCTCTAAGCGGTTTACAGAGTCAGCATATTGCCCCCAACAACAATCCGGGTCCTCATTTTACCCACCTCGGAAGGATGGAAGGCTGAGTCAACCTTGAGCCTTGTGGGATTTGAACAGCCGAACTGCTGAACTGCAGTCAGCTGAAGTAGCCTGCATTTAACCACTGCGCCACCTCATAGGCATCCACTGGTGATGGCTACAGCTCTGATGATGGCAGTCAAGTGACATGTATATGAGGCCTGAACTCCTATCAGTTTTCAAACCAGTTTTATAAATAATGTTTCAAGGCTCCAGGGGTCAAGAGGCATTCTTGCAAAATAAAAAAAAATGTGGATGGCTGCAAGCCAGGTCTTTTATTTTGATACATAAAATCAATAAGAAAGCAGATATCCTGGTGATTTAAGAAGTGGATTTGGAAACAGCAGATTTTTTTAAAATGTTGGGTATGTTTGTTTCTTTTGTGTAAATTCTATGTACACTTTTAGGAGTGATGCACTGTATAATGCAGTTTTGCTGAATAGCAGCAGTTTGTCTTCTAAGTACTCATGTTTTCCCAAAAATAAGACCCGGTCTTATTTTCTTTTAGGCTCCGAAATAAGCACTGGTGCTTATTTTCAGGGGAAGTTTATTTCTTTTGAGTGCTGCTGCCATGAGATGGAACTGCCCCATAGGCCCTGCACCAGCTTACCTAAAGGCCCCTGCAGCCAGGCCAGCCATGCCCCAACACCTGCCTTGCCTCATGGCTGCAGCAGCAGTGTGTTGCTTGGTCTCCTGCTCCATTGCAGTCATGAAGTGGGCCAGGAGCCGTGCAGGATTTTCCTGGATGAGGCTGTTGGAGCAGCTACCATGAGGCGACACAGATGTCAGGGCGTGGAAGGCCTGCCTGGCCACGGGAGCCCTGGGGTAGTCTGGTGCGTGGCCCATGGAGCAGCTCCATCCCCTGCCTCACCTCACCTCGTGTCAGTAGGATGGGTGGGAGACCGGCTCTGCAGGCGCTTAAGTAGGGCCTATTTTGTGAGTAGGGATTGGGTGCATGCACAGAAAACACGCTATGGCTTATTTTCAGGATAGGTCTTATTTTTTGAGGAAACACTGTAGTTAGTACTTTGTCTTGTTTTGGAGGAAAAATTGGATTTGGCATATGGATTTAACACATTTCACCTGTGCTGCAAAGTCTGTTTCTTGGCCAAATTATTTTTGAGTTCACTTTTTGTGAGGGATTTGATTCAGAAAGCAAATTTTCTCTAAGTTTAAAACAGCTTCCTACAAGTTACTTTCGGTAAGCTTTATTACAGGAAGGAAGGGGCAGGATTCATATTTGGCAAGTAGTAGAGGACATTTTAATACTTTTAAACTGAAAATCCAGATGAAGATGATGTAGCTGCTGCTACTACAATCTTAATTTTTGTTTTACACTGGCTCTAAAGCCTATTGTAAGCTTGTGGGTATAAATACAGTGATAGTTACTGCAGCTGCTTGCTTCCATTTCATTTTTCAGTGCTGGAGTTGGAATTGTAAAAAAAAATGTAAATGTATCAATATTGATCTATCCAAATTCAGATTATTTTAATTCCTATGTGTACAGTAAGAACATGAAAATATACTAATATACTTATTTTAACGTAACAAAAGAGTAGAATGGATATTTCTTTTTTTACTTTTGCAAACGTGCAGGTGATGCTTAATTACTAATTTATGAATAGTTTCCTTATAATTATAAAAATGAATACATTAATGTGAACATATCCAGAATATTTTGGCTAGAATTGAACTTAGACAATTTCCACAGCAAAATGAGTAATATTTATACTTATATTAAATTGGGAATATTGGCTCCTACTTCTCTAACTGTGAAGAAATAAATATAATATTTATAACAGCAATACTAGATAATAGCAATAGCAGTTACACTTATATACCGCTTCATAGGGCTTTCAGCCCTCTCTAAGCGGTTTACAGAGTCAGCATATTGCCCCCAACAACAATCCGGGTCCTCATTTTACCCACCTCGGAAGGATGGAAGGCTGAGTAAACCCCTAAAATACTTTCCCCATTAGGAAATGATAACTGCTAAGCATTAAATACCTTAAAATTGTTGTTTAATAAGAAAATTGATGCATTAAATGTTTAAACAACTTTAAATTGAAATTTAATGCAGGTCAAATCCATACTTTGCATAATATCATAAAACTGAATATTGATTTAATGTGGTTGGGGAAGAGTGGTGTGAGTTCCTTCTTACTAAGTTACTTTGTGCAATTATTTTACATTTTGATTTTGAGATGGTAAAATGTTTGCCTGCTGATGTATAGTAATCACAGTTAATCAAAATTCTGTCCTTCCAGATCAGTTTAATTAATTTTTCATTAGCAATTTGTCATATGATTGTTGTGTTCATTATATAAAGCCATTACTGCTTAAAGAAAGATCAGCAGGATTCAAAGCATTGGCAGAATGTTCAGTGTGGAAATGTTAATAAAACATTTATTTAGGATATAACTGATCACACCATTTACCACATTTAGGCATTAATTGGCCCTAAGTGTATCTTTTTGCAAAATTGCAACTTTTACCATAGTGCACTTGCCAACATGAATACATATGTATGTACATATAAGAACCAATGATGTAAATATAAGTCTTTTCCCAAAGAAAGGCTCCTCTGAATTTAAGACAACCATTGTGTCAAAGAAGAGCAGATAAAAATAAATTAGAAATTTTTAGTATGCATCTATGTATGTATCAGGGGTGGGTTTCTTGCCCCGTTCCAACCGGTTTGGTTGGAACGGGGCCGGCGGTGTCCTCGTGCACGCGCGCGGTGCACGCATGCGTACTAGTGTCTGCGTGACGCTCCAGCTGCTTCTGGAGGATCGCGCAGGCGCTGTATGCGGCCTACGCATGCGTGGAAGCGCAGAACTCGTCAAAACCGGGTAAGGACCGCGGACAGGCGGGCGCGCCCTTCGCCATTCCCGGAAGTTACTTACTTCTGGGTTTGCCGACCAACCGGTTCGCAGGGACCGCCGCGAACCGGTTGAAACCCACCCCTGGTATGTATGTATAAAATATATTGACCACCCATCTTACCAAAGGGTAACTCCGAGAGGCTTAAAGTCATAAAAAAACGTATCTATACATATCCATGCCAGGAAGGGCTTTAAAGGTGATCATTGTACCCGGAAAGAGATTGGAAACCAATGCAGCTTGCGGATCAGTGATGTCGCAGTTTTAGTCAGCTGAATTTAGTAAGATCACCCAATTCACCGTTAACTGATAATTGCGAGGAAAGACCTGGTTTTCTTAGTCTTAGTCTTCTTAGCGGATCAGTGATACATCATTGCCCTTGGGGAACTAATAGGTTATTTATACTTTCTGTATGTCTGTAGAAAAGGTGTATTTTTTAAAAAAAATATTCTCTACAATTGTTTTTTAGCTTTAGACCCAGCTAAAGATCCATGCTTAAAGATGAAATGCATTCGTCATAAGGTATGCATTGCACAAGATCAACAAACAGCTGTTTGCATTAGCCACCGGAGACTGACACACAGGTAAATATCTCCATGTTATTGATATGTAATTAGGGCTATTAATATATATTTGTACTCACTGCAGCATTTTTTGCATCGTTTTGGACTGAAGTAAACGAAACTGTATGACAATATGTGCACATTATGAAAATTCTGTGCATGGTCCTTCATAGACTCAGTGAGTAGATAACCTATACTCAACAGAGCCTTCATTGAGTTTGAACTTAGTCTAATACAGATTTGCTTATTTTCAATAAGGTACCCGTGGGAATAGTTTCCAACATACTATATTATTGTGTTGTTTTTTTTTTAAAAATGATACCAATTGTATTTCAGACAGTATCAAAAAAATTAAACATTGACAGAAACACAATTTGAAAATTTCTACAAAGTATTTTATACACTAAAATTCACTCGAAGATTAATATTTAAGAGCCGAAGTGGCACAGTGGTTAGAGTACAGCATTGCAGGCTACTTCAGCTGACTCACCAGGCTCAAGGTTGACTCAGTCATCCACCCTTCTGAGTAGGTTAAATGAGAACCCAAGTTGTTGGGGGTGATATGCTGACTCTGTAAACCGCTTAGAGAGGGTTGTAAAAAGCACTATGAAGAGGTATAGAAATCTAAGTCCTATTGCTATTTCTTTCAGAAGGATGAAACACTGAAAGCAAGATACGCTCCCTTTTACCCAATGGTGGGATTCAAATAATTTAACAACCAGTTCTCTTCTCTAATAACCAGCTGGGTAGGTGTGGCTTGGTGGTCATGTGACTGGGTGGGTGTGGCCAATTCAACATCACTCATGTTGATGGGCATTTTGCCTTAGCTGTTACAATGTAATTCTTTCAAATGAAAAATATATTCATGCTTCAATTAAAAATGTTAATATTTAATTTTGCAATGGTAACAAAGTTTCACATGAAAAAAAACCCCACCAGGGTTCCTTGCTAAAATGCATGGAATAAGTGCCTTCCAAGTGTTTCCAGCATCACTAGGCAACTAAGGAACTCAGGCACAAAGCTACACCTTGAAGAGAAATCTGATGCACTCACCTCTTTTAGAGTTTATCAGAAAGAGCACCTATGAAGAACATGGAACTATAAAACTATTGCGCTCCTGGATGAGAGCAAAGAAATACAAAAACCTTTAAGCTCTTCAGTGAGGCAAACATTTTACCTGCATATTCTGCAGGTAATTCCTTCTTGAAATGAGTGCAAAAGACAATCCAGATATATTTTCTCAATGCTTATGCTTGTAAAAGACTGAACTATTTCAGTGAGTAACAAGGAAATGAGTGAAAAATTAATGTAATGCTAGTGTAACCTTTGGGGGGGATTTTATACATTTTATAATTCTCTATAATGAATTACAATTCAAAATTTAAAATTAATGAAGTTCTATGATACTAGATGCAGTATGGATATGTTTCAATAACAATTATGGCATCCTTGGTGTAATCTCTGAGTTTGGAGTCATTTTCACTACCCTTCTAGGTCACATCACCAGTGCCAGTGACTGTGAAGGTTGCTTCCAGTTCATATAAATTAAACTGTTTAGAACTATGCATTTTATACAGTGTAATAGTCTGATTGAAAGGGAGACAATTCAAATCTTGAGTATCTGCTTTCATGCAAGAAATCTTGATATCTCCATAGAAGATAGAGAAAATCTAAGCTTGAAACTGAAAATTCCCTATTAAAAAATATCGTATTTTAGACAGAATCACAAATCATATCATTCAGTCCAAGTAAATTTGTAAGAATCACAATGATGTTTATCATCATACCTGCTCCTATGTTATATATATGTGTGTATGTGTGTAATTGATGTGTTTGCAGTATGTGTACGTATTTTATAGGGTTTTACTGTTCACAGATTGCTATGAAACATAAAGATATTTCTTCGCTGATCAGCATGATCTAGTTCTAAATGATTAGAAATGGAATGTGAAACTTAGGGCCGCAATTAGATGTTAGCATTTTATACAAGGAAATTTTCAGTGAAGAAGTACAAAAGACAATATACAGCATTTTGTGTATGTCAGTACTTTTACAGTCATTTAAACATTTAGACAGATTGTATAATCTTTGCTTTCCGTTTAATAGATTTTGATCCTGTAATGTGGCTGCTGTCTTAAAAAAACAAGATGAGACACCCCTTTCAAGTTAAGAGAACACATTTTATTGCCAAACTTATGCTATCATTGGCGGCTGATAAGCATAGGTCTCAAAATAGATAGCTTTAATTGAGTGCACCTGCGTTGATGAAGAAGGTGTAACAGCTTTCAGAAAATATGTTTTTCCTTTACAGATATTCTAGCTTGTGTTGATGAATTTCAGATTTAATAAGATTAAACATAGGATTATGAGGAATCGTATTTCTTAATGGACATCTGGGTCTTGGTTTATTTAATACCTCTCAAATCCTCTTCCTTCCAGAGAAATGGATGGAAGTTAGAATAGCTTTTCTGTATGCAATGTCAGGCCTGCAGCGGTTCCTTTAAGAATCTTTGGCCTGCCACACTCTCATTAAGGGGGGGGGGGGGAATTAGCAAGGGGTAGAATGTGTTGTTTTCAAAATAAAAAATTCCTTTCTAGAAGCTCAAGGTCATCTTTTGTCTCCCAAACCTTTGCACCTGATCGGAAGCAGTTGGGCGTAGGTGCTAGCGTGGACCAGAAGAAGATTGGACCATGTGATGGACTGTGGGTGTGGGGACAAGATCATGAACTTTTAACTGGGTGGGATCCTGATGTAACTTCCAGAATTGGGATTCCATAGCACGATGCCAACATGCCTGCCTTATTAAATTGGAACTTTAAGCATAGTTTTGCCTTTGACTCTGATTTAATTCTGCATGATATTTGGAATGCTGACATGCAAATTTAAAACTGGAGTAGTGCTATATAACTTACTTAACCGGTATTTTATAAAGTATTGTTATTGTAACTTTATTTATTTATTTATTATTTATTACATTTGTATTCTGCTTATCTCTCAACTCTAGGCATCTTGGTTTACAGTACAATATAATGTAAAGTATACGGGTTCTTTGGGGAAATAGTACAGAAAAAAGAATGGTGCTAATTTTCTTAGCTTTGCTTGTTTGTTCAATTTCTATGGTATCCCATCCGAATCAAGGAGTCTGAGGCAGCTTACAATTCAAAAAAATGGATTAGAGGTAAAAATATTAAAACATTTTAAAACAGTAAATGCAGTTAAATCAATAAAAACAGCCAAATTACATTATTACAAATATTTGTCTAGTTAGCAATATAGCCAGGCTGTCAACCAGTGGTGGGATTCAGCCAGTTCTCACCACTTCGGGAGAACAGGTTGGTAACTTTCCGAGCAGTTTGGTCAACTGGTTGTTGAAAGAAATCATTAGGGCAGAGAACTGGTTGTTAAATTGAATCCCACCACTGGTATCAACTGGCAAAGCATTCCTGGCCTGCTCTCAAGTTGCCATAGGAAAGCGGGGATGGTTAACCTATGAAACGGCACGGCAGCAAAAGACAGATGCACATTCCAGACTTACCTCTCTCAAGGCGGTATCCCAGGTTACCCACAGCTGCCGAAGGGGGGAATGATATCTACAGCCCCCCAAAGTGCTCCGTTGGAGAATGTGATTTATGATACACCCTATTGGGAGGGGGAAACAGGGTCATAATTGAGCCGTAAATTACATGGGGTCAGAGTTGGCTTCCCTTGGGTACGGGCTGACATGTTGCTCCTAATAAATAACTGGATTTCTTTTGGGGCTTGGCTCGAGGCTCATGATTTAATTAAGGCATCCATCGGAACCCTGACACAGGCAATGAGGTTGTTGACATATTCAGCATCCCAGGCTCAAGGAACATAACTAGTTTTTTAGGGCCCTATGAAAGGCTGACAGAGTTTCTATATAATCTCATTAAGGGGAAGACTGGAACAGTGATTTAGATAATGCCACCATTCCCTCCTACCTCCATTTCCCTTACCTCATTTATAACTAGAAATAAACTAATAAAAATATTTTATATAACTCAGTTCTATTAGCATGGTCGTTATCAATTTATTATGATTCTATCCTTGGATTGAAACTTAATACTATAGAAGGAAAGCAACTTGCTTTCCTGCTTGTTGTTGTTTGTTTGTTTGTTTTTTGGCTTTGAATTACTTTCTGCGTAGACGCTAAAGTTTCTGAGCAGTGAAACTGACAATCTATATCGGATTCACATCAATATCGGATTTCCCTATAGGATTTAACACTTAAAAAGCTCTCATCTGGATTTTTTCTTTTTAAATTTTCAATGGAATTTTTCCTTTTTTTCTTCACACCCTCATTGACAAAAAATATGATTTTAATGTTCTTTGCGGCCATTTTGTTACAGTGCATTTTCCCCTTCTGTCTTTGAAAGGAATTGTGTGGTTTTTTTTTTTGTCTATGTAAGTTTAGATGCAAATAATGCACCAAGTTAAAGATAAAGCCTGGTGGGCTACCTTCACAGGAAAAAAACCCACCCTTTTTTAGTTTACAAGTTCAAATTGACAACTTTGGTAAAAGACTTGATAAAATTCCATGGGTTTCAAAACAACCAGAGAATAACCAGATTCAAACCAAGCATCTCACAGCCAAGACAGACTTACAACCGAATGGACTGCAGTCTAAATCCATGCTGGAAGATTTGAAGGAGAAGTTTGGCTGGAAAACATAGGACCTGCTGCAGAAATTTGAAGGTGATCTGGATTTTACAAACTTAATGTAATTAGCAGATTCGATGAATGACTCTCTTAAGAAGATGGACTTATATGCAATTTATAAAAGAATTTGGACTGCCTTTTCCTGAGAAAATGGATTGATGTGAAAAATGGATTTATTACACCTAAACAGAGAACAACTGACAAGAGACTTTACACTTTGGTTCACAGTGAGACTGCTTCAACAATGGATGTGGTCGAAATATTGATAGCATGTACATATTTATAAATAAATATATTTATATACAAATATGTTGTATATTTTATGTATTCAATTGGAAAATGAGACATTGTTGGCAAAGCTTCCACTAAAACTCTTAAGGGAAAGTAGTAGTAGTTGTTGTTGTTGTTGTTGTTGTTAGTATTACTATTAATTATTATTATTAACTAACTCTTTTATTCATTAAACATGAAACTCAGTCAATGAACATTTTAAAATGTATCACAAATATCATTGACTGGCGCCGATTGTTGGTATGGGTTGCTGCCAGCATCTTTCGTTGTTGTTGTTGTTGTTGTTGTTGTTGCTGTTGCTGTTGTTATTATTATTTGATCCCAGATGGGCTGATTGTAGTACTTGTGGTAGATAAGCCATTGTAGACCTTCTATGAGTTAAATACAATTAAATAACAGAGGGCTTTGAAGTTTAACTTTGTTGCTGATTTACCTGTTAAGAATTTTGTTTTTACATATAGTAGATAGATGATAAGTTAAGTTGGTTGTAAATAGATGCAGACATTTGTAGATTGTGGGCCTGCTTCTCAAGAGGGGGGGAGTCAACATTGTTGCAATATAGTTATCAGTAATAATCCAGGGGGGGGGGTGTAATATTTATATATGTGTTTTTATTTTTTGTCCTCTTTAATGCACTTTTTCAAAAATGTTATGTCCATCTTTGTTGTTATTTGTTAATTTGGGAGGGGGGTGTTGCATTTTAACATTTTGAACATGTTATGGAACGATCTCCCCATGGAGATCCGGACCCTTACTACCCTCCCGGCCTTCCGCAAAGCCGTTAAGTCCTGGCTGCTCCAGCAGGCCGGGGGGCTCTCGAAATATCCAGCCCCTCGGAAATTGTGACTGTTGTATATTTTAATATGTTGTTTGTGTATTATCCCCCCTCCCTTGTTTTATTGTAAGCCACCCAGAGTCCTTCGGGAGTGGGCGGCATACAAATCAATAAAACTCTAACTCTAACAGTTTTTTTAAAAAAGAAACTTAATACTATACAAAGCTCACTTTCAAACCTAACAATCCATAACACAATCTAGTATGATTAGCAACTATGATCACTGAAATATTCAAGGGTTATAGAATATACAGAACATCAAGAAAAAGAATACAGAAGAACTCAATAATAACACAGCAATCATTTAGAGGATTAATTGTTTTGGTTTAAATATGCTACTGTAAATGGAGCGGTAGATGCTAGCTTCTGGTAGTGCGGCAAGAGCAGCCAAATAGAAATGATTGAACCCACTATTTTATTGATAAACGAGAAAACTGTTTGCTATTTTTATTGTATCTAAAGTATATTTTATCTAAGAAGCAGGTAATACTTCTAATAAGATGCTTCGGCTCATTCGAGTCAGAGGCACTGTTTAAAGTGTTTTCAGGTTGAAAGGATCAGCAGGTGATAGTACTGTTGTCAGTGGGAACCTGGTTCAAGTCTTCTTACATATACCCATTAATGTGCCCGCCAAAGTGGTACCTATTTAGCATTTATTTTGGCTCATATCTGACACTAGATAATTTAATCTGAGGTTCCTAATAGAATAACATGGATTGACATTAGAATGCTGATACTTTTCTGTATATTTTCCCAGAGATTTCATACAGCATAGCCCTTTGGAAAAGATTTGCAAGTGTTGTAAAATATTTTGTTTTTAAGAATTGAAAGAAAGCATGCTTTAAAATAATGTCTACGGGACTCTGTAACTATATACAATGGCTCTCCAGTCCAGCTTCTAATCATGGGGCACCTATAACTTCTGAAGGCAAGCAATTCTACTGGTTGATTGTTCTCACTGTTCTTAATTCTAGCTTGCTTCTCTCCTTGATTAGTTTCCATCCATTGGTTGTTGTCTTGCCTTCTAATGCTTTTGAAAATAGTTTCTCCCCTCATATTTGTGGCAGCCCTTCAAATATAGAAATACTGCTGTCATGTTTCCACTAATCTTTCTTTTCACTAGACTAGACATACCCAATTTCTGCAACTGTTCTTCATATGTTTTAACCTTCAGCCACCTAATCATCCCTGTTACTCTTCTCTGTACTCTTTCTAGAGTCTCAACGTCTTTTTTATATTGTGGTGACCAAAACTGGACACAGTATTTTAAATACGGCCACACTAAAGCTTTGTAAAGCTGTACTAATGTTTCATGTGATCTTCATTTTATCCTTCTATTAATGCAGCCTAAGATTGCATTGGCTGCTGCTGCACACTGCTGGTTCATATTTAAGTGATTGTCCATTTGGACTCCAAAATTTCATAGTTACTCTCATAGTTCTAATCTCATAGTTACTGGCATTAAGCCACTTTTCACCTAGTCCATATCTGTGGAGTTGTTTTTTCTTGCATAAGTATAAAAACCTTACTTTAGCCACACTGAATTTCACTTTGCTAAACAGGGCCCAGTGTTCAAGTCTGTCAAGATCCTTTTGGATTTGAACCTATATTCTGAGGTGTTGGCTATTCCTGCCAGCTTAGTATCATCTGCAAATTTGATAAATTCTCCTTCTATTCCCTCATCTAGATCGTTTATGAAGATATTGAAGAGTTCTGGGCCTAAAACGGAACTTTGAGGTACCCCACTATTTACTTCCTTCCATGTGGATGTAGTTCCATTGAGGACTACATGTTAAGTACAGTTTGTCAACCAGTTACAAATCCATCTGGCATTGATGCTATCTATCCCACATTTTTCTAGCTACAGTAGTTGTGGTCTACTTTGTCAAATGGATTGCTGAAATCTAAGTGTACTATATCCACAGCATTTCTCTGATCCATTAATTTAGTCACTGTCAAAATATGAAATAATTTGTTTGGCATCATCTGTTTTGGATAAACCCATGTTGGCTTCTGGTTACGTCTCTGCTTGCTTCTAGCTGTTTACAGATTTGTTGCTTGATTATCTTTTCCAAGATCTTCCCACGTAGTGTTCTGGAATTTCCTGGGAAAAACAAGCCAAAATATAAGAATTGCTGGATTGAGTCCAATTTTATTTAAATATATTCTTTATTTAAATAGATTCTTGCAACATATAGTGTTATATATTCTTTACTATTTTTAAAATAATATTTTTTCTATATGACTTAGGTAATGAATGACTTATTATATGCTCTTATATTTTATAATGGAATGTGTGGATGATCTTGGGGAACAAGGGGAAGAGATGTTGCCAAGGGAACAATCAGATAAGAGAAGCAGGAGCCCCCAATGACTTAATGCTCAGAGAAAGGAACAGGAATGACCACCCTAAGAATGAAACAGTTAAAAGTGGTAATGGAAAGTTTCAGACTTACAAGATTTTGTTACTGTAGCCTTGCAATAGCAATAGCAATAGCAGTTAGACTTATATACCGCTTCATAGGGCTTTCAGCCCTCTCTAAGCGGTTTACAGAGTCAGCATATTGCCCCCAACAACAATCCGGGTCCTCATTTTACCCACCTCGGAAGGATGGAAGGCTGAGTCAACCCTGAGCCGGTGAGATTTGAACAGCCGAATTGCAGAACTGCAGTCAGCTGAAGTAGCCTGCAGTGCTGCATTTAACCATTGCGCCACCTTGGCTCAATAAAGTATAATTAGTTCATCTGGTCCTGCATAGGCAGTAATTTAGATAGAAACATCTTTCTTTTCTTATTTGCACTATATAATCATTTTTCAGCTAGAATTTGTTCGCTTCTTCCACTAACTCAAGTTTTTTTCCTATTAATAACTATGCCATCAATGTAAGCTTGTAAAATCATTGATTATTGTATGTTTAGGTTTTGCTGCTCTCTTGTTATTATTGTACAAGAAAATACAAGGTAGATGTAACTGGTAATCTATTTAAATATGTCCATTTAGGAATAGGTTTTAGGTGAGTTGGTAAGTTGAATATGGGTAGAGGAAAGGTAAGGTAAGTGTTGTGGCCCAGCAAGAGCCATTGGAGCTGCCGACAGACTCCAACAGCGAGGGACCCTATGAGTCAGCTCTGGAAGATGTGGAGGACCCTGGGCAGTGTTCAGACTCCGAGCAGGGAGTAGAGAGGCTGGTTGGCCACCAGGAGGCTGAGGCATGGAGCAGCGGTGAAAGCCAAAGGGAGTTTGTGCCTGATGTCAGGCCCTGGAGCAGTGGTGAAAACGTCAAGCCCTGGAGCAGTGGGGAGGAGCTAAGGGAGTTGGTCCCGGACGCCAGGCAGAGACGGGCTGATAAGTGCCGGCAGCAATTACGGAGACATAGAAGATAATTGGGCCCAGGTGGTTGTGATTAGGCTCCTCCCAAGAGAGTATATAAGAAGAGACTTTGGGAGGAGACCTTTTGCAGGACACAACCGTTATACTAAAGCTGGAGAAGCTCTTGTGTGTATTTCTTACATGTGGAAGTCTGGGTTGCTGCCAAAGTCTTGTCTGTGAGTTAATTATCTGAATAAATTGGCTAACAGTCATCTTGTGTCGGCGTGACTCACCGTACGAAGTGGGGGGTCAGAACAGGTAAGGATAGAGTAAAGGTAAATAGCGCATGACTTTTATTATTAAAGGATTGCATGGTACATTTAATTAATGCAATATTTCTACTAATATTTAGTAGAGTTTAGTTGGGAGATTTATTTCAAATGCCTGCTTGTAAACATGTCAGCATATTATTCGGATTCAACATGGGGAAAATGGGAACCTCCAGCCCATTGACGCTTTGGATCAAACTCCCAAGGACCTTCTTATTAGGAACAGTCTTATTTTTCAATCTCATAGCCACCGTTATCCTTGTCTCTCTCTGCTACCTTTCTTGCCGAATCAGGGTTATCAAAAGATTGTTCTGGCATTCTGCTTCTTTCTGTCCTCTGACTGAACATTGTTTGTTTGTCTTATTGACTGAAAATGTTATGCTTTGGTGGAATGTCTTGGCATTCTTTGGAGATTTTTGTTCCGTCACTTTCTACAAGTCTTTCAAGTTCTTTGGAAAAGCTCAGAGCATCTTAGTGCTTTTCAGGATTCCTCAGAACATGGGGAAAAATGGGGGGGGGACATGTCTAAAGTTGTTACTTTTGGAGACCTGAAAATATTATTATTTGTCCTGTTATATTTCTTAGTGTGATTTTTTTAGCTTGATTCATATGGCAATGGATGAAAGCTCCCTTGGAGTATCCCCCCACTTCATTTGGGGTACTCTTTGGGGAAATTATACATAAGGTGTACAGGAAAAAATTGGATTTCATATTTCAATTGAAGAAAGTTTCACATTCTTATGGTACAACTTTCATGCCCAATGTAAAAGAAAACAATAAAAGCCATGGTGGCGCAGTGGTTAGAATGCAGAACTGCAGGCTACTTCTGCTTATTTCCGGCTGCCAGCAGTTCGGCAGTTCAATTCTTCACCAGGCTCAAGGTTGTCTCAGCCTTCCATCCTTCTGAGATGGGTAAAATGAGGATCCAGATTGTTGGGGGCAATATGCTGACTCTGTAAACCGCTTAGAGAAGGCTATAAAGCACTGTTGAAACGGTATATAAGTCTAAGTGCTGTTGTTATAGTGAAACCTTGATATAATGGCTTGCTTGAATGGAGGTGAGTGTCTATTAGACCAGAATGTCCATTAATCTGTAAATTATGGCATTCAGGATGATTTGCATAAATTAAGTAATTATTTTACTAATTATACAAATGATGCATATCACTATAAATGATGTAAAATTTAAATCCTTATCCTGACTATAATGACTTTGGGGGATGTGTGAACAAAAATTTAGATTGTTGTATCAAATATGCACATTAAATTAAAATTGCACTACATAAGTTTTGTTAACTTTTATTGTGGGAGTATTGTCTTTGAATACGTAGTTTTTAGCTTTAGCGGTGCTTGAGAAAGTAAAGAAATGTTTGGCATTTAATGATAATGTAAACATCAGAAAGTTGTGATTTCCTCTTTTTTATTCAGGGATCATAAATCTTTCCATCTGATTTAAACATATGAGTTTTCTTGGTAAGCGTGCATGTGTTTCTTCTTATATATGCATTTTAATTTCTTGTTTTGTTGTTGCTCATAGCTACAGTCTTAATTTACAGGATAAGGCGGTATCATCAATTCAAGGGTATAACTATATATGTATTAATAAGTGGTTTGCCTACTTGCTGAGAAATAAGGATGTTAGGATTTCTTGACTTTAGATTAAAAAAAAGAACCTAGGACAGTTTTCATTTCTTCTTCTATTTACAGGCACGTGGAAGCTGTACTCTTTTTTAATTACGGTCTTCTCCTGTGTTGCTCCTCCTTCCTGCCTCACTTGCTTTTTAAAACGTATGCATTAGACAGATTGCACAGAAACTGAAAACAAGGCTATTTAGAATGTCATCATTTTGCATTATAATGCTGCTGTCTGAAGAAGCCCAGCTGGCACAGTTGAATCTCTTGGAAATTTTTAGTCTGATTCATTATTGTGGTGTGTACTTGGTGTATAGAAACATTTAATCATTCTTACGTTACGAGCTCTGTTGAATCTTGTGAAAGCTTTCTGTTTCACTTTATAATTTGTGCTGCCAATCTGCTAGCTTGGAAAAGTTTCAAGCTTGTTTTATTATCTGTGTTCATTTGTACAGGAAGTGATGTTGCACATAGGCTAAATTTACAGTAATTCCTTTGTAATGGACTAATGAGTAGGACTTTCTTAGTGACAATGGTAACATTATCTAGCTTTGATTAGTCCAATTACTCTGAAACGGTGCAGTTGTGATGATTCTTACACTACCCCACAAGGCATCATATTTTCGCTTCTCAAACCCTGAAAAGCATAACTATGCTCAACTTTAATTTTATGCAGTTGGAAGAAGTAAGAGTTAAAAAGATTTGTGCCGGGTACATGATACTTGTGTGTTTTATTTATACAGCAATACAACAATTAATGATTTGTGCTTGTGACTTAATAAACAAGTATAATATTCTGTACTGATATGTCAAAAACGTGGGATTATACATTGGCATACAGATGATGGAAGTTATGTACCAAGGAAAGAATGGAAAAGTGTTCTGACCCCCATCCACACCAAAGCACACTCCGAGCCAAAGATAAGTTACGGCATTTAATTAACAGACAGGTCCTTGGCAGCAAACCGGCACAGACAATCTTGGGCAGCAATCCATCACAGATAAACCGTGGCAGCAATCCAGCCTGCCAAGCTCACAATACTGTTCTCCAACATTAGTTCCTGTGTTGACTTCTGCAAGAGGGGTGTGTGCACAAGCAGTCCTTTATAGTCTGGAGAAGAGCCTAATGACCACCAGCTGAGTGCAATTACCTCCTGTACTTGCGCAACTGTTCCTGACGCCTATTAGCTCTTCGGTGCTGGGCATCCAGGAACAATTCACTGCTGGCGTCTGGATCACTCTCCCTTGTCTCCTCCCTACCGGTCCAAGGCTCAGGCGCCTCCTGGTAGCCAACCAGCCTCTCTACACCCTGCTCAGAGTCCGAACCCTGTCCAGGGTCCTCCACATCCTCCAGAGCCGACTCATAGGGCCCCTTGCTGTCAGAGTCTGGTGGCAGCTCCAACGGCTCCTGATGGGCCACAACAGAAAAGTATATGCCTTTAATGAAACCTAGGACTTTTGTTATTAGTAGAAGATGTGCAATGCTGTACTGTACAACTAGAATTGTTACATTGGAATTTCTTACAAATATTATGCAGAGACAAACATAATTTTATGGAAGTTGACAAGGACCTATCCCAAGCAATGTCTGGCTACACTAGTTAAGAACAAATAAGAATGTTTTATATCAGGAGTGTGAAATTCAGTGTCATTGAGGACCACATCAGCATTATGGTTTCCCTCAAAGGTCCAGTAGCTGGGTCGCCATGACTATATGGGAGTGGCTGGGTAAGGCGTGTCCAGCTGAATGCTGCACCCTGGGCAAAGCTAATTCAGGATGGCTGGGCGGGAATGGAACAAGGAGCACCAGCTGACTTCACATGGGGTCAATTCAGTGCCTCATAAGCTCTTCGCCTCCCCAAACTGCTGCAGCCAAGCATGTGTGCGCATGCACATGTGCACATGCACACAGGCCGCAGTTTGTATACTTTTTATCCACAAAGAAAGGAGAGGGCCTTCTCCCCAAATCCAGGCATGATTGGCAGTTTGTAAGCTCAGATGGGGATAAACGTCTCCCAGCATGGAATGGTATTTATGTGGGTGTGGGTGCATGTATGTGTCAGAGGTGGGTTGTTCCCAGTTCGGCTGAACCAGTAGTGGTGATTCAGCCTGGGTCGCAGAACCGGTTGGCCATGCCCCCGAACCGGTTCCCTGGTCTCTTCTGCCATTGCCAGCATGTTACTGCGCATGCGCATAACAATTTTCAGTCAACTGTGCATGCGTGAGCAATGCGTGGCAGACGTGTGTGAAGCGAACCAGTATCAAAAATGGCAGTGCAGAGCCATTAGGAGGCTTCCAAAGTGCTTCTGGGGGCTGGGGAGTGCAGAAATGAGAAAAAACAGGCTGTTTTTTTGTCCCCCAGCCTCCCAGGAGCACTCTATAAGCCCCCTAAAGGCTATGCATGCCCTTTTTTTTAATTTGCCTCTTCAAAATCTTGGTGTGTCTTATACTCCGGTGCGTCTTATACTCTGAAAAATACAGTACTTACTGATTGATATATATCTTGAACTAATCAGTATGTCTACCAGCGCTTTCACTTGTATTCACTCATGAATATAAATGGGCTTGTAGTTTTGGATAAAAATAGAAATAACATTCCCAAACATTGTTTAATGATTCCTTCTAAAGGGTTTGTAAATTACCGATAGAGCTGTGATATAGAAATATTTAGAATATTTATTAAAGGAATATGATCGTGATAGTTTCAAGCTAATAGAGAAGGCAAGGAAGAAATGGAAAAAAGTTCATTTAATTAAAAAGGTGTTTAAATATATGTTTTTAACATTGATTATAATATGTATTTTATCTAAAAATTTTGACATCCCCCACATGCTTAATTAAAGAGGGAGAAAAACTCTTTATACTGATGCAAATTTGTCACTCTAACTTTAATTATTTGTGAAAATAAGAAATACAGGCATTTAGCTGACACAAAATGAATTAATTGTGCTCTTCTTCTTCTTGTGCCATATCCATTATCAGATGTTGGCGATCATGTCGGCAATCCTGTCAACAGCCGCACAAAATAGTGCTGTTGAGTTTTGTCCAAACCAGTCCCTTAGATTTTGAAGCCATGATGTTGTTCTTCTGCCTGGACCTCATTTGCCTTCATTTTTTCCCTGGAGGACTAAGTGAAATATGTGATATTTTTTCTGTGTGTCGCATCACATGTCTAAAATACTCTAACTTTCACTTTTTAATGGCTTTGATGATTTCCCTTTGCTTTCCCAGGTGGCTTCTCACCTCCTCATTTGTGATTTTGTCAACCCAGCTCATACATAACAGTCATCTGTAAATCTACATTTCAATTCTAGGTTCATGCTTTTAGTGGACCGTGAGATTCTTAGCATCCCTGCCCCATTTATGGGGCACCCATACTTGGGACCATTGTTAGGTTTTGCCGCCATTAACATGATTTTCCTGGGAACTATATAGTGTAGTAGTCTTCCCTTTGCTTTATACGGTGCTGTGCACATGCTGTTCAAGTGGCTGCCCCCACACTGAATCTTGTTCTTCTGAAACCTTTTGGACCAATGAGGTCTCCACCTTCAGTCAATACTGATGAGCCAGCGGTCACTCACCAGGCTGAGCAGCTAAACTGTCTGTTTGGTGCCGTTACTGCCTTCTAATTATCTCATAGTGAGTCAGAAGTTTTACTCCTCGAACAGATTGTCCAAACCTACACTGTGGGTGTGGCCTCCTTTGTGGGAGTGGCTTGCTGCCCATGTGACTGGATGAGAGTGGCTTGCCGCCCATGTGACCGGATATGAAGATGCCGACGACACTTGTTAGAACCACCTTAAATTACCTCACACACAGCACTGGCATGCATAAGAATATGATGTAAACATGTTTTTTAAAAGGCATCTTTGGTTTGCGTTAAAACAACTTCAACACACACAATGTTCTGATTGCACCACAAACGCAGTAGTCATCCTTACCTTTCATAGAGGCACTGAGTTTTATAAATATGAGCATGATAGTGTAGAATAATCATATCCAAGGACCAGTGGTGGGTTTCAAAAATTTTGGGAACCTCTTCTGTAGGTTCCCTGTGTGGCCTGCTTTCCGGGTCCACTGGTGGAACCTCTTCTAACCGGTTCGGTAGATTTGACGAACTGGTTCTACCGAATAGGTGCAAACTGGTAGGAACCCACCTCTGCTACCTACTCTTTCTCTCTCCCTACCTATCTACTGTATTTCTCTCTCTCTCTCTCTATTTCTCTCTCTCTCTACCTCTACCTACCAACTTATCTACTCTCTCTCTCCCTACCTATCTTCTGTATTTCTCTCTCTCTCTCTCTCTTTCTCTCTCTCTATCCCTTTATCTACCTACCTAACTACTCTCTCTCTCCCTACTTACTTACTGTATTTCTTTCTCTTTCTCTCCCTCTTTACCGACCTACCTAGTGTTTTATAAAATTGTTTCTTCAAAACCTGGGTGTGTATTATACTCTGGTGCATCTTTTACTCCAAAAATACGGCACCTATTAAGAACTATGCTAGAAGAAGAAGTGGTTAAAAGACACAATGTTAACTTGGGCAAATAATTTTGGCCATATGATTGAACTAGAAAAGTGGCAACAACTATGGGAAAGGAATTATAAATTAATCATATCAACAGCTTACAAGAAAACTTATACAAAATGTTTTACAGATGGCACATGTCACTGGGAAAACTAGCAAAGATGTTTAAATACAAGTCTGCAAAATGTTGGAAATGTCAACAAGCAATAGGTCCATACTATCATATGTGGTGGACATGCACAGAAACAAGGAAATATTGGACTAAAATAAGAGTATGGTTAAAGAAAATGTTACAACAAAGAAATAGAATTTAGACCAGAGATATTTATACTAGGTATTATCCCAGAGAAATTCAAGAAAGAGGATACTTATTTGATTATACATGTAACTACAACAGCGAGAATTGTATTTGCCCAAAATTGGAATAAGCTACCAACAGATGAAGAGATAATAAAAAATATATTAGATTGTGCAGAGATGAATAGGTTGACAATGCAAATAAAGGATAAAGAGGAATCGGAGTACTTCAAGACATGGAGAAGACATGGAGAAGATTTTATGATTGGCTAGAGAAAGCAAGCTAGAAAAGAAAATAGGAAGAAAATAAAGTACCCAGATGACACACTATTAAATGGAAAAGGGGGGGGGTGGAAAACAAAATAAATATTAAATATATAAGTATATATTCAAGAGCAAGATATAAAGGGGGGAGTCATAACTAGGCTAGACTAGTGAAGTTAAGGGAATAAGAAATGATACTAAATTATATTTGGGTTGGCGTAAATACCATCCCAAGGAAACATAATCTGAGATTTGTAATATACACCAACAATAATAGAAAAAGAAAGGAAGAGAGGAGGAGAGAAAGAAAGTAAGACGGGGAAAGAAGAAAGAGGTAAGGAGAGGAGGATGAAAGGGAGAGAAAGAGAAGGAGAGAGGGTAGGAGGGGGGAAAGAGGAAGCAGTAGGAGAAAGGGAAGGGAAGAAGAAAGAGAAGTGAAAGGAAGAAAGTAGAGAAGGGAGGGAGGGAGAAAAGAAAGAGAAAACAAGGAGGTGTTACAAAAGGAGGAAGGGATGGCAAGTAAAGCAACCCAAACTGTACATTATAACCTATTAAATGGAATAATAAATGTTTAAGAATGATAAATGTAAAGAACAACAATTATGTGAATGTATACTTAAAATGGTATGTAAGAGAATAAAAAAATAAAAAATTCTTTGAAAAAAAAGACATAGACTTGGGCCAAGATCTGTGTTTTTTGTTTTTTTGTTTTTTAAATCAAACTGGAACAACATACTAAGCCATAATGCTTGTGGTAATTGGACTAGTTGTTTGTGAGAAGAGCTGGCTTTCGGTTTGTTCTCCCCCCACCAGATCGGGAAAGTCTAGTAACTTCTGTTTTGCCAAATCTTTTTGCAGGTCCCATTCTAATCTCTCCAGATTGTTGGGAATAGGGGGGGGTGGGGAGATTAGTTTTACTTACAGATTTCTTGCCAAGAAAGTGCCCCTCAATTTTTGATTGTTTTGCTGTTTTCACTGGAGGGAGAGATACTGGGCTGGTGCCATGGCGTTTCTTTCTTTTTCCCATGCCTTTTTAATCCTCGGCATCAACAAAAACTTTTGTCTGTGTTACGGCCTACGCTGTTATCTCCACTGAAAAATGTTAATTAAATAAAAAAGGATCCAATGGGCGTACTAAAAATTGATAAAATGAAATAAAACCGGGAGTCGCTACTGCAAACACGCTCCGCCTGCACCAGCTGCAGCTCCGCCCCCACAATGCTGGTGGTTATGCAAGATGTTAAATCTTGCTAAATGTTACTCAGTCCTGACAATGATTGATCTTTCTTATGGCGTTGTAAATATTTCTCCGCAGTAGCCAAGATATTAATATAAGATGCAAATATTAGTTTAAATTAACGAAGGAAGTGGCATAGTTTTCAAATAATAGTAAGCTACAGTGGGATTTGTTGTTTTGAATGTAGTGTAGTGGATAAACCTGTCATTAGCCTAATTTCTTGTAGTTATCAAACTGGTTTCATAAATGTTTTTTCTAGGTATCAAATGATATTTTAATATGATTTGTTTTCTAAAAATTGCTGTTTAGAACAGACAAAAGAGCTTATAAGACAAAAAAGTATGGTGTTTCCATTAAGATTTGGATCTGGCTTCATTTACTCTTGATGCACCACATAACTTGTGTTCACTCTTCTGTGACTTTCAACAGATAACATAAAAGGGCTAATCATTGCATTAATCATGATCACTGTGACCTATTCAACAAACTGTGGTTTAAGACTTCTAGCTTAGTATTATGTATGAACACAGGTAACACAGTGTTCATTAGACATGATTTAATACTAAAAATATATATTATACTTCTCTGATCACCTTTTCATACATTTCTTACTTGATTTGATATCTTTCAGGATGAAAGAAGCTGGTTTAAGTCATAAACAATGGAGAGTTGGTTCTCTTTCATCAAAATGCAAACAGTGTCCTGTAATTTATACCAATCCGGTTTGTGGATCCGATGGTCACACATATTCTTCTCAGGTAAGCCAATCAATAGACTTGTTATCTATTCTGTGCAATATATAGCATTCTATTGTCAAACATTGTAAGGTTTGTTCAATTTAAATAACTATATGTTCTGACACCCCCTCGTCCTACACCAAAACACACTGAGACCAAGATACTTCAAGGATTTATTAACAGATGGACAGGCCCTTGGCAGCACTCCAGCACAGTCCAGGCATTGGCAGCAATCCAACACAGACTAACCTTGGCAGCAATCCAGCCTGCCAAGCTAGCCCCACAAGTTCTCCCACTTTAGTGTAAATGTTGACTTCTGCAAGAGGGGCGTGTGCACAAGCAGCCGTCTTATAGTCTTGAGAGGAGCCTAATTACCACCAGCTGAGTGCAATTACCTCCTGTAACTGCACAACTATTCCTTACGCCTACTAGCTCTTTGGTGCCGGGCATCCAGGAACAACTCACTGCTGACGTCTGGATCACACTCCCTTGTCTCCTCCCCACTGGTCCAAGGCTCAGGCGCCTCTTGGTGGCCAACCAGCCTTTCTGCGCCCTGCTCGGAGTCGGAACCCTGTCCAGGGTTCTCCACATCCTCCAAAGCCGACTTATAGGGCCACTCGCTGTTGGAGGCTGGTGGCAGCTCCAATGGCTCCTGTTGGGCCACAACACTATATAAATCTGTTTAAATCTATAAAATTGAACTGACATAATATCATAGCCTTGTTCCCTCAGCACTTCTTTTTTCTTTCATCCTATAAATCCTACAAAGACTTACAGCTGTTATTGACTGGCTATTTTCCACCCTGAGATGCTCTGGTATTTTGACACTGACTGCTAAGAAGACAGGGAAGTTAGCCAGCATTCAGTGGTTGACTGGCTGGCTAGAGGTTCACCCTGGAATTTGAACACGAAGGGACACTGAGGTAGCCTTCTGCATTTTCAGCAGAATCAGTTAAATTGGAATGCTCTGGAGTAGGACTCCAGACTCCAGCAGCTCAGAAAGGGGCAGCCTTGGGAGAAGGGGATTGGAGAAGAAGTTATACAAGTGGAGAAAAAGGTTGCTAGGAGAGAATGCTGGATTCACTGTGTGTGCATGGGACGCTTGATCAGAGGAAGAAGGGGATGTGATAATTCTAGCCCGAGGCAGAGACTTGGAGTGACTACATCCTTGGTCCAGGATGGAGTTTCTGGGCCATTGCCCCCTGGCTACAGAGGTGGACCCATTGGCCTTTTGCTGGGCCTGCAAAGGACACCCCCATAAATCAACAGTATTAGTGAGGTGCCATTTGGCCAAAGGACAGTTTCTGGGACCTATCTATAGTATGTGACTTGTTTAAGCATTCCAATGGAAGCAAGATGGGTGGCAAACAAATTTTCCCTACCTGGAGTGGGAGGCCCTTCGTACAGTCACTCACGCCCTTGTGACCTCAAGACTGGACTACTGTAACGTGCTCTACATGGGGCTGCCCTTGAAGAGTATTCGGAGACTTCAGCTGGTCCAGAATGCAGCCGTGCGAGCGATAGTGACTGCATCTTGGTACACCCATGTTATACTTATCCTCCGCGAGCTGCACTGGCTGCCAATTACGCTCCGGACACGCTTCAAGGTGCTAGTCATTACTTTTAAAGCCCTACATGGTATTGGACCTGGGTACTTGAGAGACCGCCTCCTGCCGATTACCTCCCTATGACCTATTAGATCCCACAGACTAGGCCTCCTCCAAATTCCATCTATCAGCCAGTGTCGGTTGGCAACTCCTCGGGAGAGGGCCTTCTCTGTGGCTCTCCGGCCCTCTGGAACAATCTCCCCGTGGAGATCAGGACCCTCACCACCCTTCCGGCTTTCCGCAAAGCCACTAAGACCTGGTTGTTCCGGCAGGCCTGGGGCTGAAGAATCTTCCGGCCCCATTCGAATGTTGCAACAGTTGTTATATTTTAATTTGTTTGTCTGTAATTGTTGTTATTTGTACCCCTTCCCCCATGGTTGTTCGCCGCCCTGAGTCTCTCGGGAATAGGGCGGCATACAAGTTGAATAAACCTAAACCTAACCTAACCTAATACATTAAAATTTAAAAAAAAATCACCAGTTAATTCTGCTATTTATTACCATTTTAAAAGTTTTCTTAGTATTACCAGGAAAAATTAAATCCAATTGAAACAGTGTAAAGCAAAGTGAAAGAAAGTAGAGTCACAGATTTTTTATATTAATTTTTACACTAAAATATTATTATTACCAGCTTTTCCACTGTTTATTAGACATCACAAATACTCAGTTGAATACACAGGGCAGGGAGATTAAAGTGTTTTACATTTATATACATGTCTGTGTTTGTGTAGATATTAGTTAGTGATATAGATATTAGCTATATTTTCACAACTTTTTTCTTTCTTTCATGGTAAAAGATAAATCATGTTAGCACGAAAGGGTTATACTTTGTAGCCAAAAGACATGTCAAACACATACTTAGATTATCCACATTTAGTCACATGGAAATTCTCATTTTGATTTTGTATCTGAACTAAGTTGTAGAAAACAGTATCATTTTTTTTCTTGCTTGGATTGAAATAGCACGTTTTTAGGGTTTTCTTTTCCAAGCAATCCAGCAACATATGAACATTCCAAATCCTCAATGAAGCAAGCTGTGCATTTATTTTCATTAGTGAAAGTTACACACACAGAAAGTGTCTCCAGCTTATTTTCAGAGAATTCCATTTCCCCATGTTGTTATCTATTCACTTTAAAGTATATTTTATTCCATGCCCTGTTTTCACAGGAATGGAGGGCCACCAGAGAAGGGAGCATGGAAGAGTGCAGAATAAATAAATAAAGGGACACGGTGGCTCAGTGGCTAAGATGCTGAGCTTGTTGATCAGAAAGGTTGGCAGTTTGGCGGTTCAAATCCCTAGCGCCATATAACAGAGTGAGCTCCTATTAATTGTCCCAGCTTCTGCCAACCTAGCAGTTTGAAAGCATGTAAAAATGCAAGTAGAAAAATAAGAACCACCTTTGATGGGAGGGTAACAGCGTTCCGTGTGCCTTTGGCATTTAGTCATGTCAGCCACATGACCAGAGAGATGTCTTCGGACAGCACTGGCTCTTCAGCTTTGAAACGGAGATGAGCACCGCTAGAGTCGGGAACGACTAGTACATATGTGCGAGGGGAACCTTTACCTAAAGGCAGAATAAAAACTAAAATACATCATTCTGAATAATTTCTACTGTTTTTATGCAAAATTGCTGGCAACTTTTAGCCTAAAATGAGTAATGCTTTATATAGTTCCTCTTTACCAGAATGTGATACAAACTCAGAATTGTGTGAGCTTATTCTTATTGTTCTATACTATGTCCAGTAATACAGATGGCCAATATGAAAATAATCATCATCATGGAAATGAGTAGAAAATGATTATTCTTAAACTGTGCTCCCTGACTGTTTTTATTTCGCTCTAATCAATGCAAATGGGTGACTGGGGAGAAAGGGGGAGTATGTTAGAGAAAACATAGTAATATTAAATTTTTAGAGTAACCCTAAGATATTTTTGCAATAACTAAATATAATGATACATATTTTTAAAAGTACTTGCTGCTTGTTTCTCTATCCCATTAAAGATGGAGTCATTTGGGGGAAAATTTTCAAACTGAACATTGCATTATACAAATGCAGGATTATTTTGAAGGGTAATCAGTGTTCAAATTTCCAGAAAATGTATATAAACTTTGTTTTTTTAAAATGCTTTGTATGGTTTAGCTACTTCGTTTTATTTGCAGATTTCTGCAAATTATACAATGCATTTTTGAGAAGATATCAACCACTGCTATAGAAGTAAAATAAATACTTAATAGTATAATATCACTTTCATAAACTTTATTCTAGGATTTTTGTGATATATTATCATGTAGCCTAAAATAGCAATATGCCACTTCACAGTGCTTTATAGCACTCTCTAAGTAGTTTACAGAATCAGCATATCTCCCCCAACAATCTGGATCTTCATTTTACCGACCTCGGAAGGATGGAAGGCTGAGTCAACCTTGAGCTGATCAGGATCGAACTGTGGGCCATTGGTAGTCAGCAGAATTAGCCTACAATACTTCATTCTAACCTGTGTGCCATCACGGCTCTTCTAATCAAAGTATAGTAGGAATTGTAATTGGGTGAATTTTTTTTAAATGGTCAGAAATTTTGTATACTACGCTTAGTGCAGGAGGAGAAATATCTAATTTCTGTAATTTATGCTTACATTTTATCAGTCTTTCACTAATTTCCCTTTTATTCTGCCATTCAAATCACACTGTTCACACTGTACATGTGAAGGCTGGAAAATATTATGTTGTATGAAAATTAAATAAGTAAAACAAATATGTCTCTTAAAACAAGTATACTCTGTATGCTTCTCTGTGTGAAGTGAGAATTAGGAGTGGTTTTGTTGATGGCTGATTGACAAGTCTTGGGAATCAAGGCAGAGTGTTTTTTTGGCAGAAAGAGAGGGCTTCTAAGACCAGAGCCAGAAGAACAAGTATCCAAAGGTTTAGCTATTTAGTTGCTGGCTTTTGTCACTCAAAGTTGTATATCAACATTATTATTATACTGCTGTAAATTATGGTGATAATTATTATGGATTATAGGCAGCTTTCTAGTCATGATGCTGGGAAGGATATTACCCTTCTGTCTATCTGGCTAGTGAGATCCTTGCCTTCCTTATTTCTAACTAGCTGATAACCTGGTGCTGCCCGAGTATTTATTTATCCTAATCCTGTATTAGATAGGAAAAGCCCTGATTTCGGTGACAATTAAATTAGTTACAAATGTTTTTTCTGTGCCCCCAGAAGCATCAAGAAAAGTGATACCACCTTAATTTCTAATGTTGGATTTTCCCCCTTACCAGAAAGAGCCTCCTTGTGGAGTACTGTGAAGCTGTTACCATGGCAACTCCACGGTGCTGTACATTAGAAGCCATTTTAAGTCAGTAAAGTAGAAGCTGTTTTAAGGCACAACAGGCTCTTAACAGAACACACACCCCAAGGGGTGTTAGGGGTGTCTTACCCCCCCCCCCCAGTATTTGTTTCTAGAGGGTAAGTCATCTGTGTATCAAGTTTGGTTGAAATTTCTCAAGGTATTCCAGAGTTATGCTGGAACATACACACACACAGCCATATATATATTAATTCAAATATATATCTTAATTCAAATATGTCCTCCACAACAATAGTGTACATTTTTAAAAATAAAATACATACAAAATACTTTTCAGTTTGCAAATAACATTTTACAATTGAATAATAATATATAATACATGCTATTCTAACAAGTCTAGATTGACAGTTTCAATGTAACAAATTAAATGTATTTAGCATTTGGAAAAGCATAGTTTTAAGAGTGACTTCTGTTAGATATATATATATATATCTTTTTTATTTTATTTTTTTATTTGTGCTGATAAATAAATAAAGGGAGACTAGTATAGATCTAGTAACAGTAAAAATATTGGGTTTCTGTCGTGATGGACACTTGTGACGAGCCGATTGACAGATGATGGAAGCAGTTAGCTTCCTCCCATAATTGGGGCTTACCAGGGGTTGTGACACTATATATATATATATATATATATATATATATATATATATATATATATATATATATATATATATATATATATATATATATATATATATATATATATATATATATATATATATATATATATATATATATATACACATACATACATACATACATACATATATATATACACATACACACATACATATATATATATATATATATATATATATACACACATACATATATATATACACACACACACATATATATATACGTATATACACACACACACACACACACACACACACACACACACACACACACACACACACACACACACACACACATATATATATATATATATATATATATATATATATATATATATATATATATATATATAAAGATGTTGAAATAGTGATTATTTTGCTTGACTGAGGTGATATTCATTTAAAGTAAGTGTTGTTAGACCACCCTTTCCAATAGGGTGCCTCTAAGAGATGTTGGGGCGAAGTGGCCAAAACATCATGCTCCAAGTTAGCTGTCTTGTTCTAACTGTAAAGTTTTGCCATAGCTAAGGATGAGAGGGCCTCTAATTCTAATTTCTTCAATTTGACCTATAGTATGGCTAGTGTGGTATTTCAGGTAGTTGGTCTGCTATTTGATTAGTTTGCTATGCTGTATACCTAAAATTACTATAGGCAGCAGCAAATGAAAGATTGTGGATATAATTAAACAGAATATTTTTTTAGGTATGGTCAGTGGCCGTTAGTACCTGCATCTGATCCATAGCATTTGATTTCTTTGCTGCTTGTAGCTGGCTACTAGGACAAGAATTAGGTGCCTCTTTCTTTGATTTGATGTTAAATTGCGTAGCTTGTAGCATTTTTTTCAAACTTTTGAAAGTTAAGCATTAAATCTCTGAGGTAGACAGTTTTTTTCCCCATTCATCATCCTTCAGATCAGTATTGTTGAGAAAGTAAGTATGTGAACGTTGGTGATTATTTGCTAAATAAAAAAGGCTACATTTTAAAAATAGTACATTTGGTTCAAACTTTATTATTAACCTTTATTTTGTTCATTTTGTATAAAAATGAAACTTAATGCTGATAATCAAAATTTCTGCTCTACATGTTTGTCTTAATTTTTATTGAAACCTCCAATATCTTTTTTTAAAAATCATATTGTTCATGTAATTTTACAATGCTATACAGTTTATATTAGACATATGTTAGTCTTTATTTTTGCATATTTATTTTCAATTTATGTCCCATCTTTAATTTTACATTGGCAGTAGCTCTTGAGAAAGTAAAATGTTGTCTACTTTTCAGAGAAGACCTTTTGTATATTAGTATTTATACTATGTTTTTTTGGACTTTGAAATATATTTTTACAAAATAGCCCATGCAAACCTATTTGCCACTAATTTTCTGATAACCCAGCATTATCCAGGTATTTATTTATAGGGGGAAAATGTCCAGACCAAATGTTGGATTTTTCCCCTTGCCAGAGGGAGCCCCCTTGTGGAGTACTGTGAAGCCATTACCATGGCAACTCCACTGCGCTGTACAGTAGAAGCCATTTTATGGCAGTATAGTAGAAACCATTTACAGGCACAACAGGCTGTATCTTAACAGAAACACATCCTGAGGGGTGTTAGGGCTGTCTTACCCCAAAATTTGGTTGAAATTGTTTGTGGCGTTTCAGAGTTATGCTGGAACACACACAGACACACACAGAGAAACACACAGACACACACACACACACACTTTATATATATAGATGCAACCTGGCTTTTCAGATTTAGTTTCTAGCCAGATATAAAAGCATAGTTTTGTTTATGCATGTTCACGATCACTGATCATAAGAGGTTTACCAAATAATAGTTTTTTGGTCTATTTTTCAAAAAGATGAGTGTGAAAACAATAACATTTAATTTCATGTTTAAATAAACATAGATCCCATAAATGTTTGATCAATTAGCTTGTAATAAAAGATATTGTTAAAAGAGTATATAGGAAGGAACAAAGGAATCCTTTGAATAAGCAGCTTATAATAGAATATGTGTAAGTTTTGTAATGGATTTTTCAATACTACATATTGTTGACAAAATAAAGAAAAAGCATCCAATGTTAATGATTTTTATGTTTAAAAACCTTATTTTTTTAATACCCAAGAAAAAAAGTCAGAAAGCCAAAATATGACTGTCCCTTCAAACTGTTTATAAAATGATGTGTTTCATTTATGTGAACTGTATTTAAATAATTTAAATACAGATTCATAATTTAAACAAGGTTAAAGGACTGAATTAATGTAGGAATAACAAATAGAAACAAGAGGAAGTATTGTAAATATCCTGCATACAGTAATGTGCCATATTAAGAGTCAACTTCTGATTTGTCTTAGTTTAATTCCAGTTTTTAGAAAACAAATTGAGAAAATAGATTTCCAAATTTTTGACAACATTCAGGCTACTAAAGGTCCTATTGAAGAAAATGTTGTTCAATTATCAGTTTTTGACATAACAGCAAAAAAAAAAAACCTTCCTCGGTAACCTATAGCAACTATGTAGTGCATTAAAAGAAAGTCACAAACTCAGTTTTAAAATGCATTATTGCTTGTGTTTATTTTCTTAATATAATTTTAATGTTCTGTATATTAAATTAAGCATTGTTTTAAAGTTCAAGCATTGCTTTACAATATGCTGAACCAAGACAACATTGTTTTGTTACTAACATGATAGGTTTTTATGACTTTAATACTAATGGGAATAAATATGTTGTCATCAAGGTTAGATCACAATATTGAATTCAGTTGCTGAGGCTCTGCTGTTTTCCTCATCTGCATCTTATCATTAATTATATTGCTATTAATTATCTGTTCTCCAGGACAATCTGTCTCCATTTTGGTCCTTCATGTTTTCCAAAGGCACACCCATTACCACTGTAACTCATTCAATCCATGTTCTGGTTCTTCTCATCTTCTTTTTCCTTCTGCTTCCCAAAATCATAAATTTCTCCAGAGAGCTGATTCTAACTACATTACACAGATTCTTGAATGTCAAATTGCTTCATTTTTCATTTCGTAATCCTTTAAATAGCAATAGCAGTTAGACTTATATACCGCTTCATAGGGCTTTCAGCCCTCTCTAAGCGGTTTACAGAGTCGGCATATTGCCCCCACAGTCTGGGTCCCCATTTCACCCACCTCGGAAGGATGGAAGGCTGAGTCAACCTTGAGCCGGTGAGATTTGAACCGCTGAACTGCAGATAACAGTCAGCTGAAGTGGCCTGCAGTACTGCACCCTAACCACTGCGCCACCTTGGCTCTAAAGCAGGGTTCCCTATAGGCTGCAGCCCCTCTTTTGGCCTTGAGCCTTTAGTAACCGGACTGCAAAAGTGGCAACAGAGCGCATATACTTGTGCTCCATTTCTGCATGGGGCAAGACCACCACATGTGTGGAAGAATTCCCTCCTCTCCTCCACCAATCCGCAAAGTCAAATAGGTTGGGGAACTCTGATTTAAAGAATACATTTGTTTATTTGCAACATTTATATGGTGATCCAACTCAAACAATCTAACTTTGGACAGTGTTTAATAAACAAACAAACAAAAATAGCTTAATAATTCCAGCTAAAAATAAGGAAGAATTATTAGCCAGCATCTTGAATTGCAATCAGAAACATTTCAGCAAGCCATGGAATAGCAGTGTTACATGATGCTGCCTTAAACCCATTGCTGTCTGCACAGTTACATTGTGAGCCAATTATACAATCCAGATTGTTTTCAAAAGGAGCCTTATTTAGAACAGGTCACAATATTTTACCTGGAAGATGATTAAAGCATGAAGGTATACAAAGTGGCCTCCCAATCTGGCATAACATGAAGTTATACATTATAATAGCCAATGTACGTACAGTTGAAGCATATTTGAAATGTCCAGTTTCCTAAACATCTAAAAGGGAATATTTTTTATCATGTTTCAACTGAGTTTTGTTGCCCATGCTATCCCATTTCATGTGCTGCTGTATACTTTTCGCCTGTAGTAGGTTCAGAGGTTGCCATAATAAAAAAGGAAACTTTATATACTGTACCTGCCCCCAGCAATATCCTGTTAATTTACATGATGTCCCAAAATATCCTTTTCACATTTTTTTTCTTATTAGCATGTTCATCTTATATGCATCAGTTGGAGAATCCTTTATGCATCAACTGATCTAGGAAAGCCCTATGTTTTTCTCCACCATGAAATCCCGGCATTTCCTTTCAAAAACTGAAGATTTGCAAGACTCTTTCAAACACAAAGAGAATTGGAATGTAAAGATAGCTTTATATTTCACTCCAGTAACATATCAGAAATAATAGCTGCAAGGATTTAATTGTGGGGAGGGGGAGGAGGAGAAAGGTGTGTTGGATATGTTTGCCACCATAAGCTATTTGTAAAAATAATAAAGATGGGATACAAACAAATAAAACAACTAGATTCAAAACATATATTTTGTCTCACAATTAATCCAATTGTTGGATCTAAGTGCTATGGCAAGCAGAACACCAATGTTGTTGACATTTCAATTATTACTTCCTAATTTTAGTGAGTGAACACTTCACTCATATATAGATGTAGGCTCATATACTTGTATTTCCTTAACTGACCCATGTTGATTAACTAGAGCAGGGGTAGTCAACCTTTTTATACCTACTGCCCACTTTTGTATCTCTGTTAGTAGTAAAATTTTCTACCCGCCCACCCAGTAATGGTGATTTATAAAGTAGGGAAGTCAATTAAATTTGAAAAAGGAAAGTGCTTCAGTATCGGAAAAAACCCGTACCGCCTACCATGAAAGCTGGAACGCCCACTAGTGGGTGGTAGGGACCAGGTTGACTACCACTGAACTAGAGCACTGCACTGAGAGCTTGTAGTGGCGTCTAAAAAGTTTAATACAGCGTAGTGTCAATTATCAATTAGTTCATATATACAGATGAATCTTCTTTTTCTCTTATATTCCATAGGCAGTGGTGGTGCTGATTTTTATGCATTAATATTATCAAAAGTTACTAATGTCCATAGTGAAATATTCCAGAAGAAAGCAAAGAAAAAAATATAAAAGTTCACAAAACAGTTTTATACCCAAAGCAGCAAATAATATGCTGATTATGTATACATCTTTCGATGATATTAATGAGCATGCCCTTTATGTGATATTTCAGTTCACTTACAACTTTATAAATATTTCAACTTTAGATAATTGAGTAAATTGATCTTGATAAATTAGCAGTGCAATCAGTGGGTGTTGTTTAAGAAAAGGTACAGCATTAAGTCAAATTATAATAACCATTATAGTATGATACATAAATGAGTCACTAACGAATGTAGTAGAGAAGAAAGAGCATAACTGAACTTCTTGAATAAAATTCACAATGCTTACTTTAATAAACTACTAATTATAAGTGTTGCAGGCTAATTCCACCAATTGCCAGCAGTTCAATTTTCATTGGGTTAGGATTGTCTCAGCCTTCCATCCTTCCAAGGTTGTTAAAATGTAGACCCAAATTATTGGGGGCAATGTGCTGATTTTCTAAAATGTATAGAGAGGGCTGTACAGCACTGTGAAATGCTATATATGTCTAAGTACTATTGCTATAGCAAAGGTTAGAAAAATACAGTATATATACAGGTGAAACTCGAAAAGTTAGAATATCGTGCAAAAGTTCATTTATTTCAGTAATGCAACTTAAAAGGTGAAACTAATATATGAGAGAAGACTCATTACATGCAAAGCAAGATAGTTCAAGCCATGATTTGTCATAATTGTGATGGTTATGGCTTACAGCTCATGAAAACCCCAAATCCACAATCTCAGAATATTACATGCAATCAATAATAGAACAATAACGGACCTCTGAAAAGTATAAGCATGCATATGTACTCAGTACTTGGTTTGGGCCCCTTTTGCAGCAATTACTGCCTCAATGCAGCGTGGCATGGAAGCTATCAGCCTGTGGCACTGTTGAGGTGTTATGGAAGACCAGAATGCTTCAATAGCAGCCTTCAGCTCTTCTGCATTGTTCGGTTTCATGTCTCTTGTCTTTCTCTTGGCAATGCCCCATAGATTCTCCATGGGGTTCAGGTCAGGCGAGTTTGCTGACCAATCAAGCACAGTAATCCCACGGTCATTGAACCAGGTTTTGGTGCTTTTGGCAGTGTGGGCAGGTGCCAAATCCTGCTGGAAAATGAAGTCAGCATCCCCATAAAGCTCGTCTGCGGAAGGAAGCATGAAATGCTCAAAAATCTCCTGGTAGACGGCTGCATTGACCCTGGACTAAATGAAGCGCAGTGGACCAACACCAGAAGATGACATGGCTCCCCAAATCAACACAGACTGTGAAAACTTCACACTGGACTTCAAGCATCTTGCAGTGTGTGCTTCTCCATTCTTCCTCCATACTCTGGGTCCTTGGTTTCCAAATGAGATGCAAAAGTTGCTCATCAGAAAAGAGGACTTTGGACCACTGAGCAACAGACCAGGTCTGTTTCTCTTTAGCCCAGGTAAGATGCTTCTGACATTGTTTGTTGTCCAGGAGCGGCTTGACAAGAGGAATACGACATTTGAAGCCCATGTCCAGGATCTGTCTGTGTGTGGTGGCTCTTGATGCACAGACTCAGTCTCAGTCCATTCCTTGTGAAAGTCCCCAACACTTTTGAATGGCCTTTTCCTGACAATCCTCTCCAGGCTGCGGTCATCCCTGCTGCTTGTGCACCTTTTTCTTCCACGCTTTCCCCTTCCACACAACTTTCTATTAATGTGGTTTGATACAGCACTTTGGGAACATCCAACTTCTGTTGCAATTACCTTTTGAGGCTTTTCCTCCTTATGGAGGGGGTCAATGATGGTTTTCTGCACAATTGTCAGGTCAGCAGTCTTTCCCATGATGGTAATTCCTACTGAACCAGACTGAGAGACCATTTAAAGGCTCAGGAACCCTTTGCAGGTGTTATGGCTTAATTAGCTAATTAGAGTGGGACACTTTGAGCCTAGAATATTGCACTTTTTCACAATATTCTAATTTTCTGAGATTGTGGATTTGGGGTTTTCATGAGCTGTAAGTTATAATCACAATTATGACAAATCACAGCTTGAACTATCTTGCTTTGCATGTAATGCGTATCTCATATATTTGTTTCACCTTTTAAGTTTGATTACTGAAATAAATGAACTTTTGTACGATATTCTAATTTTTCAAGTTTCACCTCTATTTGTTGCATATTTTTTCACGTTGCACCAAAATGGACCCAAATTTTACACACTTATCAAAATATTTTTCTACATTACAGGTTGATATTAGTCTATAAGAAAACAATTGTTTTAATATTTGTAAAAAAATGTCATAACTCCAAATCAGGTCTCAGTATTTTGTTTGTTGCTTTATTAAAAAATTCAGTGGTTATTCTTATTCCCATTGAAGGAAGTTGTGCAAAAAAGTAAGCAGTCCAAATCATTAGCTTCTATAATAGTTTCAGGGTGGATAAAAATCAATGATTTTTCTTTTAAAAAAATGAATTTTTAAAACTTATTTTTATTTATTTTTTATTTTTAAATTTATTTTAATAAAATGCTTTTGGAGTAAAAATCTATCTAAAGATAGTTTAATTTAGTTTATTCAGCATGAAATGGGGCATGAGCATATTCTGCAACATTGGGACTGTCGCTGAGCCAACAGCAGGTCAGAGGAAGAGCGTTGCAGGACAGAATTAAGAGTTGTTTTTTTAAAAATTATGATTTAAGTTGAGTTGATTTAAATCAAGCCTTTTGCTAGTGATTTAAATCATGATTAAAATCTACTTGATCTAAATCAAATCCACACTGAATAGTTACAATGACTGATTAGTCAAGAACATATTATATATTCAGTGAACACAGAAGTACTATGACCATCTAAAAGGCAATAAAATAGACTACGATACTATCTACTGCATGTTTCACTGATCCAAACCGCTTTGCTTTCTTAACAGGTTTTAGGCTCAGTCCTGTTATCTTGGAGTGGGTATAGGATGCAATTCAATTTAAATAAAAAATAGCTGAAAGTATTGCCATTTGCATTGTTATGTATTAAAGATTGTTCCACATGTATAAACAAAAATTTATAAGTATGAATACCATTTTACTATGAATGTATATCTAGAGTTATATGCAAGTTACTTTGTCATCCTAACCCCTCAATTCCATATTCTGTTTGAGGCTAAAACTCATTTACTGTTTAATGATTATTTAATGTTTGTTTAATTTAATGATTGATGATTGTGAGAATTGACATAGTGCAAGTGAGATGTTTAATATGTGATTTTTCCACATGTGTGCTGTATCCTGTTTTATGTACTCCCAAAGAACACACTTTCTGACTTACAGAGCCACAGTGAATTATGTTAAAACTGATATTTCCAGGGGGAAGAAAAAATGCTGACATAATAGGCTAGACTTTAAACTGCTAAAATGTATAATTTCCTTTAAAAAAGCTAAAAGATCTAGAATCAGTAGAGCATTCGAACAAAACTCATTATTTGATTAAATCTATGTAAAATGTAGGAGAAGAAAGAAAATACAGGGAATAAGGAGATTATGCAGGTTATAGAGAAGAGCTGGTACCAAATAAAAAGAGATAGTCAGGAAGACATAGATGTTGCCTAATTGAGGTCATACAGCATTTTCTAATTTTGGCAATTTTCAGATGTGTGGACTTCAGCTCCAAGAATTTTCAGCCCAGCCAAGAATTACAATTTGTCTTTAGGTAACAACACAGTTACCTGACTAATGATGTGGTTTGCCTGTACTACTATGAGATAGAGATAAAGCCTGTTCCTTATCACATTTTAATAACATCTGGGTTAATGGCTTCACACCATCATTCGCCTTGGTGTTGGGTTTAAACCTCTGGGATTTACCAAGTTAATTAGTTGCGAAATAAATAAGTAAACTTATAAATAAATGGTTAATTCCAGCTACCTCAAAAATATTTAGTGAACTGCAATTTACATTACATTTGTTTATTATAAGAATTAATATTATTTTTCTATTACAGTGCAAACTAGACTATCAGGCATGTGCCTCAGGAAAACATATCTCAGCTAAGTGTGAAGGACGTTGTCCTTGCCTTTCAGAAAAGGCCACAAGTGCAGGCAGAGGTGATAAGAGAGGTAAGTTTTGATGTTCGTGTTAGATTTCTCAGTTACTTCAGCAATTGGTATGTCTGTAAATTTAAAAAAAAGAGAGAGAAGTAATTAATGACATCAACAGCTGAATGACTTTAAAGGACAGCGTATAAAAATAAACTAAATTGCTTATTTGAAACTCTACTTGTTCTAATTGGTTAGAGGAGAAGAACACCTCCTGTGTTTCTGACAAAAACATTTACATGAATGTTGCCATATTTAACCACCCAGACTTGGAAGTTAATCCTAGATCTCCAGGCACTTAACCTTTAGTTCAGCTCTCACCGAGACTTAGCAGAAAATTTCCATACACCGCTAGCTAATTTAGAGTCTTTATTCCAGACAAGCCTTAACAAGTTATTTGATTGCTCACTGCAGAACCTCTCTGTATTTGTGTTCCAGCATGTAAATTTTTGGCTTCTTCTTTCTGCCTTTCTAATTGATGGATACTTGGCCCATTTGCCTGGTAGCACTGGATGGCTGAGCTATCCAGATAACAGTTGTCTCTAAGCCTGGTTTGTTCAGTGCCAGTTTCAGCCATTACTGATATCTCCATGAAGTCACCATAAACCACATTAGATGTAGAAGAGTCTCTATTTATATCTTTAGCAGAAAGTGATATAGAATCCAGGGTTTCTTTGGCGTATTTTTAATAATTATTTTTGCATTTTCCATTTGGCCAAGTGGTTTTATTTGGAAAAAAGCTGAGTTACCAATACGTTTACGGATATCAATATAAAATAATGCAAACAAACAAAATATTAAAAACTAAAGAAACACAAAAGTGCAGAGTGTTGAAGAATAAAGAAAGATATGTAACAAATGACTTTCTGCTCCTTCCAGCTTTACACGTACTTGAGTATTTTAATAAAAATGAAAAAAAATAATAACTTCCTCTCATAAATGAGCCATGGTGGTGCAATGGTTAGAATGCAGTACTTCAGGCTACTTCTGCTGCCTGCCGGCTGCCTGCAATTTTGCAGTTCGAATCTCACCAGGCTCAAGGCTGACTCAGCCTTTCATCCTCCCGTTGTTGGTAAAATGAGGACCCAAATTGTTGGGGTTAATAAGCTGACTCCGTAAACCATTTAGAGAGGACTATAAGCCCAGTAAAGTGGTATGTAAGTCTTAAGTACTATTGCTATTATGTTATGGCTTTTTTATTGCTTCTTGACTGTAAAACACAATATGTGAAGTTGCAAATTCATTTTCGTATGGAGAAAGCTTGAGGGCTGCATGATACTGAGATAGGCTCAACGTCATTACTAGACTGACGTTAGCATGACGTTAGCATGGATAATTGGTTGATAAGTTCTTCTGTATTTATCATGGTTCTTTTCTGGAGGCACAGTTTGGCCCAGAACTGCTCGTGCATTCTCTCTTCTAAGCTTTGCTGCCTCTTATGGTAGTAACCTGATACATTTTTGTTAGTTTTGACAATGTGACTTTAGCAGTCTCCGTATGCGAATTGAGCCAAATCAATATTTAAAGGTTCCCATGCAAATAGTTATTACTCAAAAAAGGAGGTGCAATGCTATAAAGGCTATTTTCTCTGAACCATACTTGTGTGGTTTTGGGAGGGAGACTTTCTAGCTTTGTGCCATGTTCTAATTAATTGCACAGGGTATCACAAGTGTTAGAGCAGTAATGAGATTTCCACCCCCACTTCCCAAGGAAGAAGGAAAGCTTGCTAAGCTGCTTTGGCAACTTTCTAAGTATCACAAGAAAACCCAGCAGTTTTAGATTACAAAACTACAGTACTACCGGTATGTAAGGCCAAGTCAGAGATAGGTTCTCCTGAATTCTGCACATAACAGGTGAAGCCTACTAAGTTACCGCATTTTTCGGAGTATAAGACGCACCCTTTTTCCTCTAAAAAGAGGCTGAAAATGTGGGTGCGTCTTATACACCAAATACAGCATTTTTTTTTGCCTCCTGAAGCCCCACCCCTTCACCAAAATTCATAGCCTTATGGAGGCTTTCAGACAGCTCCTGGGGCTTGGTGAGGGCAGAAATGAGTGAAAAATGGGCCGTTTTTTGCCCCCCTCCCAGCCCCCTGCAGCACTCTATAAGCCTCCATAAGACTATGCATGCATTTTTTTGACAAAACAACAGCCCGTTTTTGCAAAAAAATGGGCGGTTTTTTGCTCGTTTTTGACCTCTCACCTTCCAGGAGTACTCTGCAAGCCCCCCCCAGTTATTCATGACTCTTTTTTTGAAAAAAGGGGCACATTTTTCTGAAAAACGGGCCATTTTGGGGAGGTTTGCAGAGTGCAAAACTCCCCCCCCTTTCAAAAAGCTGTTTAGTTAGAGTGGTTGATGAGAATTACATTGATCAAGTGCTGTCCCAGCAGAAACAAAGTTTTAGGTGCTACAGATTGTCAGTGATTTCCTTCTCCAGCACAAGGATAAATATACCTGGAAACATCTATCTACCCACCTACTGTCTCTTTCCCTACCTACCTGTTCTGACCACCAACATCCCGGCCTGTGAATAAACCAGAACACAGGCTTGGCTGTTTGCCACTGTTCAATTACTGAGATAATGAATCCTTTGGCTGAGGGCCCAGGCAACTCACGTTCAATAGAATAGATCTGCAGCAACCCAGATAGTTCAAACGAAGCAACACAGATAGTCCAAATGAACTGTGGGAATAAGTGCAGAGAAATGCTCCCACAGGATGTGCCATAGTGTACACGAAACAATGAAAGCGCATGGGAATGTGGAAAACAGGATAAATGACTCATAAAAGTAACTGGCCACAGGCAAGCTCTGGCCTTAAATGATAACATTGTATGCTAATGAGTGTAATAAGAATAAAAGGGGGTTTCAGAGTCTGTTCTGAACTCTCATCCCAAGACATCTTGCCTGAGTGTCTTATTCCTCATGAGAGACCATCACAATGAACAGACACGGCTAGAATACACAGATAGATTTTCTTAACTACTAATTCGAACGGTTGTTTCCTGAAAATGTCCCCTCTCAATGTCTCACCTATAATCTCTCTTGGGAGGGGCCAATCAACAACCACCTGTGCTTAATCATCTTCTGTGAGTCTCCCTACGGAGTTGCTGCTTCCGTTTCTCAGCCCTTCTCAATCTAGCATCAGGGATAAACTGCTTTTGATCCTCCCCACTGCTCCATGCTTCAGGTGCCTCCTAGTGGCCAACCAGCCTCTCTGGTCCCTGCTCTGAGTCTGAACCCTGCCCAGGGTCCTCCACATCATCCAGAGCAAATTCATATGGTTCCTTGCTATCCGAGTCCATCAGCAGCTCAATCGGATCCTGCTGGGCCACAACACCTACCTACTGCATTTCTCTCTCTCTATTTTTCTCTCTATATCCCTCTACCTACCTATCTACACTCTCTCTCCCTACCTACCTACCTACTGTATCTCCCCCCCCTCTCTCTCTCTCTCTCTCTCTCCCTCCCTTTATCTACCTACCCCTACTCTCACTTCCCCGCTACCTACCTACTGTATTTCTCTCTCTTTCCCTCCCTCTCTATCCCTCTATCTACCTACCTACTTTTTTTTTAAAAAAAGCCTCTTCAAAACCTGGGTGCGTCTTATACTCTGAAAAATATGGGTAAGTGCTTTGATAAAGTGGTAAGTTATCAAAGCTAATAATAAAGGGAAGTTATTTATGCCAACTCTCCTGACACCAAGGAATTAGAGGCAACTCTCCCCAGTAGATGCTTTTTGACAACATATCAGGGCTGATTATTCACCCCAGTAAATTAGTAGATACTTTTTGGCATCATGCCAAGACTGATTATTCAGGAGACCATATGGAAAAATAAAAGCTTGCTTTGATAGCTCTTTGGAAATTTTATTCAAAAGGTGGAATAGGTTGATTCCTGAACTGGTTTAATACAACTAAGGTTCTTTGCTGTACAATTCATAGTTGTCCTTGCTATCTTTAAAAAAAAATACATATTTCAAGAATTGAGTGTGGTAAAATTAGTGCCATGATATCAAACAATATATCTCCTCGTCTAATTTCATCCAACCTGTGATTAAAAACAAATAAAGTTGTAGAAATATTTTGTGTTTTGCATATACAGGTAATTCCTGAGTTATGACAGTTTACTTAGTGACTGTTCAAAATTTTGACATAGCCCCCCACAAGCAGTTATCGCCCAGTCCCAAAGTTATGAATGTTGCAGTACCACGGCGCTTGTTCACACTTACAAATGATGGCAGAGGCACTGCAACATTCGCCCTGCATATTCCCCTACCCTGCTAGGATTCCACAGCCATTGGGCATGTGGAGATGCACTTACCTTGCAATGATCTAGCGAGCTATCGGTTCCTTTGCCTGCTTCAGTGCACTTTTTATAGAAAACCGCCCTAAAGTAGTCAGAGATCAAGCAAGATCAGTAGCATGAGATCTCACACTACTGATCTTGCAAGATCTTGCATGACAGTACTTTAAACTTCTGTTCTCTGCGAACCGAGGCCTGTACCAGTTCCAGCTGAAGAGCACTTGCAAGCCGATGAGACTTTGGGGCAGTGAAATTGGATTTCTTCCAGCCTCCCATGGACTTGCAAACACTCTTTGTGCCGAGACTGCAAGCAGTCAAAGAAAGCATGGCAGACAGGCTGGAAAGGAGACAGATGTTCAGAAAGTAAGTGACACAGTGTGGCAGGATGGGAAGGGAGCAATTGTGGGGACCGTAGGGGCAGGAGCATGAGGTATCTCAGTGGGTCAAGCGAGGCTTTGTGTGGTTCAAAGCAGGTGGCCTGCTCCATCACTAGGCCCACCATGATCTTTCCCATCCTGAGATACCTCAGGTGCATTTAACGATTAGCGAAATCAATTCAATTGAATTCACATTCAATTAGCGAACGCATGGACGAAAGCAGGGAGTAATTGCGGTCAAGTTATGAGATTCACTCCTACAAATCTTCAGATTGGCAGACTCCATTACAGTCGTACTTGAGGAGTGCCTGTAGTTTACAACATAATTCTTGCAAAATGATAACTGAATTTGTACAATCCCCTCATCAATAAATTGAAATAATAACTACATAAAGTTATATAGCAATAGTTAGGCTTATATACCGCTTCATAGGGCTTTCAGCCCTCTCTAAGCGGTTTACAGAGTCAGCATATTGCCCCCAACAACAATCTGGGTCCTCATTTTACCCACCTCGGAAGGATGGAAGGCTGAGTCAACCTTGAGCCTGGTGGGATTTGAACAGCCAAACTGCTGAACTGCAGTCAGCTGAAGTAGCCTGCAGTGCTATAAGTATAAGTTATTATAAGTAATTGACTAAATAACTAATAGAGAAAAGGATAGCCCAGGCAAAATGAGTATAAGGTTTAAGACTGCCTGCTTTATCTGGACAATCACAATTTCAATCTCTCTCCCTCCCTCCCTCTCTCTGAGTTGCAAGTTTTTTTTTCTTTAATATTTAATCTGAGTGGTTTTAACTAAATTGACTTCCTCAAAACCAAGCTTGTCAACCAGATTGAATAATGTCTTCTCTCTATATTTCTAATTTCCAGCTCAACTTGAATCAGAACTGATTCTTTTGGGCATAGCCATAATTATTAAAGATCCACTTAGCAATGCCTTTCTTTTTATGATTGCTTAGGAATTTATTCTTGTTTTTTTTCTTTTTTCTTTTAATTTTGAAAGAAAAAAACCATTTCATAATCATCCCTTACCTTTGTAATTCTGTTGACTGTTTAATAAATCTAACAGCTCTAATTATGGTAAGATGAAATATTCTACAACCTAATGTTGTATTAACCTTTGCAATTAACTGCACAATGCTTGTCATTTTTTTAAAAAAATAAATGGTTACAGTTGAATAGCTATTATAATAATTTGCTGCATATAATGATAAAAGTTTAAGCTTAAAATTATGTACATTTTGTTCCATTTATTTTTTGAAATAAGCAAAATGCATGGATTTATTTTTGACACTTCAAAATTTTAAATGTTCGTAATCCTTTGTTTTTGTACAAATGTATAATTACACATAAGGAGTTCCTAAGCCAAGTATTATGTCATATTTCTAAACTGTCCTGGAATAATCTTCTCACATTGAAAGCTATTCTGACCAGAGGGCCCTCAGATATTTGAGTTCAACTCTTACTAGTTTGATATGGTGAATTTATTTATATTTATACGAGAAAAGTCTACCAAGTACATTTTAACGAGACAAATCTGAATCTTATCTAACTTAGATAAAAATCTGTTTTTAATGGCAGAACTATTTTTTTAATAAAGTAGCAACAGAACTTTTGATCTGTTTTCAATAGAAACTAATTACCAGTTCCCTGCCCCAATACTTGTCATAAACAAATTTGCAAATGCAATTAAAAAAATCAGCCATTAGAATACTAATGTGTACATGTTAATGCTGTTTTTTCAGATGATAATTTCTAAAACCCAGCATTTGGGATCTAAAGAGAAAGAGTGAGAAAGCCTATCTCGGGGGTCAGCAACCTGCAGCTCTGGAGCCGCATATGGCTCTTTCATCCCTCTGCTGCTGCTCCCTGTTGCTTGTCAGTACTACAATTTTAAGAGGAGCTTCCAGTTGAGGGGAGCAGGGCGTGACAGGAGGAGACTCTGGCAAGGGCGGATTTTCCAGTTGGTTCCACAATTGATCGGACTTTTGACAAGGACAGGTAGAGGAAAAAGGACACTGCAACTAGGAGGAGGCTGTATGGTGGGGGAACCAGACTTCCGGTCGGCTCCAGAATTGAACAGGGGACTTTTGAATGTTTAAGGTTGCTGACCCCTGGTCTATCTATACTGAGTTTACTGTGTGTGCATTACGAGAGGCATTCTAATAAGGCTAGTTGAGTGATCTTGGGCCAATCACTTTTTCTCAGCTCTGGGAATCAGGCAGTGGCAAATCACTTCTGAAAAACTTCAGATATTAGTCCAAACAGTCCAACATTGACTGGTAAAAATGCAAGTGCATTTTATTGGATGTTCTTACTAACTTGCTCATAATTGGAAATTCCGCCCATAAATCTGATGTTCTTAACTAGTTCTCCTTGTGCTAAATTCATGATGGTCTTTATTAGGGAATGTTAGGGAAGCAGTTTTTATGCAAGTTTCAATCTCAAAAGCATGTATGTACAGAAGAACACAGGCCCACACAGAAAATTCTATAGAAAAATACTCACTCCTCAAATTTTCTTGCATATCTTTGGAAATCAGTATTAGCAGAGCTTTATGTGGATCCAGCTAATATATAAAAGGAATCAGAATGATAGATATCTGCAAGGAGATTAAACAAGGAGGCAATGTGGCTGGGAATATGTGCTTTGATGTTCAATGCAAACTCCTCTGGTACTTCTTACAATGTCACACACAAGACATCTCAATTTTGCACTGTACTTTTTATCATTTTGGCAAAATCCCAGCTTGCTGCAAATACTCTGGTCTGAATGAAGAGGTAGGAGCAAAGTTTGGTGCTTGATTCACTTATTTCATTAACAACGTTATCCAATTTGTGATTTGCCACTAGGTGAAATAATAATTTCAATCTTCCCCACTTATCTCCGGTCAATCAATGTATTAAAGGAAGAATGACTGTCACTTATATTAGTACTTCATTAAACTCACAGGCTAACTAAAAATGTCCCATATAAATCTCACAAATTTCATCACAGAGAAGAACTCGCCACAGATTCACTGTGGCAAAGAAATCTCTGAAAAACTTCAGAATTTCTGAAGTCATATATAGCAAAAGTTACAAAATAATTTTAATGCTCGAAGAATCCACTGATACATCTTGAGCAATAGTGGGATACGACTGGTACACCCCAGTATAGGCATACTGATGCATGCTGGGAGCACCAGTTACCATTTCAGTATGGTACTCCAGAGGGCCCATCCACCCACCCACTCTCCTTACCGCTATTTGAGCCGATTGGGGCTTTCGCCTGTGCGACGCTCCGCTGAGCAGCTGGAGTGTTGCGGGCAGTAAGTGCGCACACGCTGTTGTGCATGTGCTGTGCAAATTCACGTGGTGGACTCCAAGCCCCGCTGCAACGTACTGGTTGCAACGGGATCCAGAACCCACCACTGACCTTGAGGGACATTGTTTGGAAGATGATCAGGAGCAATAGGGAGAACAAATCTTCCCTGGATTTTCTTGTCATAATCTTAGCAAGTTGTTTTCTAATAGTTTACAGAATGTTATGTTTAATATTCATATTTAAAATAAGATAATAAAAAATATCCTTGAAATTGTACTATAGAAATAGAGAACAGTGATTTCAATGCAGACTATATTAGTCTGTTTTAAATTACAGTTTCAACATTTCATATCCATCTTTTATGATGTTAGCAATCACAACCTTGGTCACAGTGCGTGTTAACAATTTCTTATTAACAGTAACTGCCTTGTACTTCACTTCCAGCATTTCATATCCATTTTTTTATTATATTAATGTTCACATCCTTGGCAACAGTAGATGTTAAAAAAAATTCTTATTTCTTTAACATCTAGTAACTGCCTTGTTCTTCACTTGTTCTATTATTTTAATTAGCACTTTTATTGCCGGTTTAATTCTGACCTTAAATTACTTTTATTAATGCACATCACTCTATTTGCAATTTTAAATAGTTTATGGGAAAAAGTGATTTTAACTTCCAGTGGGCCCAGTAGGTCTGTTTTTTGCCCTCCCGAGGATCCAGAGGCTTTCTAGGAGGCTGGGGAGGGCAAAAAACGGCACAACGCGCAAACTGGAAGTCTGTTCCCAAAATTCTGGTTTCCGTGTTGGGCAGTTTTTCGCCCTCCAGAAGATTCAGAGAAGCGATTCAGAGGGTGAAAAATGGCCAAAAGTCAAGGCCGAAAATCAGATGATGGGGCAATGCCTCACGTGCCCTCAGAAATGGCTCCGCGTGCCACCTGTGGCACATGTGCCATAGGTTCTCCATCACGGGCCTAGCTGGTTTGAAATTACAATAATATGTGACAAATTAAGTCAGCACTATCTGCATGTTCACTGGGCATGAGAACGACCCAAGCCTGCTATATTTAAAGTAACAATCAGAACAAAGCATAAAAGAGTGGGTCCCTGGCACTTTCAGCACTCAATTTCAAAATAAAATCTAAACTAAGGTTGCAATAGTTTTCCGTCTGGGAGCATCATTGTTATCTACATTATTTCTTAATTTCAGCAGCCTAGGTGGAAAAAATATATATAATAGTAGTGTTGGTATTACTAAACAATACAAACCATTTAACGGAGAATTACCCTAAAACCAGCCCAGAAATATCACTTTCCATATTGATGTATTGCCTTAAAATCGTCCAGTGGTCCATATGTAACTTGAGAGTATGTTGAACAAAGCACACTATATCCAAGTGTGAGAGTTAAAGAATCCATCATATAGATGCATTCTTCATTTATTTTATTGTTTATTGCTCTTTTCTTCCACTACAAGGAAGGAAAAAGGGAAGAAATAAAACAAAAATAATTCTTTTTTTAAAGGCATATCAAATGCACAGTCCTTTTTGAAAAACATTACTTCCCTATGTATGGAAATAAGAATTCTACCATACAATGTAAATGTATGGGGAACTTGTTATTTCTCCCTTTTGTAAGATCCTGGTGATAGGGATGGGAGTGAGTAAATAAGTTTTTTTCTTCATGGTCCTGGTGTTATGTAACAAAGCCTCTGCCAAGATTAACTTGTTGGACTTCCAGAAACATTATGATGGAAGTTTATTCAATTCCATTTTTAGTTTTATTTAAATTACAATTCTCTAGTGCGAAAGTCTGATTGAACACACAAGGATTTTGGCTCCAGTGCATAAACTCTGTTTAACATACAAGGAACAAGTGATTAATCATGAACATATCCATAATACAATAATAAGATACAGCACTCAGTGATAGTCATAAGAAACGAAATTTTAAAAAAATCAACATAAATCATAAGATACAGACAACAAGCTGATAGTCACACGGTGTTAAAGAATAAGTAAAAAGATGAAAAGCATAATCATAGTAATACAGATCTAGTACGTTGATATCTTATGATGGTTAACCTTTCCGGCACCAAGTGCCGAAACTGGGGCCCATGCACCAAAACCCGGAAGAGAGCAGCTGTCAGCGTTCCAAGTATCATGTAGAATTAAATCAGAGTCCAAGGCAAAAGATCCTTAAAGTTCCAATTTAATAAAGCAGACATCTTAGCATATATGTGTTAATCCCAATTCTGGAAATTACATCAGAATTCCACCCAGTTAAAAGTTCATGATCTTGTCCCCACAATCCATCACATGGTCCAATCTTCTTCTTCTACGCTGGCGTTTCCACCCAGCTGCTTCCGGTCAGGTGTAAAAATGCGGAGACAAAAGATGACCTTGGTCTTCTAGAAAAGAATGATAACAATACATTCCACAATCCTACTCCTGTCTATTCCCCACTCCCATCAACTATACTAATGAAAAAACATAATGAAATAAGAGAAAGTGTGGCAGGCCAAAATTCTAAAAGGAGTATAATTGCAGGCCTGACAGCAGCTGGCTGGTGTGCATCTATGCGATGGAAATCTGAAGAGCAGCTGGCGATGGCGTGCATGCCCAGGGAGAGGGCTTTGTGTGCCACTTCTGGCACATGTGCCACAGGTTTGCCATTACAGTCCTAGGGCATAAGACCATGTTTTGCAAATTCTAGTGTTTTGGCATGCAATGCCCAACAGTGTTATCTTGAGTGAAGAAGTTGAAACAGTTTATGTCCAGGATGTGAGGTATTTAGGTATTCAGCCCTCTTTCTGGCTCGTGCAGTATACAGGTCCTCAATGGAAGACAGGCGGGTTGCAATTGTTTTTTTCTGCAGTCCTAACTATCCGTTGAAGTCTGTGCTAGTCCTGTTTGATTGATGTGCCAAATCAGACAGTTACAGATGTACAAATAACAAACTCTCCTACTAAAACTAGATTAGCTTATTGAACTTCCAGAAACTTTATGATGGAATTTTATATTGTATATAAATGATGTAATACCTTATTTATTTCAGTTCAAATTAATTTATTTTCCACATTACTCTGGTTTACTAACTCTACTTTGCCAAGCATCTGATATTACAGATTTATCGCAGCGACGTATGAATGTTTGTGTGTATGTGTTCTGCCCCCCCCCCTCCGTACAGTGAGTCACACTGACACAAGATTACTGTTAGTCACACTTTATTCACAGTAATTACTCACAGACAAGACGTTGGCAGCAACCCAGACTCCCACAGATAAGAGATACACACAAAAGCTTCTCCAGCTTAGTGAAACGGTTGTGTCCTGCAAAAGGTCTCCTCCCAAAGTCTCTTCTTATATACTCTCTTGGGATGAGCTTAATCACAACCACCTGGGCCTGATTATCTTCTATGTCTCCGTAATTGCTGCCTGCGCTTCACCAACCTTCTTTGCCTGGCTCCAGGACCAACTCCCTTTGCTCCTCCCCACTGCTCCAGGGCCTGACGTCAGGGACAAACTCCCTCTGGCTTTCACCGCTGCTCCATGTCTCAGGCGCCTCCTGGTGGCCAACCAGCCTCTCTAGTCCCTGCTCGGAGTCTGAACCCTGTCCAGGGTCCTCCACATCTTCCAGAGTTGACTCATAGGGTCCCTCACTATCGGAGTCTGTCGGCAGCTCCAACGGCTCCTGCTGGGCCACAACAGTATGTATGAATGAAATATGAGAGAAATAGTTCAAGATATTATAGGAATCCAGGGATAGGAATACTGCTTCAGGAGCTTTTGGTACTCCTTGCCTATCCACTAGAGTGATGTCCTATTTAATTTTAAAAGAAAATGGAAAAAATAGATTTATATATCTACTTTCTTTGCCAGGAAATAAAATATTTACTTCCCCAGAAATTAAAAATCCTGTCATTCCTGGTAAAATTTATCCTTACATAATTTAGAAAGACATCTCGCATAGCCCGTAGTTCATTTTTCTATCTGTCACTCGGTCACTTTATTTCTACAAGCAATCTAATTTCAGATGCAACTGAGAAACTGCATACGCCCTTAAGAAAAACCATGCCATATAAAGTTTAGAAACACAAAAGAAATAGAATTTTTATGTGGTTTGGTCTTTTGAGGTAGTTGAAGTACACAGCTTGAGAGACCTTCAAAGGATTGATCTGAGGACATATTTTTCAATAACTTTTTTACTTTTTTTTAAAACTGAGAAGCAGTTTTTGAAAGAATTTATATGCTAATTTATCAAGGACACTGTTAACCCACATTGCCATTTCTTTGAAAAAGGAAGATAGAAAAAGTGCTTTCATTTTATTTGAAAATTGTTATACTTACCACAAGTTATTGAATCCCAATAATATTGTTTTTTGTATGGGACGTGGTGGCTCAGTGGCTAAGATGCTGAACTTGTCGATCAGAAAGGTCAGCAGTTCGGCGGTTCGAATCCCTAGTGATCTCCCATTACTGTCCCAGCTTCTGCCAACCTAACAGTTCGAATGCATGTGAAAATGTAAATAGAAAAATAGGAACCACCTTTGGTGGGAAGATAACAGCATTCCATACGCCTTCGGTGTTTAATCATGCTGACCACATGACCACAGAGACATCTTCGGAAAACACTGGTTCTTCAGCTTTGAAACTGAGCTGAGCACCGCCCCCTAGAGTCAGGAACGACAAACGTGTGTGAGGGGAATGTTTAATATTGTTTTTTGCAATTTAAATTTAATTCCACAATGATTCCCCCCCTTCCAACAGAGGCCAAATACAGGTAGTCCTTAACTTTCAACAGTTCATTTATTAACCATTCAAAGCTACAAGGGCCTTGAAAAAAGTGACTTATGACTGTTTTTCACACTTACAACCAACTAAGCAATCCATAGAAAACATTTGGCTATCACTGTCATTGGGCTTAGACTAGGGGTGTCAAACTCACAGCATCATGTTGTTGTCACATGAGGTATTGTGACTTTTCCCCCTTCACCAAACCACAAGTGGGTGTGGCCAGTGCGTGACGCATCCTGCCCGCAGGCTGCGAGTTTGACACCCCTGTTTTAGACAGTCTTGTTTTCACCTATGTTGTTGATGCCTTTGATGCTGTTTGCAGCCACAATAACATTTGCTGTCTAGCATAAGACAGAGGTTGCTTGTAAAAAAATCAGTGAATTTTTCAGTGTCACAGGGACATGGAACTTTCACTTTGAAATAAAAGCTCAAAACTTGACAATTGCAAGGTCTTATTGACTGTTGCAATTTTATTAAAAGACTGGAGCTACCTGTTCTTTATCCTGGAAGCTTTTAAAACTAAAAGCATTACTAGCACCTGAATTTCAATTTTCCTCTTTAGACAAGACCTACTGATGAATTTTGACTTGGGGAATTAGAGTTCTCCAGCTTCTGCAACATACCGATATTTAAAGGGGCACTCTCAATATCAAGTCGTTAACCTCCAGCCTCACTCAAGAGACCCTCAAGCTTCTTCCTGCTTGTTACAGAAGCAGATTTTCCTCATTGGCAGCTGTACTTCCGGTGAATCATTAATCTCCCTCAGTATTGAAAAAGCCTTGGCCTAAGAGCCTAGCAGTTAATGGTAAATCAGGCTTGATGCTCACCATTTTGTTAGCACCTCTTTCCTCTTCTGACCAAGTTCCAGCAGAAATACTTGAAGGTAATCCGTCATGGTAAAAAACAGCTTTTAGAAATCAATGTTGCTTTGGGCAATAAGAGCCGAGGTGGCACAGTGGTTAGAGTGCAGTACTGCAGGCTACTTCAGCTGACTGCTAGCTGCAGTTCGGCAGTTCAAATCTCACCGGCTCAAGGTTGACTCATTCTTCCATCCTTCTGAAGTGGGTAAAATGAGGACCCAGATTGTTGGAGAAAATATGCTGACTCTGTAAACCTAACCTCTGTAACCTCTGATAACTTAAAATTGAATTTATAGATATAGCACTTTCCCCACATAATATGCATGTCACTTGCATTAATAGTTGGCAGTACAAGTGTGTTCTCTACAAGTGAACCAGGAAGGCTGGATGCTTAATAGTTTCAGAAGATTTCATTCTTTTCATTTCACATTGCAAATTATCATATTTGCATATCATTGGCTGTTTTTTAAGGAAAAGATTGTTCATTTGCTTAATAATACAAATATGAAACAACTTGTTTTTCAATATGCTCTCCAGAGTATGAAGCAGCAGATAAATAGGCTGTACTACTTAGCATAATAAAGTTATGCCATAAATGATAACGTTTCCAATAAATTAGAACAGGGATGTCAAACTCATTGTGGGCCGCATCAGGGTTGAATTTCACATGGGGGAGGAGATGGGTGTGGCCATGGTGGGCGTGGCCACCTCGACGTCACTCATGTCAGGAGTGCCTGTGGTGGCCTGAGCACTCTGCCTATGAAAACAGGCTCCTGAACTCCATTTTCGGTCACCTGCAATCCTCTGCCAATGAAAATGGAGCTTGGGAAGGCAGCAGATGGCCCTCCCAAGCTCCATTTTCTCTGGCTGAGGCACTGTGGTTTGGTCCTTTGCTGTTCCCAGGGTGGCCCTGGGGAGCCAGATCTAAGCAACCAAGGCCCGGGGGGGGCGGAATTGGCTCCCGGGCCTTAAGTTTTCCAACCTGAATTGGAACAATTACACAGTGAAACAACTTGTCTCTCAAAGTTGTTCATGCTCCAACACTGGAAGTTTTTAAGAAGAGATTGGATAAGCATTTGTCTGAAATGATATAGGGTTTCCTGCCTAAGCAGGGGGTTGGACTAGAAGACCTTCAAGGTCCCTTCCAACTCTGTTATTCTAGTCTAGTCTAATCTAGTCTAGTCTAGTCTACTGTACTCCACCCTATTCTATATCATTTTTTGCTGCTGTTTCTGTTTGAGTAATCTTGTGTCAATCTTTGAATATAGTGCAGTATTTAGTTATATGTATGATTATTTAAAAAATTCTATAAATAGTGGCAGTGTATTGCATACTGAAAGTCATATTTAAGATCAATGCTATTATAGGCTATTTTTTTAGTGTTTATTATTCAGCTGAAGCATACACATATAACAAATTAGGGGCCTTTTAGAGATTTGGGAAATGATGTTGGATTTGGAATGTTGGGAAGTAGTGTTTATTATTATAATTATATAGTTATATTATTATAATATATTTATTATAATAAAGTTCTAAAATTACTAAATGCTAATCTATACTGCTATACTGAAATAAATTTCAGAAGTATCGCATATTCCCTGTGCTTTCTCTATAATATATAGATTATTTTGAAGAATCCAAGTTAGAAATGTTACATATCTATTTCTGTAATCAAGTTGTTTAACTTGTCAGGGTAAAGTTAAAATATACAGTATGACTAGCATAATATATAACAGCCCACAGTGATTATTCCTTGCTATTCTTCAAAGATATATTCAGTAGTAATGCATTTCTAATGTTACATGAACAGTTGAAACAATTTTTTCTTCAAGCATCAGTAATTGACAGATTATTTTCTGACTTTCTTCAGCAAAGTCCTAATGTTATCAACAATTTAATCAGTCCCAGTTTCATGAATTTTGTAAGCAGTATAGATTAACGATACAGATATTAGGGAAAATACCTGATGTTAGTCTAAGATACAAGTGATAAGAGAAACACAGATGATGATTTCACAGTTCTTTTCAGCTAAAAATAATGCAGCTGATAATTACAGCCACTTTAATCAAATAATAGTATTTTATTATTAATAATAATAATACAATTTATGGCTGTATGGATTGCTTCTTAGCATTTCATGTCCACTTTTAAAAAAAGTCCTTGTAGATATGACACTAAAATAGCTTTAAAAATTATCTCAATGGGCAATATTATAAATTGTTGGAAAACATGTTTATAATATGATAGCTTTACTGACAGTAATAGGTTTATTTAAAAGTGAAGCTATAATTCACTACGTAATATAGAGTACATTGTCTTCCTGATAGGACCTTCCATAATACTAAGAACTGGTTTATGTATATATGAGTCAAAAGTTAAAAATTGGTATCTTCATATTCACTGTGTATAAAGTTTTGATTATTTGTCATGGTGAAAATTGATTTAATAATTTTTCCCTACTGATTTTCTATTAGCTGTGTTGCCAGATATAAATGCCAGCTATGGAATTGGAAAGAATCTATATATGGCTGTTGAATATTAATACAAGATATAAAAGCATAAACAAAACATATCATTTTATTAAAACTATAAAACTATATTAGCAGTAAAATCCATGGTATATTTCTATTCGTGACGATTCTTTAGTTTGGTTTTCCTAATGCAAATAATTATAGTTAAAGGACATATAGATTAAGTGCTGGAATGATTTTGAGTCTTCTAGTAGTGTTTTATAAGCAATTTTCTTTTTCCTGCAAGTCAGTCTTGACTTCTGGGAGTTGCCTAGACTAGTCCTTTTATTTTTTGGCAAATTTTTCGGAAGAAGTTTGATATTGCTTTCTTCCTGAGGTTGAGAGATAGTGATTCGTCCAAAATAAACTAACTATCTTTGTGCCTAAAGGAGGACTAGAACTCACAAGTTTCTAGCCTGATGCCATAGCCATTTCATCAAATTTGTTCTCTTGCATAGTAGTCTTTCAAAATTGTCTATAAAATATATAGTGATAAGACCATATATAAACCAGGACCACTCCATCCTCTGTGACAATGTAGGTGATCAGATCAAAAATAATACGATTCACATAAGACACATACATCATAGAGATACAGACAACCCACCCACTCCTTTACACACACAATGATGAGCAAAGCATGCTATTTAAGTGTTTTGCTTTTCCACTTAGGTGACTACCAGCATTTTACAAGAAACAGAGAAGAATCCTAGGTATGTGAAAAAGCACAAATTAGTAAAAGGGATTGATAAAAGAACAATGTTGAACAATACAAAACAAATCCAGCCTTCACCACAAACCATATGTACAGTTATAATGAAAGCATAACTATAATTTCTATGGGCTGTTAACCACAAAGGATAAAGGAATACAAAAGAAATACTAAAGAGAGGTTTTGTCAAATTTAAATATTTCAAGTGAAATATTTAATGTAAAGCAGCCAATTCAAAACAAAAGGCTGCAATATTTAAAATGAGAACTGTTACGTCCTCCCGACGCAGCCGGCAGCCGCCGTCAGAGCCCGAAGCAGCTGATTGGCTCTGACGCAGCTGCTGGCCAATTGCGCGCCGCTGATTGGGTGCTCGCCTGACAGCTGTCAAGTATAAATAGCTGTCAGGCGGGCTAGGTTCTCAGTTCGCAACCTGTTCCTAAGTTGTACTAGTTCAATAAAATTGAGTTCCGTTTACCTCAGACTGCGAGTGCGAGTCTTTAAAAAGAACAAAGGCAGAAAACAAAAACTAGTAACTATAAAGGAAAGAACAGAAGAGACAGGAAGGCACCTAAGAGAAATGACACACCTTAAGCTAGAAATAGATAAATATATAATATATAAATCAGGGTCTTAGAAGTGTACCAGTTTCTTCCCAATGCCTTCCTTCTCCTATCAGCTTCCACCACTGGTATTAATTCAATCCACTGAAAGAAGCACAAATTTTAAGATAAACATCTCTCCCGGCCCAAAGGAAAAAAACACCTGTTCTTAATAAATAAATATCTCAGATCTATCTTAACCTGTCAGTTCTCCATGCTGTAAAACTTGATATAATTCTGTAGTTTTTGATGACAGAATGAGGCATGCTTGACAACAGCGTGGAGACAATTTGATCAAATCCGTCTACTGGGTATCTAATTTAATTGAAAACATCTTAAAATTTCTGCTACATTAGTCATGGAAAGAATGCCTTGATGTGACATTAATTTAAAGTAGTAAAAACCCTGTACTTCCCTGCTATTTCAGCAGTATTTATATAAATTATCTCATAACATGGAATGATTAGTGTATAAAACTCAAATAGTTAAGGAGCAAATCATATGGCTTTTATTTGCAATTTCAATTGTGTTCTGTTCTAATAAAACAGAAAGCATTTATTTGTTTTTAAAAAAGAAAGAAAGAAGGCTGTCTATGTGATGACCTAGGGCGTGGCATAGCAATAGAAGTTAGACTTATATACCGCTTCATATGGCTTTCAGCCCTCTCTAAGCGGTTTACAGAGTCAGCATATTGCCCCCACAGTCTGAGTCCTCATTTCACCCACCTCGGAAGGATGGAAGGCTGAGTCAACCTTGAGCTGGTGAGATTAGAACCGCTGAACTGCAGATAACAGTCAGCTGAAGTGGCCTGCAGTACTGCACCCTAACCACTGCGCCACCTCGGCTCTTCTCATGAAAGCAACACAACCAGAGAACAGGTCTAACTCCCCTTTATTGCTCCAGCTGTACCCCCAAACGTTCCCACATTCACTACAAGTCCTGGAGCAAAGCTCTCACATGTACTTTTAGAAGCCTCTGGCTGCAAATAGTCCAGTAAGCCAGGTTAACCAAACAGCAACCAGGGCCTGCAGTTCAATAAACCAGATTAGCTAAACAGTAACCAGGGCAACGGGTTTAGCAAATTGGCAAGCCCCACAAGACAGTACAGCAATCTCCAGTCTTTGGCAAGTGCACATGAGGCTTCATAGATTCAACACTTGTTTCTGACAAAAGGCTCTCCCACCAGCACCTCCTTATATCTCAGTCCCCAGGTGTGCCTTGTGAAAGGGGGCGGGCACTTTCCTTCCTCATAGCCAGATCAATCTGATCTCGCCATCTCTCTTCCCTCCTTGCTCTTGGATCAGAAGGGGGTGGTCCTTGCTCTTCCCCTGAGCTCTCCCTGTCTGAAGGGCTTCCTAATTCAGAAAAGCCTTGCCTGGGCTGACTCTGCCCTTCCTCAGTTTCCTCCAAGGCCAATGGAGCTGGCCTTTCCATTTCCATCAATTCTTGTTCCAGTTCATCTTCCCCCGCAGATTCAGACTCTGAAGGAGGCATGGCACCTATAATAGAAAATGTTACAACACATGGAGGCTAGGTTAAAATTCTTTGTAAAAGCATTTTCTTACATTTCTTTTCTTAAATTTCTGATGCTTGATGTTCATCAGTTTCAAATCATTATTCTGTGGAGATTCAGAAATGATTCACTCTTCAAGAACAATTCTATTTCATTTGTATAGTTGGGCTCTGAAAACTATTATTCTTGCCCTCAGGATGCAATTATATGTTTTCTGCTCTTTTGTTAATAGTATGTATAGAATGCTATAGAATTGTTCTGTGTAGAATTTTGCTAGATTATTTGAAAACTAGAAGAGCTGTAAGTGTTGAACAGAATCACTTAAAGACATGCTTTCTGTTTAAGGTAAATGTTCTTTCAGCTATTATGACTTATAGAAATCTAAAATTCTGTATCTACTCCACGCCGAACTTTTTTTGAGATGATATTCATGTTTTTGATTTGAAGCATCTTATATTATTCAAGTGAAATGGCTGATCTTATAACCTGCAATGCTTTGTTAGATGTATATTTTACATGAGAAATGTTAGACATTTTTCCATACATGAGTCCATAGTATGAAATAATACAATTAGATGTTGCATTGAAAATTAAAGCAATGAAGGAAAATATACAATTCCAAAAATTCAGACTCAAATCAGTATATTTCTGTATATTCAAATGCCAACTCCAAATTGCAGCATTTTTTTTAATGTGAAATCAAATTCAGCAGTTGGTTCCATTTTGCGTTTACACATTATGAAAATAATTTACAGGACATGTATGAAGATTCCCCCCATACTTGTTAAATATGTGGTTTTTATGTACCTCGTCATCACCTCATTGAGCCGAGGTGGCGCAGTGGTTAGGGTGCAGTACTGCAGCCCACTTCAGCTGACTGTTATCTGCAGTTCAGCGGTTCTAATCTCACTGGCTCAAGGTTGACTCAGCCTTCCATCTTCCGAGGTGGGTGAAATGAGGATCCAGACTGTGCGGGCATATGGGGGCAATATGCTGACTCTGTAAACCGCTTAGAGAGGGCTGAAAGCCCTATGAAGCGGTATATAAGTCTAACTGCTATTGCTATTGCTATTCTAAGGGACACGGTGGCTCAGTGGCTAAGATGCTGAACTTGTCGATCAGAAAAGTCAGTAGTTCAGCAGTTTGAATCTTTAGCATCGCGTAATGGAGTGAGCTCCCATTACTTGTCCCAGCTTCTGCCAACCTAGCAATCCGAAAGTGTGTAAAAAATGCAAGTAGAAAAATAATAGAAAAAAATGCATTAAAGATTCATCTGCCAACCTCTTGGTTCAAATATAAGTCTGAATTACCTCATCAATGCAGACCAATATGTACCATATAATTCAAGGAGCATGTCTCCATGAGTATAAAAAGATCTTTCATTTTAAGGAGGAAACTCTGTCATTTAAAGCACCTAGTTAGATGTAATCCTTAGTAAACTGCAAGCTCAACCCGGCATTCTGGCAGTAGCAGAGTCCAAGAACAACTGAATTATTTAATATCACATATTTAGCTATCGCTATAATTAGGCAATGTGGAGCCAGTAGTGTCAATATGGTTTTTCTCTTAAATAGTTTAGTCATCTAATCTATTCCTAAAATTATTCCTAACTTTCAGTTTTGCCTTGTTTGCTATCCACATATGCAGCCTTAGTCAGTTGCTCTGTACATTCAATATAATTTTGTTTTTCACTTCATCTTCTTCCTGTGTCCATCACATCTAAAACAAAACAGTAGGATGTTATAGAACTGGAGGACGAGAGTATTGCCGTAGTATCTCCTTCCAAATTAAGCTGCTCCTAATTGTTTTAGTATGTGCATTTTTCTTTTGTTCGTTTGGGAGGAATAGATTAAAAAATATATATCCTTTGAAGTATTAGGAGGTTTGTGTTACCCGTAATCTGAATATGATTTTACCAATTTTGTTCAATACTCTTTAGCAAATGGTTAACTACTAAGCACTCTGACAGCAGCAGAAACTTAGCTAGAACTAATAGGAAGAAAACACAGTTCTGTAATGGTCAGTAGTTTCTTGATAGATCCGTTAATTTATTATTATAATTTATAAAGTATTTCTTGTATGTGGTAAATGTAGAATATTCTAAAATATTCCTAAAGGGCCAGCAACAGCCTATGCTGCGCCCTGATTGGCTGGAACGCAGCATAGCCTGTTGCTAGCCAGCTAACGCTTCCTGATTGGCCGAGATACTGCGTCAGCAGTTGCTGGACAGTACTCGGCTCCCTATTGGTTCCCTCGTTTACAAATTCCATATAAATACCTTGGCACGGTTCCTGTTCATTTGAATCGCTGTCATCTGTTCCTTTTCTTCTACAATAAACCTCTGTTGTTGAAGTCCTGGCTCTCGCGTCTTCCATCCGCCTTCAATCCACAAAAGTAAAAACATAGAAACTCTTTGTTATATATTATTCTAGCTTTCAAATTATAAAAATGTTGTATTGTGGTTAATACATCAATATCATATCTTCGTTTATTGATAATGTTTCAAATACACAAGGGATCACCAAGGTGGAAACCTATTAAGATACGTATTAGACCTCCTTTGATTTATCACGATTTCTGCAGTACCTGCGTGTAGAACAGTTAATTTATATTGTTTGTATTATTATGTCAGAACCAACTATAATCAGAGACGCATAATACTTTTGCTCAGAGATTTTGAAAGTTTCATAACTATAGATCTTGGATGGAAAATTTTGGGAAATACGATATATATCTGAAAATAATATTTAGTTTAAATAGTATATTTTAATCTCTTTTTCATAAAACTTGAGTTTCATTGAAATCAATTCGAGAGTTTGATAGACAAAAAGAGTTTTCTATCACATAGCACATAGTAAAATTGGTGAATTCACTGCCAGTGCTTGTAATCAATGGCCTTGAGCTTTCCAATTATATCCAGTTGGCCACTGTGTGACATGGAAATTTGAATGAGATAGAAAACTAGGCAGATTCAATAAAGCTTATGGTTTCTTATGGTTTTATTTTGTAATTTTAAAGGATTATAAATAATTTATAAAGGAATAATTGCAAATAAAACTTTTCAAAGGCCTTATGTAAATTACATTTTTTTTAAAAATACATAGAGAAAGGAAAAAGGAATAGAAGTCATAACAAAACGATTTCCTGTAGCTACTTTACATTTATTTACAATATGAAAGATTTAATTTTTAGGCAGCCTGTGGAGATTAAAGAACTTTTTATTTTGCTTTTCAGCGTGTGGCGACTTGGAGTTCAGAGAAGTTGCAAGTAGATTGCGAGACTGGTTCAAGGCACTTCACGAAAGTGGAATTCAGAAGAGAGCTAGACCTTTGCAAAGGCCCGAAAGAAGCAGTAAGCACTTAACAATCTTTATAGTATTATGTCTTTGGAAGGATTTCTGATTTATAAGGGATTTTAATTGTCATTAAGCTTCCAACTTTATTTCCTAAACACTTTCTAGGAACCCTCTGATAAATTCATGTTCTTAAAATGTTGCCCTGTAGATAATAGAAGCAAGTGTATGTATTAGCAGGAACAATATGCACCTAGATTTATCAACAAATTCTGCACACTTATAAATGTGATTAATTAATTAATTATTTGCTAGGTCATTTCAACCTAGTATATAGCACTCGGATTACAATATTATTAATTAATTAATGTCTGTCTGTCTGTCAAAGCAGCATGTCTATTAAACCTAAATGGGATTGTATGTATTTATGTACAGTATGTATGTATGTATGTATGTACGTACGTATGTATGTTTATGCATATTGTACACGTGCATAAAATAGGAATGAGATTTTACATATGATAAGTTTATAGATTTTACAGTACATAACATGGAAATGGGATTTTTCAAAAGCATAATTGTTTATATTTTACAAAAAAGAACTCTGCGGGGACAACTTCCAAATTTTAGAGTACGGAATTATATTAGATAGAATTGATTTCACAGATGAATGTTGCTTTTCTCTCAGGCAGCAGTGCTGGATAGAACTGGACTGAAGTGGCAGATAGGTAATCAATAGCATATGGTAGCATACACCTGTTAAATGATGCTGTCATAACAGAGAAACAAAGCAGAAAATGAGCAGAATTTGTAGTTATTTCCAGGCTGTGTTTATGAGATTATGAACAGTGAAGTGCTTGACAGTGGTTTCCTATTGAGGAAATTGGGAAGCATTATTAGGAAGCCTACAGAGAAAACCTCCTTAGCAGAGTTTGCAAGCATTAAAACTGGACTCTTCAATAACCCAAGCCAGTTCCTGTCTGTTGTTTAATAGATACCAGTTGTTAACTGCTTTCCTTGTTATTTTTTTAAATATTCTGAATATTTGTTCATATCAGTTTAATTTCAGGTTCTTGTTATAAATTCTATTATTTTAACTGTGTTATTTCTTTGTGGGATTTCAATGGTGCATATATAATTTATACATTGTATTATAATTCAGCAGTATTGGCAGTAGTAGTGAGGTGAGTACACACAGCATTCAGGTTTCTATTATTCGATAGGCAGGAAAGGGAATATTTGAACATGATATCAAGCAGTAGAGTTGATCTGACTATTTCTCTAATTTCTGTTCCAAGCTTATTTATTTATTTTTATTAAGAAAATATATCCATCTGCCCAATTCACTCTTAGTGCTGCGTACAAGGATAAAACAAAATGAAGGAACTAAGCTGTCTTCATATCTCTCACTATTTAAAAATAACTATGACCTTTTTTAAAACAAATCATATTATATAGACTAAGTTTCAAAGCAATGTTTTGATTCAGCCCCTTTCATGGCTGCATTGTAATAGTGAAGAAGTTGGTTCAATAATGGCCTGAGTTCTAATGTTGAGAATGTAGACTCCCCCTCCCCCCCAAATTTTCATCCAAATTGTGATGAATCATGGATAAGGAACTAAACTCTCCACAAAGAAACAACAATCCAATCCAATATTATTCCAAGAAAGCCAAGTGGATATTTACAACCATTACAGTGTAGATATCATACTGGAAAACGATCTTCCAGATCAGAAGGCATTTAGTTTAAAGAACTTTAGGGGAAGAGCGGAAGGCAAATCTGCTCTTTATTATTGAATATAATAAAAACTAAAACTTCTTGCATTTTTACTGATTATCTGAATCTAAAATTGAAGTTATGCTAAGTGAGGAAAAACAATGTACTATTGTTATGAACTAACTGTTGGTCATTCAGTGTTAGACCAATAATACACAACACCCATTTGTTGCATCGCTGAAAATCTGCTATTTTCTTGGCATCATCTTCGTTATCTGGATTCCAAGCAGTTACATCCGGTGGATTCTGTACAGCATCCCATAAACCTTCCCTACGCAGAAGTAGACTGCATTTCATAGACCAGGAAACATAGTTTGTTCCATCCAACAGGGTTATCATCGATAGGCTTGTTGAGTGGTCGCTCGCCATCTTCTCCAGGATAGTAACAATCACTACAATAAACAGCTGTCTGTATACGGTATTGCGTATCAACACCAACTCTTCTTAGCTACGTCTGGTACACTCTGGGCCCATAACCAGTGTTAGGTTAGCTCCCGTTGGGAGAGCGAGTACGTTCAGCGAAGCGTTGTTAGAGTTGTGTGGAGAATACACAAACCAGCATAGTTGTGTGGAGAATACACAAACCAGCATACAGAGACACTGCAGTTTAAATAGACTTTTACTTTTGTGGAAATAGAGGTATCAGAGTCCATCAAACAGTCCAAGTCATACACGGATAAGACAGTCAGTCATCAATGTCTTTCAGTTAAAGGATAATCCAAATAACATAGTCCAGTATCATATAATCAGTTCAGTAGACAAAATTTGCTAGCGGTTGCAAAACTTACAATAGCTCACGGCACTCAGATCAAATCTGCCCAGCATCTAACGAACAGAGAGCTAACAGTCATTCTGGCTCCCTCTTATGGCCGATTGAGGAAAACAGCAACCAATCACATTTTACAGTATGGCTTAAAGAAACAGGTACAACATTGTTACATGATTTATATATTGCCAACCCAACCGTTAGAATTATATTCCTAACAACTATGAAAACCATTTTTATCGAAAACAAGCTTTATCAATGTTGATCATTCCAAATATTGATTAGGTATATATACAATTTATTATTATTTTGGAAATTTTAAAAACAAATATACAACAACCCCAATGCTCAGTAACTGGAAAGTCTCCACATTAGTTGAGTTTTCACAAGCTAGCAACTTCTCTGATTCCAGGAAGACAACAAATTCATATATTTTGAATTTTTCTTTTTTGGATATGTGTATATGATGAAATTCCTTTTTACTTCTTTGTTATAACTGGTTTTCTCTGATTTAGAAAAGCCTTTGTAAAGTTTGATGATATTTTACATAATGTAGATATCCTTTCTTCGGCTCATCTCTATTTGTGTTTTTTTCCTGCTAAGTTTCTGTACCCTTGACTTAGTATTATGTATGGTTTTGTAATACGTTGTGAGCTTCTAAGTATCTATCTATTGCAGCAGAAAAATCTCAGTCTACAGTGCATCATATCACCATGAAAGTATCCTTTTTGAAACATGACAAGTTGATCCCAGCCTAATGAAAATCAGCCACCATGTAGCTAGTTATGATACTTTTTTTCACCCAAATTTCAAATACATTTTGGTTTAAATGTAGCCATTTTTTCCCTGACAAAAATAAGAGCTTCACAGGTGCATGTCTTAATTATTGTTCTTTAATGTTTATTTTAATCCTTAATCACAGGCTATAAACAGTGCTGAGTAGCTAATCATTTTGTCTCTGGCAGAAATGGGAGGCTGAGCATACGACAAGTGGTTTTCTTAAAGCTATATAACATTTTGTTACTATTCTGAGAACTGAATCAAGTCCTTTCGTGTTCATAGCAGTTAGACTTATATACCGCTTCATAGAGCTTTCAGCCCTCTCTAAGCGGTTTACAGAGTCAGCAAATTGCCCCCACAGTCTGGGTCCTCATTTCACCCACCTCGGAAGAATGGAAGGCTGAGTCAACCTTGAGCCGGTGAGATTTGAACCGCCAAACTGCAGATAGCAGTCAGCTGAAGTGGCCTGCAGTACTGCAGTCTAACCACTGCACCACCTCGGCTCATGTGCTTAACACCTGTCACATGCTGTGGCTATGACAGTGATCAGGGCATCAGAATTTTATTCATAGACTAGCTGATAACCCAGCGTAGCCCAGGTATGTATTTATCCCAATCAGGTATTAGAGGTAGCCCTCTTGTGGAGTACTGTAAAGCTGTTACCATGGCAACTCCACTATGCTGTACAGTAGAAGCCATTTTAAGGCACAACAGACTGTATCTTAACAGAAATTGAATCCAAAATGTACATTATTATTGTCAAAAGTACTGTGATATGACACTATAGATATAATTCAGTCCTTTTCATTTCAATGGCCAAGGTGTTCCGGAGTCAGAGGTGGGTTCCTACCAGTTCGCACCTATTCAGTAGAACTGGTTCGTCAAATCTACCGAAACGGTTAGAAGAGGTTCCACTAGTGGACCCAGAAAGCAGGCCACATCTACAGAAGAGGTTCCAAAATTTTTTGAAACCCACCACTGTCCTGAGTTATGCTGGAATACACACACACCAAAGGGTGTTAGGGGTGTCTTACCCACATAGTATTTGTTTCCAGAGAGTAAATCATCTGTGTATCAGGTTTGGTTGAAATTGTTCAAGGCACTCCAGAGTTATGCTGGAACACACACACACACAGTCACACACACACACACGTAAAATTTTCTTCAATTCATCAGCTACTAAATCCTCTGCTGCTCTCTCTGCTCATCAGTATTTAATGTCAGATTCTTTTCTCAAAGTCCCATTGGGACTTAATCATTCCAGATTATCAATATCTGGAAACAATATACACTTCTTGACTAAATTGTAAGTCGTTCAGATTCTGGCTGTTGATTGTAAATGGAGAAAGTGTGGTTCAAAATTTGTTAATACAAAATAAGGTCATGATTTTGCTCAGTTGCTGTAAACTAGCAAATGTCTTTTTAAAAAATCTTTAGTTTTTGGCTTTGAAAAGAAAGGATAAAGAAGCAGAGTCACCTATTTATTATGAATGCAACTTTGGGGTTTAACATCATCCTTGTAGATAAAAAAAAGAATACAGGTAGTCCTCGACTTACAACAGTTCATTTAGTGACCGTTTGAAGTTACAATGGCACTGAAAAAAGCGACTTATGACCATTTTTTAAATGTATCACACTTGCAAAATCCCCGTGATCACACAATCAAAATTTGGATGCTTGGCAAATGGTTCATATTAGCAACAGAAATTTTGGGCTCAGTTGTGATTGTAGTCAAAGACTTCATGTATCTGTGGTCAAATTTTAGTTTTATTATAATGCATTAAAATTGCTAATAGTGGGAATGTCAAGGCCTAAAACATGCAAAGGTATTCATAGTAATATTTGGAAAGTTGCATTTTGTGTGAAAGAAATGAAACTGAACAAAATGAAATTAATAGGTTGCTATATATATATAAATAGCAACCTATTAATTTCATTGGTAAGTATAAGTATATATCCCTTATTTATAAAGTAAGGGACGTGGTGGCTAAGTGGCTAAGATATGGAGCTTGTCGATCAGAAAGATCGGCAGTTCAGCAGTCTGAATCCCTAGCACAGCGTAATGGAATGAGCTCCCATTACTTATCCCAGCTTCTGCCAACCTAGCAGTTCGAAAGCATGTAAAAATGCAAATAGAAAAATAGGGACCACTTTGGTGGGAAGGTAACAGCGTTCCATGTGTATTCGGTGTTTAGTCATACTGGCCATATGACCACAGAGATGTCTTCGGATAGCGCTGGCTCTTCGGCTTAGAAACGGAGATAAGCACCGCCCCCTAGAGTTGAGAATGACTAGCACATGTGTGATATAGAGAGATAAATTGATAGATTGATTGATAGATAGATAGATAGATAGATAGATAGATAGATAGATAGATAGGTAGGTAGATAGGTAGATAGATAGATAGATAGAAAGATAGAAAGATAGAGACAGAGAGAAGAGAGAGAGAACTGTGTATTTGAACTTGCATTAGCTTATCTCAATGAAATATATGAAAAACTTTCTTTATTAAAAAACTTTCTAATGACCTACTGTACTTTCCTTTTCAAATGCTTAATGCAATAATGTTTTTCATCCTGAACAAAATCTCTGTTCTAACATAATCCAAAGCACATACAATATAAACTGAACATGAGAAAAAATGTAGGAAATGCTGTATACAATATCCTATACATTCTTTTGTGAAATTCTGATTCATTTCTTATTAAAATTGTATTTAATATTTATTGTGTTTATCCTGTTTGTTAACATTCATATAAGTTCATACAGGGTGATTTAAAAAACTCAGACGTTCAGATGTTGAAGCTCTTGATGTGTGAAATATGTTCCTGTTTTGATTTGGGAATCTCTTCTCATTTCCTGATTAAACTAAAATAAAAGTGCATTGCCAGGAGGGGTGCTTTATAATGTATACCCCAAGTCTAGTTTAGGGGCACATCCCAGATCAGGGCACAATAGATCCTTTTGCTTCAAAATGAATATCAAATGTAAACATATTTAATGCAATTGATTTAATTTTAATATGATTGCAGAGAGAGAGGTAGGGAGGGCAATACATAAACAGAATAAATAAACATACTAATTAACTTACACATTGTTAACTTATACATTGTTAAATAATTCTGTGTTTTCTTGCAGCTAGACATCCTTTATTAAATTTTTACGTCTAGCAACTTTTTTCAAGAAAAACAATGACCATATGTGTATTTTCAAATTTAATAATCTTTAGAAAAGTATTTGTTCAGAATAATAACCAGATGTATTTTATGAAATATTCACCAAGTAGCTGCACTAATTGGGGCATTAATTAGTTTTATATCTATATAATTTTTAATAAAATGTTATGAACCAGAATACAAGAACTGAGCATATAAAAGTATCATATGTGCCCACTGTGATATGATCCAGAATCCCAGCACCCACTGTAGTTGCCTGCTAAAATTTAAACACTTGTTTCAATCGTCTCATTTATTTTTTTTCTTGGAATTATGTATATAAGGAGAACTTTTCCTTTGTCATAGAAATATTATATCTGGTGAATGTGAACGTGAACTATATCTAGATATAGTGAACTTGAACTAATACAAACCAAGAGTGAATGTATATCTTACAGTAAGTGATATTTTTCCTTGGTGTAAAAAGTTTAGGGGGGAAAATTGGTCCTTGATGCATTAAACCAACATCAAAGAAGAGAAACAAGAGTATAGCATATTTGATCTATACTATAGTATACGCAAATTTATAAAAGTGTAAAGATTAATGTGATTAACAAATAAGCTCTTCTAATACACAGGAGAACAAAGGAGTATAGACATGCACTACATAATTTTTCTAGCGCCTTCTATTTCTTAAAATAGTCTATAAATATGCTATCCATGGTAAATGTACTCCAGGTGCCATAATGGATCTGTATGATTTCCAGAGAACGGGGTATTTTCTTAGCAGAATGGCAGGCGGTTCTGCCATGAATCTTAGCAACCTCTCAAGTAGGGAAATGATGGAAATATTGGGGGGTAATCTTCGGGGAGATTTAATTTACTAAAGAAATATGCGAGACGAAAAACAGGAGCCATATCTGGAGGGAAGGATGTGGAAAGACATTTAGTTATTCATGTTCTTAATGCAATTGGAATAGTGCAACATGCTCCACAGGAAACTGCCCTTGAAAATAAACCAAATATTATATTGTGTATTCTGTATTCTATCAGTAGAAGAAACCCCCTTGCCCCAGCAACAACACATCATATATTTTAGCATTATTACACGTGACCCGTCAAAACTGCGGTCCACAAAAGCGCGATCGACGAAAGCGCGCATTTGACGTCATCACAGTGCGACGAAAAAAATTAAAAATTGAAATAACAATAAAATTAAAGCAAGCCGATTCACATAAAGGTAAGGGTTAGGGTTAGGTTAAGGGTTAGGGTTAGGTTTAGAGCGTTAGGGTTACGTTAAATTTTACGTTAAAGGTTAGCGTTAGGTTTAGCGTTAGGTTAAGGGTTAGGTTTAGGGTTAGATTTAGGCTTAGGTTAAGGGTTAGGTTTAAGGTTAGGTTTAGGGTTAGGTTTGGGGGGGTTAGGGTAAGGTTTTCGCTTTATTTTTACATTTTTCCATCACAGCGTGATGTTTTCGTCACGCTGTGATGACGTCAAATGCGCGCTTTCGTCGACCGCGATTTTGTCGTCCACGGTTTTGTGGTGGAACCTTATTACATACTGTATATGTTGCAGATGTCACTTACAGTACATTAATCCAGGTTCAGTTCAGTAAATTAACAATTTGCTGCTGTTAATAACCCATAAAGCCTACTGTATATAATTCGAATTACTTACAGGAAAATCTTCTCCAGAGGCAATCTGTCTTATCTGGTCCAATTCAGCCATGCAGCGCCTATAGCCATGATGGTGAACCTATGGCATGCATGCCAAAAGTGGCACGTAGAGCCATCTCTCCGGGCACGCCAGCCGTCACCCATTGCTCTTCTGGATTCCGGCGCGCATGCATGAAGACCTGGTCTTTGGGTTTCTGGCATGCATGCATGCATGCCGGCGGCTGGTCTTCATGCATGCGGGAGTGCCAGAAACCGGAAGAGCAGCTCCCGGGCACACATGCATGCCCCAGGAAGCTGAGCTTCTGGTTTCCAGCACATGCATGCGCCCCGGCCAGCTGGCCTTCACACATACATACGCGGCAGAAATTCAAAGATCACGTGACCGGTGTGTATGCGCATGCCAAAAAATGGAAGCTCACCTCAGCGAGCACATGCACGCTGGGGAGCTGCTCTTCCAGTTACCGGTGCTTCCCCACATGCGCACTGTCCCGTTTCTGCACTCGGTCCCAAAAAGGTTCGCCAACACTGGCTTATAGGTATCACTTTGGAGAGCAAGAGAGTAAGAGTAATCTGGAAGCAGGATTTCTTAAAGGTGGCCCATTTCCTCTGGAACTTCCACAAACATACCAAGCCATGATTATTCATATATTAGTAATATTTTATAGAATGTTAAAAAACCTGCAGAACTTTTAGTAGTTGAAGATCATGCTATGTAAGGCCATTTTAGCAGGGTTTTTAAAAATGAATTAATTGTAATTGCAGTTCATGTTATTAATTTTTAAAGTTGCCAATTGCCGGGTTTGTTTTAAGTAATGGTTAAAATATTTATTTGTTTGATATACTTAGAGTGTTTGAACGGGATACATGATAAATTGGGGAAACAAACAAAAAATAATAAGAAACATTAAAGCTACCAGATCTACTTTGGAAAATTCCAGGTGGATAGCAGCAAACACTAGAGCAAAGAGCTAGTGTTGTTTCTATTTAGTAGTCCTTTCAAATTTTGCATCACCTATTGCCCTTGCTAAATGTCGTTAGACTAGACTTGATCTAGTTTTATGCTCTAAAACAGTTTCCATGAGAAAGGACACCCTTCATTCTGTTGATATGTGTGTCAGCTACGCTTGTATTAGTGAATTAATTGCTTGGTGTCTTTGCCTCCTAGGATTTGATACCAGCATTTTACCAATTTGCAAGGACTCTCTTGGCTGGATGTTTAACCGACTTGATACAAACTATGACCTACTTTTGGACCAATCAGAACTTGGAAGTATATATCTTGACAAGAATGAGCAGTGCACCAAGGCATTCTTCAATTCTTGTGACACTTACAAGGACAGTTTAATATCAAACAATGAATGGTGTTACTGTTTCCAAAGGCAGCAAGGTGAGCAATTAGAATAATAGTCAAACAGTTGAAAGCTATGGAAAAATAGGGGGGAAAATATGCCTTGTGGCAGTTTAAGCTGGTTCTTGAAAACACAGTGCAACAGCAACAACAAAGGAGTTAAATCCATACATATACAAACATTCTCCTATCCTAGATTAATTACATTATAAGAAATTCCAAAAGGGTTACTCAAAGAATTAAACACAAAAGTGGTTTGTTGTTCAGTGAGGTCAAAACTCAAAATGCTGTAGATACCTTCTTACTCAGCCCATGGACATATCTATATATACTGCAGATACAGATATCATTGGTACATACCCTGTTTCCCCAAAAATAAGACCTTCCTGGATAATAAGCCCAATCAGGCTTTTGAGCGCATGCCTTCCTCTAAAAATAAGCCCTCCCCAAAAATATTGCAACACAGCAGCAGCCATGAGGTGACCACGCTCGCTGCCCCCTGCATCTCAAAAATAATAAGACCTCCCTGAAAATAAGGCCAAGGGCTTATTTTGTGGGTCAGGGAAACACGGTATAGCCTTGAAATAAGGATAGAAAGGTAGAATATAAGGTTAATTATTTAATTAAGCCACATCATGGCAAACCTATCTAAATATATTAAATAATTATCCTGTATATGGCTGGTGCTTGTCAAACCTGATCCATCTACAAGGTTACCCAAGAATTTTGGATATTCTCAAGTAGATGGTTACTTGCAGAAGACTTTTTTACTTGCAAGTGAGCACTTGGCTACTTTGTTGCTGATTCAACCCACCAATATCACCTTCCGTATGATTTTTTTAAAGCAGAAGATCAAGGATTAGGGAATGGTTCTGTCTTGGGTCTAGATTAGGGATAGTCAACCTTTTTATACCTACCGCCCACTTTTGTATCTCTGTTAGTAGTAAATTTTTCTAACTGCCCACCGGTTCCATAGTAATGGTGATTTATAAAGTAGGGAAGTAACTTTACTTTATAAAATTTATAAAGCAATAGCAATAGCAGTTAGACTTATATACCTCTTCATAGGGCTTTCAGCCCTCTCTAAGCGGTTTACAGAGTCAGCATATCGCCCCACAGACTTGGTCCTCATTTCACCCACCTCGGAAGGATGGAAGGCTGAGTCAACCTTGAGCCGGTGAGATTTGAACCACTGAACTGCAGATAACAGTCAGCTGAAGTGGCCTGCAGTACTGCACCCTAACTACTGCGCCACCTCGGCAGAGTTACAGCAAACCCCTACCGCCCACCATGGAAGCTGGAACACCCACTAGTGGGCGGTAGGGACCAGGTTGACTGGTCTAGATCTAGAAAAACTCGCCACAGCCAACTCATCGTAGTCAACTTGCCTCAGTCAACTTGCCACAGCCAACTCGCCATAGGACAATGTCCTACAGGACAAGAGTTACACCAATATCAAAGCAATGATGGGATAAAATCATTAAATAACTGATGCAAAAGTATGGATAAAATGAAATGTGAATGCCAAAATTAAAACAACTTTTTAAATTATTTTAAATAAATTGAATTGTGGAATTATTCCATGGCGAGTTGTCCGATGGTGAGTTGGCCACAGCAAGTTGGCTGGTGGGGTGAGTTGGTCACTGCAATATTTTGGGGGAGGAAGTTCCATTTCCATTTTGTCTTGTACTAGAGAGCTTGATAAATCCCGTATTCCTGGGGACTTATTCTCAAAAAATAAAATAGCAAATTATGTACAAAGACAGCACAATCTAGTCCAACACTGGTTTCAATTAGTAATTCTCTTCAATGGAAGTCAGAAGTTTGTGTACTTTCGTTTTTTCTCCCCTGAATACAGATATGTGACTAAAGTTTTGCTTCTGCAAAATACTTACTGTCAGCTTCAGCTAAATAAATATGCTCTGCTATTTTTCAATACTGTTTTTTGAATACTTTAATTTGTCAGTTATTATATAATATATAATGCTATCACACATACATAAATACATGAAAAATAGAAATAAAATTTACATGAGTAAACAGAATGGTTTTTTATAATCTAAAATGGACACTCTGTGCATTAATTATTTTAATAGAAATTATTAGTGGAACATATAATGATATAATGACATTCCTGAATGTACCTTTGTAAAAACTAAACTAATTCAAAGGTTGGGCCTATTGTATGATATCTATTATTAATAATAATATATTTAGTTTATATATTTAATATGTAAATAGCAGGGCAAACCTGTACTTGTCATATTTTATTTAAAAGAATTCAATTCAATTCAATTTTTTTTCAATTTACTTTATTTGTATGCCGCCCTTTTCCCTGAGGGGACTCAGAGCGGCTCACAGTTCAAGGGGGGGGGGGGGAACAGACAAGTTACAAACATGAAAACCATACACCGTTAAAAAAGCACAACAGTCATACCATTCGAGTGGGGTTGCAAGTCTTTTAGCCCCAGGCCTGTCGGAACAGCCAGGTTTTAAGGTCTGGAGGGTGGTGAGGGTACGAATCTCCACGGGGAGTTCGTTCCAGAGGGTCGGAGCAGCCACCGAGAAGGCTCTCCTCCGGGTAGTTGCCAGACGACATTGGCCGGCAGATGGAATTCGGTGGAGGCCTAGTCTATGGGATCTTATCGGTCTAGTGGAGGTAATTGGCAGTAGGCGGTCTCTCAAGTACCCAGATCCAATACCATGAAGGGCTTTGTAGGTGACAACTAGCACCTTGAAGCGCACCCGGAGATCAACAGGCAGCCAATGCAGCTCGTGGAGGATAGGTGTTACGTGGGTGAATCGAAGAACCTTCTTCAGTCCAGTGGTTCCAAAAGTATCCAAATGTATGGAAATACTCAACCTAGGAAAGGTTGTCCTATGACATTTCAGTGCACATCTGAATAAGCAGAGGCAGAATCAGAACACCATGGCAAACCTATCTAAATATATTGAATAATCATCCTGTATTTGGCTGGTGCTTGTCAAACCTGATCCATCTACAAGGTTACCCAAGAATTTTGGATATTCTCAAGTAGATTGTTACTTGCTTCTGCAGTCCAGGCTAGAAAAATGGTTTGCAAACCAAGTTTAGTGACTATCTTCTGGATAAGGAGTTTAAAATGACAATCAAACAGTTTAAAATATTTGAAAGAAACTTATACATTGAGCAAAACTTTCTTCGGTTGTCATACTTGGCAAAATTTTAACATGCCTGATGTTATTCTAGATCCACCTTGCCAGTCATTGCTCAGCAACATTTACAAACAACAAGGGGGGAAGAAGTTTCTAGGTAAGTTATTTTTTGAACGTTTTTTTTTCTGCTTACATAATAATTCTAGTGAAACTGCAATACAAAATTAACATGAATCCTAAAATAATGAACCAAAATTCTAATAACAGAATATACACACACATTGAAAGCTATTAAAATTATTTCATTATTGGTTTGAAAATAGTAAAATGGTAACGGGGTCCCCGCAGGTCTTTTTCCACCAGTCATAGCAGTGCTGGTCTCCGTTTCTTTAAGCCATTCAGCCAAGACTGTCCAAAGATGTTTCCGTAGTCATGTGGCCAGTATGACATCATGCCACAGCACAAAATGTATGGTGGAACATTGAATGCCGTTGCCTTTCCACCGAAGTGGTACCTATTTATCTACTTGCATTTACATGTTTTTGAACTGCTAGACTGGCAGGAGTTGAGGCAAATGATGGGAGCTCACTCTGTCAATTGGTGGCCAGAGCACAGACCTTCTCCCAAACCTTTTAAGCTACGGATCCACCATGCCTCCCCTTGAAGATAGTCCTGCTATTTTAAACTATTGCTAGAATGGCCGATTTACTTTTAAAACACTAAGACTGGGTAATACCGTGTTTCCCCCAAAATAAGACAGGGTCTTATTTTCTTTGACCCCCTGAAATAAGTGCTTGGCCTTATTTTCAATCATGTCTTATTATTTTTGAGGTGCAGGAAGCGGCGAACATGGTCACCGCATGGCTGCTGCTGTGTTGCAATATTTTAGGGAGGGCTTATTTTCGAGGGAGGGCTTATTTTAGCGCAAAAGCCCAATTGGGCTTATTATCCGGGGAGGTATTATTTTCAGAGAAACCAGGAACAAAAGTAAATTAAAATAAAACAACATTTTGGCATAATTTCTATTAATTCTATTTTGCAAAGCTATGCTAATTAAAGGGTATAATCTTTTTATTTTTATTGAAAATTGAAAGAATAACTGACAATTTTTAAAATAAAAGTAACATGGAATAAGAAGACTGTGCTTTTGAGAAGGTTACCAAATCCTTCTTCATGTTGGCCAGAGAAGCAGTGACATCACCGAAATAGACTAGGTGTCGTTGTGGAGTATTTGTTTTGTGATGACAGATACATAACATGTTTCGCTTCGGAGTGTTAAGTTTAAAAGAATGCTGATTTATCTTCTATGGTTGTCCTTTGTTTTGTTTTTCTCCCAAAATTATAGAAAAACCAGGCTTGTAATTCTCATAAATTGCCACCAAAGATTCTGGAGATTGACAACGCAGATACATATAGCATAAAGTTCATATTTGAATGTAGTGAAAAATAAATTTCTGGAAATATTCCAAAGAACATCTAGTTTGATGCACCATAACGTCCGCATTCTCAGAAATTCTAGTTTTGGTTGTGATAGGCAGCATAGAATAGTACTATTAAATAGATAAATATATAAATTCAGTATTTATTGAACCATGCAATATGATAAGAAAAAAATTCAATACTAGGGCAATAATAGATAACAAAAATATCATGGAACCTTTAACAGCATTCACACACACCTGCACATACACAAGTTCCTTCATTACTGTGTACACAGACAGGAAGGGGAGAGGGAGGGAGAGAGAGGCCTTATATTTATCCATAGAGGGAAGAAGAAAAATACATTTGAATTATTATTTTGTTCAGAGAAAATGGTAGGTATTATACTTAACAACATTGCAAAGTTATGTGTCAAATTAGTAGGGGACCCAAAGGTTCTTTTTCAAGAGGCAACTGGACGTTTTTGGTTTTTTCTGTGAAGACATTTCAGTTCTCATCCAAGAAGCTTCTTTAGCTCTCACTCTGAGAATGGAAGGATTTATACTTCTTGCAGACAGCTGGTCATTTGCATTCTTTTAGCGGGTCATTAACATCACCTGGATAGATGATCACCTGATCATCTATCTCATCAGGATCACCTGAGTGGTGCAAATTGGTGTTGAGCCGCCTTGGAACTGTTGGAAGTACTGTTGAAAGATCTTTCATTAATTGAAAGATCAACCAATTAAAACATTTAATATAACTTATATATTAAATTATCTGTGGGGTGTGACTTTGTCTATCTATGGAACGATTTTTGGCACCTATAAAGTGCGCGGATGGACAAACACACACACACACCCCAGCTGAAATCCATAGGACCATTCAGTCACTCCCTAACTTGATTATTCCAATGTTTGGTCTTCCATTAACTTTCCAATTGCCCAGATGACTCCTTAGCTTAAATAATCAACTTTACGTACTGTAGTGGATTGTAGTCTCTTTCATTATTCCTAAACTCTGCCAGTTTTTTCTTCTACCTTTTTCTCTCTTTTTTTTCTTTTTGCATAGCAACCAATCTCTTTCAGGACACGTTGACTTGATATTTAAAAGAAATTTGGGAGAAAGAGTGCTTATACTAAAGCAAATATCCATAAAGTGCTATCAGCTTCTTTGCAAGATGCTTCATTGGAGTCATAATAGGAAAGCCGCAAAACGTTGCAAAATATTTGTGTTTTTTGTCTTGTTCAGGGCAGTATATTCCTTTATGCGATGAAGATGGCTACTATAAACCAACTCAGTGTCATGGAACTGCAGGTCAGTGCTGGTGTGTTGACAGATATGGCAACGAGGTAACAGGATCCCGAACACACGGGGCTGCAGATTGTGGTAAGTCTCCAAAATCTCCCTTTTCCCCCATTAAAACTGTGTGTTAATTCCAGCATTACAACAGCTAATTTTGAATTTTTAATCTACATTTTTATCCCAATTTGAGGGTCTCCACATACAGTGTATTAAGCTATTAGTTATCTCTACCACTTTATGTTAGACAGATATCACGCTGCGAAAGGCTGATTTGGAAGCTAATTTGGAAAAGATTTGGGGATTGAGAATTGAGCATATGCCTCAAATAATATACAAAACACATTCAAAGAAGGCATTAGACCAGTGGTTCTCAACCTTCCCAATGCTGCGACCTTTTAATACAGTTCCTCATGTTGTGGTGACCCCCAACCATAGAGGAGCGGTGTCTTGGTTCCTTAGACCATCAAAAATATGTATTTTCTGATGGTCTTAGGTGACCCCTGTGAAAGGGTCGTTCGACCCCCAAAAGGGTCGCGACCCACAGGTTGAGAACCACTGCATTAGACTGACACTTTCTCATTTATCTTCATCTTTATCTTGGACCATTAACTTTTCATATAAATAATGAATTAACAAAAGAATATTGTGTTTTATGAATAGATTGCAATGAATGCTATCATAATTATAGACTCATTAAATCATTGAGCACAGTTTAGATCACCTAATTTTGCTTGCCTTCAGAAGAAGCCATTGCTTTCTGCTTATAATAATTAACCTTAATTTTAATAAGTTTATCTTCTACTTGAAATACAAGATACTTTATATAAATCTGTTGTTTACCATTTACTTAATTGAAAAACATACACTTTTTTTGCCAAATTAATATTTTGTCATATTTAGCCCCAGAGAGAAGATGATGGGAATATATTAGTGAAATACAACAACCTTAGACTGACACGTAATGGTATTCTATGCACAATAAACACCCTATACATTCTCTGGTTCCCCCTGATTAAAGTTCTGTTATGTTGCTAGAGAGCCTTAACTGGAAAGAATAAAGAGGTAAGGGTAGAATAGCTTTACCGCAGCAAATCATGCTTTTTTTTGTCTAGGCAGTTAATATCATCACAGAGTTCTTCAGAATCCAAATGAGTTCTAGTAAATCGATTGAGGAGAGGTTGTGGTACTTCATTTCAGTATAGTTCAGTTCAGCAGGTACTGTAGTTCTCTGATGATTTATTAAAATAGTTTTATCTGGAAAGACCTGAGAAAAGATTCACGGCTCCTGCTTGAAGAGCAAGTAGCGCAGTGGTGGGTTTCAAAATTTTTTTGAACCTACTCTGTGGGTGTGGCCTCCTATGTGGGAGTGGCTTGCCAGCCATGTGACCTGGTGGGAGTGGCTTGCCGGCCATGTGTTCTCTCTCTCTCTCTCTCTCTTTCCTTCCTTTTGTCTCTCTGTCCCTTTTTCCTTTTTTTCTTTCATCTCTCTCTCACTTTTTCTTTCTTTTTTTCTTTATTTCTTTCTTCCTTTCTTTCTCTTTCTCTCTCTGTGTGAGTCTGTGTGTGTGTGTCAGTAGTGGGTTTCAAAAATTTTTGGAACCTCTTCTGTAGGCGTGGCCTGCTTTCCGGGTCCACTGGTGGAACCTCTTCTAACCGGTTCAGTAGATTTGACGAACCAGTTCTACCAAACTGGTGCGATAGGAACCCACCTCTGAAGTGGCGGCTTTCGGAAGAAAACCTTGGCATGGATTAATCTGGTACACCAGTTGGGCCCATTCATAGATTGAGAGATCTGTCAGAAAGTCACTCGTGCTGTAATCTCAAGATTGGATTACTTCAACCGGCTGTACATGGGATTGCCCTTGAAAATTATTTGGAAGCTACAAATGGTCAAGAATATGGCAGCACAGGATGGTATTTGTATATCACAGGGACATCTGTGTGCCATTGCTATTTTGTATATTGCAGTGGTTGCCAGCCAGCTTCTGTGTGCAATTCAAGGTGAGAATTATCACATAGAAAAACCCTCATAGGCCAGAGCCTAATTATCTGATAACTCCAATTACTTTTTCCCTCTGGAATAGTATCCCCTTCCCCTTGAGGATGTTCCATAAACGTTGGAAAGGCCTGGAAACAGGATACTTACTGAGTCCTTGTTGATTTTAATCTTTTTGTTATTGTTCTATCCTGGGAGGCATTGTGCTGTGTTTTTCTTGACATTCACGATCACTTTCTTTTGCTTTCGTTTTAATTATTTGTACTTATTTATTTTTACACAATTCATAACTCAAGGCAATAAACATATGTAACACACCTTCTTCCTCCTATTTTCCCCACTGGAATATTGATGAGTTGGGCTGAGAAAGAATGACTAGCCTAAAAGTCACCCAAACAGCTCTCATGCCTAAGGCACGATTAGAACTCAAGTTTCCCACTTTCTAGCTTAGTGCTTTAACCACTAGATCAAACTGGGTCTCTAGGGTTATTTCCAAGAAAGTAAATAAAATAACAGTAATGTAGGACACTTAACACAAAGAAACATATTGTGTGTGTGTTACATATTTATATATTTTCCTCTCCACCGTGTAGATTTAGAGACTTCAGGGGATTTTGCCAGTGGTGATTTCCATGAATGGACAGATGATGAGGATGAGGATATCCTGAATGATGAAGATGAAATAGAAGATGATGATGATGAAGATGAGGGTGATGATGATGACGACGACCATGAGGGATACATTTGATTTTATTAGCTGTGACTAATTTGTCTCTAAAATTTACAAGATGCTATCCCAGCAAATTCTTCTACCTTCAAAGGTCAAATGGAATCAAATCTACATGTATATTTTGTATGATTATTTGAAACACTGCAGCTGGACATTCTTCGTTTAAATGAAAATCATTATATTCTGTGTTGTTTTTAAATACCACTCAGCAGAAGAAAATGCACTGGAGTGTAGCCTCAAGGGGAACAAAAATAGATATTTGAGATGTGTGAGGACAACGGCTGTTTCAGAATCTATACGTAAAAGGCACACTTCCAGCAGATCAGGGCTCCATTATAAAGCAGCTTTGTCATGGGGATGTAGATCACTGGGATATTTTTTCAAAATGTGCATGAGCAAGAGAAGGAAACTTAAACGTGTCATCAGCTTACTGTATATTTGAGCAGCAGAGAATCTCTAAGAGGACACAAAGTGCCAGGTACCCTCTTTCTGTTTTGAACTGTTTATGTTTTCAACTTCCAAATTTACCTAGGGTCTTGAAATGATACACATTCATTCTGTAAAAGCAGGGGTTGGCAGCTATCGCCCTTTTACGACTTGTGGACTTCAACTCGCAGGATTTCTGAGAGTTGAAGTCCACAAGTCATCATCTAGGAGCCGAGGTGGCGCAGTGGTTAGGGTGCAGTACTGCAGGCCACTTCAGCTGAATGTTATCTGCAGTTCAGCGGTTCTAATCTCACCGGCTCAAGGTTGACTCAGCCTTCCATCCTTCCGAGGTGGGTGAAATGAGGACCCAGACTGTGGGGGCGATATGCTGACTCTGTAAACCGCTTAGAGAGGGCTGAAAGCCCTATGAAGCGGTATATAAGTCTAACTGCTATTGCTATTGCTATCTAAAGCAGTGTTTCTCAACCTTGGCTACTTGAAGATGTCTGGACTTCAACTCCCAGAATTCCCCAGCCAGCGAATGCTGGCTGGGGAATTCTGGGAGTTGAAGTCCAGACATCTTCAAGTTGCCAAGGTTGAGAAACACTGATCTAAAGCTTATCTCCTAGTAACTGTATGGATGGGCCCGTGTTGTTTAAGGAAAACAAAATGGAAATGTCTGCCATAGACTTCCAGGAACTTTTTGATTTCCCAATCTAGCATACTGCCATAGTATTCCCCTTTTCAAAAATTTAACTAAGGCTAATCTGTTTAGCCTTTCTGAGATCAACTAGAAATAAATCCAGTCAATCCCGACAAACATAGACTGAGGTGTTTTATTTTATTCCTTTCTCCTGTCCTGAGTGAAAGTTTGCATAAAGTTTGTGTTTCTGTGTTACTGTAACTGATAATGACCATACGTCTGGATAATTGTTTTTTTTTAACACTGGCTTTTTTCATTTTTAATGAAATAATCCTATCCTAAACATTTCTCATATAATTCATCCCTTTTTGCTATTAGTTCAAAGCTTTAGAGGAGCTATTGTAAGGTGCCTTGCAAAATAGAAATAGAAAGATTTATAGCATGTATACTGAAATAAAATTATGAGGCAGTAGACAAGCATTTCCAAATTCCAAATTTTGTAACACTATAAGTGCTGCTGCTGCTGTTATGGAGAATATTTTTTTTCTCCTCCCCAATTTTTACATAATTACCCTATAGAATGCATTATAATTCTTAAATAGAGTTGCATTCACAATTTGACTATAGACAAAATTATTTTAATCACTCCATTTATGTTAGCATGTTAATTGTGTAAACGTTTTGAGATTCCACTACCTGCATTCATATCAAATTATGGCTTCATGCCATAATGAAATTGAAAAACTCTGTGTAATTATGCAAACAGTTGTTTAATTTCAACTCTGCATTATCATTTTCCCTCATTTTTAATCTGCAATTAATTGAAATAAAGTTTCTTTGCATTTGATTAAATAGATTTAATATTAAATTTAATTATTATCTTATGTAACATTAAAATACTGTTTTTCTTTTTATGTTCATGTATAGTTTACAAAATAAAGACTCTTGTAACCATCTTTTATTCAGAGTGCTGTAATGTTTCTTACAGAGTTATGGCAACAGATACTCTTAGCATTTTTGAATTAAGCAGTATTGGAATAAGTTGAAGTAGATGAAAAAGCAGCACACCAAGCAATAACATTTGCATCTCCATATACTTTAATGTGATTTTCAACAAAGGCTTTTATTTTATTAAATGCATATAACTATTGGAAAATCTCTCTGCGCTCGGTTGTTATTAGGTAAGATTGTAACTTATTATGAGGCTAATTAAAATGTTCAATTTGCAGTCTCAAACATCCAAGCTAATTGCTTACTAAAGTCAAATGTTTTTTTTTCTAAAGTCAATCTGCTTTACCACATCATTGGCCTAATTCTATTAATTTTGTAAAAAGAAAATTCTCAATTCAGTTTTATTGTGCTGAAACCTATTATTGTTTAAGTATGGAAGAGGCTTCTATTGTTAGATAGGGTTGTATAAAGCAAACCATGGAATGGACACTTTTTCACCATCCAGCAGAAATGCGGTCGACTAATTAGTTACTATCCTACATCAAAAGGGAAAACAGAGAATATGCTGGTATAGAATTACTTCAGTATATTTGCACTTATGGCAGTGTTTCTCAACCTTGGCCACTTGAAGATGTCTGGACTTCAACTCCCAGAATTCCCCATTCGCTGGCTGGGGAAATCTGGGAGTTGAAGTCCGTACATCTTCAAGTGGCCAAGGTTGAGAAACACTGACTTATGGTTTAAACAAGTGAACATTTAATTATTCTTACAATTCCTTACAAGCTGCCACTGTTTGTTCGAGGACCAGAGGTTTTGTCTTCCAAGCTTTCAGACTCATGCACACACTCTGCTAGAGAGACGTTCCCTGTAGATGCGCTCCAGCTTGAGTCCAAAAGCTCAGAAGACCCAGATTGGATCCTGTGACAGAACAAACAGTGATAGATCCTGGGACATCTATATTCATTCATGCCACTGTTGTGTCACACTTGAACTAATTCAGTTCATGATTCATGCCCAATGTGAATGCTTATTTATCAGTAAGACTGTTAAGTATGGAAAACTGGGGACAAAAGACCAAGTGTCTCCATCCTATATTTGTGCCTTGCATTTTTCCTAGTCAAATGCATGATTTCACATTCATACCTGATATACTCAATCCATTCATTCATCCATCCCTTTGTTTGAGATTCTATTTTTGAATCTTGTGTTTTTAATCTAATTAGCCAACACTCCAAGCTTTGTCTTACCTGCAAATTGTATAAGTGTTGTCTCAACCTTCATACAAGTTGTAAGACAAAAAGTTGAACAGCAACAGAAATGGGGGTGGGGGGAATCTACTGGCATATGACTCAATGTTTCCATCGAAACAGAAAAGAAAATATTAATGGGCATTCTTGATGTCCCTTTTTAGCCAACCGTGAATACATATGATTGTTATATCATCTGTCATGTTACATTTTTCTAAGAATACCATGAGGCATTTTATAAAGGGTTTGTTGAAGTCCTCATGCTCTCTATATATGAATGTTCTTGATCCTTTTGTCTTACAACTTGTATGAAAATTGAGACAACACTTATACAATTTGCAGGTAAAACAAAGCTTGGAGTGTTGGCTAATTAGATTAAAAAATACAAGGTAATTGACTCTATTTATGGGGATAAGGTTAATTGGACATGATTTGCTTGTGACAGATCAATAGTGGCTCATGTTAATTGTAGCATGCCATTCTATGTGCTGGCAAATATTTTGCTTCATAATCTGCTCAAGAGCCTTGATCAATACAGGTAGTCCTTTACTTTTGATTGTTCATTTAATGACCAAAGTTACGACAGCCTGGAAAGCTAGAAAACGTCACAGTTCTGAAGGCCATAAATCTTTTTATGTTTCGATCACTAATCTTATATATGGTACGTTATGTATATATGACCTATAATAACAATAGGTCAAGCCGAACAAAGGGACACAAAGGCAGAATTGGGAAGCGAGCAAAAGGCAGCAAATGCTGCCTCAGCAAAGAAACTGAAGAAACAGTGGACCTACAAATTATCTGCTGCAAGAAGATCGGAAGACTGACTACAAACAACAACATGACAAAGTAGCAACAATATCTGCAAGAATTACCACTTTCCTGCAAGCAAAAACTTGTGGGACCACAAAATAGACAAAATAATGGAAAATGAAGATGGTGAAGAGTTCTGGGACTTCTGCCTGACTTAATAATTGTCGATAAGAAAGACAAAAAAAATTGATCGTGAATGTGTCACTGCCTGAAGATAGAAGAATTGGAGGTGGGGGGGAAATAACCAAATAAACAGACCTGCAAATAGAAATAGAACTCAAAAGAACGTAAAGATTAACCAATAGTGATCAGCGCTTTCGTGCAATCCCAAAACAAATGGAGAACCGTTGGAACACTGTTGACATTAACTAAATCACCGTCAATTGCAAAATGCAGCTTTACTTGGAACAACTTACATCCTGCAATGATTGTGAATGACTTCATAGGTGGATAAAAATGCCAAATCCAGTCTAAACATCTGGTTGGCTGCAATGAACCATAACAATAATAAATGCTTTATTCTATTATTATATATGTAATATGTATCCATATATCCCTTAGTAATATAATATATTACATTATTTGTTAGAGGAGACCTGGTGTACATATACTCTCTCAGACGAATATCCTCAGGGTGCAAAGTCCAGCAAATAATTTGTAAGGGTTTAAGACTAGCAACTTGAATTGACCTTGGAATATAACTGAGAATTTTATTGCCAAAACAAAATTCTAATTATGATAATTTTCATATTCTATATGCCATCCGCAATCCTCAGAAAACCTTTTCATTGAATGCTATTCCTTAATCTGGTTCATGCTAGTCTCTATGTTTAATTATCTTTCACATGGTTAAATTCACCATTTTCACAAAAGAGATTTTGAAGTTTCTTTTATAAAAAAGAATTTTTAAACAAGTCAGAACAGTTACCGGGAAGATGTAAACAGGATCTCCAAGGATCATATATACCAGAATCATCCTGCACAGCAAGCCATGATTGATTGCTTCCATTTGTGTATTTTCTCAGCAAAATACGCAAACCACAAACACATGCATAATATATCAACTTAAAGAGAAGGGACAAAGTAAGAAAAAACATTTCTTACTTAGGGGAGTAAACCAATATCACTGGTTGGGGAGTCAAAATGAATTTTGGAGATTCCAAAGAGGTTTTTTTTTTTGTCATTATGAAATTAGATGATAATGTGTTTTTATTTTTGTTCGCACCTATAATTCTTCTGATACGTAGGCAGCCATGTAGAGTAATGAATGAGTTAAGAAAGAATGAAAATCTCAACCTTCCAACATCATCCAACCATCTTTCATATTTTTCTCAGTGACTGGAATATTATGGTTATCTATGCTTGTTCTCACAAATGTTTTTCATTCTGGATTTGTACATTGTGTTCCATTTGATACGTATATGAGACAGACAGATGGAAATAAAGAAACATGCAAAAATAAAGAGTAAAAGGACTAGGTATGGAATACAAACTCATGCATTACTTACTAACTATGAGTCGTGGTGGCACAGTGGTTAGAATGCAGTACTACAGGATACATCTGCTGATCACCGTCTACCAGCAGTTTGGCAGTTTGGGTCTCACTGGCTCAAGGTTGACTCAGCCTTCTATCCTTCCAAGGTCGGTAAAATGAGGACCGAAATTGGGGGGGGGGGCAATATGCTGACTCTGTAAACTGCTTAGAGAGGGCTGTAAAGCACCATGAAGCTGTATGTAAGGAGCCGAGGTGGCACAGTGGTTAGGGTGCAGTACTGCAGGCCACTTCAGCTGACTGTTATCTGCAGTTCAGCGGTTCTAATCTCACCGTCTCAAGGTTGACTCAGCCTTCCATCCTTCCGAGGTGGGTAAAATGAGGACCCGGATTGTTGGGGGCAATATGATGACTCTGTAAACCGCTTAGAGAGGGCTGAATGCCCTATGTAGCGGTATATAAGTCTAACTGCTATTGCTATTGCTAAATGTTGGTAAATACTGCTTCGTGGATCTGCAACTTCACAGTTTTTTATAGAACATACCCAGCCATTGTTGGAAATTTTAAAAGTGTTGAATACTGTTGGAGGAAATACTAACCTAAATTTCCTTCTTATTAACATGTGCAAAATCTGAGTCAGACAAGATTAGTGTACTTTATTATGCAACCCACTCCCTCAATCTCTTTTTTTACTTTAACTTAATCAGAGGGGGTATTACAACATAGATATTTTCATATGATTGGTATATGCTGTACCTATTTACATGCTGTACTTATGAAGCTTTACGTCTCTAGATTATTGTCCGAAAATATCACACAATATTTCTGGGGAAAAAAACAAAAACGCATATTTTGGCTTCCAAATAAATGAAACAGATATGGTAGCTCAATAGGTTTGTTTATTTGCAAAACAGTTTGTTTTGTGGCATCTTGTGCAGCTGGCATTACATCTTAAGTATCATATAAAATACCAGGAATAGTTTTATTCAAAAAAAAAAAATAGACTAGCCTGAGTCATTCAGGAGCATGTTATTTATTTATTTATTTTGGTTGCATTTTAATTGCCATTTACTTCTTATCATTACATCAGTGCAGTATTGTGCATTTCTTGAATTCTAACCAAATATAACATTTCTAAAAATAAGTGTATGTATAGTAATTAGCCCATTTCTTCCAGTGGATTTCTAAACATGACCAGAGAATATTTGAGGATGGAATAATTGTGTGAAAATTTTGCCAGAAAGTATTTGATTTATTTTGTTATTGAATGATTGTTGACCCCCTTGATTCCTGACTAATTTACCATTTTAGTAACAGATTTTTGTTTGGTTTTTTTGCACAAAAGTTGTAGTCCCAGCATTTTTTAATGTGTTGATAATATTGGTTATGGTAAAGTTCTTTGTATATGTCTAGCAATATATGTATATCAGTGGTGGGTTTCAAAAAATTTTGGAACCTACTCTGTGGGTGTGGCCTCCTTTGTGGGAGTGACTTGCCGGCCATGTGACCTGGTGGGAGTGGCTTGCCAGCCATGTGTTTTCTTTTTTTCTCTCTCCCTCTCTCCCTCTCTCTCTCTCTTTCTCTCTCTCTCTTTTTCCTTCCTTTTGTCTCTCTGTCCCTTTTTTCTTTTTTTTCATCTCTCTCTCACTCTTTTTCTTTCTTTTTTATTTATTTATTTATTTATCCCTTTCTTTCTCTTTTTCTCTCTCTCTCTGTGTCAGTCTGTGTGTGTGTGCGTGTGTCTCAGTGGTGGGTTTCAAAAAATTTTGGAACCTCTTCTGTAGGTGTGGCCTGCTCTCCAGGCCCACTGGTGGAACCTCTTCTAACCGGTTCGGTAGATTTGATGAACCGGTTCTACCGAATAGGTGCAAACTGGTAGGAACCCACTTCTGATGTATATACTGTAGCAGGGGTATTAAACTGGCAGCCCGTGGGCTGGATGTGACATGCGCTGGCCACGCCCATCCCTATTTTAGCAAAGGGAGAGTCACGATACGTCATGTGACAACAATGTGATGATGCTAGTTTGACACCCCTGGTATAGAGTATACTAGAGACACTCAGAATGTCTATGTAAAGAACTTTTCTGTTTTGTAGATGGTTATGTGTCAAGCTTCCAAATAATGTCCCCAAAATGAATAATCCAAGGCAGTCATATTCAATCAAAATCCAATTATTAGAAACTTATCAAATTGGCAAGATCCTGGTGTAATTCCAGCTCTGTGAATCACAAGACCAGTGATGATGATTTTAAGATAGCTATAGAATTTGCAAAAGATAATGGAAAAAGATACCTTTTTATTTACTTTTTGCAAATTAAATTCAATTAATTGGATGTTATATATTGATTACAAGTAGACAATTCAAGAGACTATTGCTTAATTTTTAGTGTAACATATGGAAAAAAAACCAGTACTTTTTTGGAATTAATTGCTTTAATTTTATTTGATTTTAATTAAAATAAAACGTGTTTTTCTGGTGATTCTTTTAACTTAATTGTGTTTGAGTCCCTGGACCAAATATTTCTCACCCCCCAATATAATGCTTATTGTGTAACTCTCCCAAAATCTGTAACATCTAGCTTAGAGCTCACAAGAAAGTTGTGGCGGAAGCCAATTTTTAATGCAACAGAAGGATATATTATTCAGTATGGAAATAATTATCTTAACTATATATAAGTACATTCATTTAAATCAAATTCAAATTTGTCCTGCCTCTACCAACTCTTTTTTCCATTTAGAATGCAAATCTAGCAAACTCAAAAAATGGTTCTTAGTCTGGAAAAATTATATATAGTCTGCTAGAGAAACTAATTTTTTTTCTTGGATGCTAATACTGTTTTTATTTAGCTAATAGATTAAAAACATTCTACACAAAAGTATTTTGGCATACAGAAATAAAAACAAGTGTCAGTTCTGACTTGGTGAACCAGGGGTCATAAATCATGCAGATCCTAAAAATCTTTAATCAGGAAATGGAACAGATGAGAGAATGGAAGAATATTAAAATAATAGAAATGAAGAGAAACAATTTATTTATTGATCATACACTACTGTAGTCCCATCAGTTTATAATCATAAAATAAATCTGTTACACACAATAATTCCAACATTGTAATATCTTAATATCTCTTTTATCTCTAATACCTATTTTAATAGCTTAAAAGAAATAAAGACCAAAATATGGAGGCACAAAAATAACTGATAAAGCATTGTTTATGAGACTCTAACTTAATGAATAATAAATGATCCAAAATATTCAACTTCTGAAGCAATTATTTCAGATTTATGTTATGTCCCTATCTCCCTCAGAATGGTCCCTCAGAATGTTGGGGGCCGGACTAGTTTGAAAAAAACATGTACAAATTTCTATGAACATTGCACATATCTTATTTATAGTGCAAAAAAAACCCCAGAAATACAATATTTACAATGAAGAACAATTTTAACCAACATAACAGAGGTGGGTTCCTATCGGTTTGGACCAGTTTGGTAGAACCAATAGTTAAAATCAGGGCTGGCTCTCTGAACCAATAGTACCCCCCGAACCGCAAAAATGCCCTCGTTCCACCAAAATGGGTTTTTGGTGGGAAAATGCCTGTTTTCCACCCATTTTTTGCAATAACGTCTATTTTTGCCTTCTCCAGCCCCACTGAAGCCTGCAGAATGTTCCTGAGGACCGGGGAGGACGAAAACTTTTTTTTACTTACTGGGTAATTTGCAGGCATTCCCTTAGCCCCAGTTGTTGGGGTTTTTCCCCCTGAAAACTCTCGGGCAGGCAAGGCGGCTGGCAGATGCTTCCCTGCTCAGCCTGAGGCTCCCTCACTCTGCAATTGGATTGCCATTTCCTTGCTCCCCGGGCTCTGTCTCCCAAGCATGGCAGCAAAGAGCCCCGGCCTGGTGCACACACACAGCCCTGTCAAAAATTTTCACCACCATTTCAGTGGGCATGGCTTGGTGAGGGAGTCATGTGACTGAGTGTGTGAGGGTTCCACCACAAAACCGTGCTCGACTAAACCGTGTCGCTGACGTCATCAACAGGGCGACAACAGCGCAGAGACAGAAGCACACTGTAAACCCTAAACCTAAAATTAACGCCTAAACCTAAACCTAACCCCCTAAACCTAATCCTAAACCTAACCCTTAACCTAACCCTAAACCTAAACCTAATCCTAACCCTTGACCTAACCCTAACCCTAACCCTAACCCTAACCCTAACCCTTAACCTAACCCTTAACCTAACCCTAACCCTTAACCTAACCCTAAACCTAACCCTAAACCTAACCCTTACCTTAAGTTGAATTGGCTTGCTTTCAAAGCGCTATTTAAAGCGCCCTTCTTTCTCCATGCTGGCTGTTGTCGCCCTGTTGATGACATCAGCGACGCAGTTTAATCGGGTGCGGTTTAATCGAGCACGGTTTTGACGGGTCACGGTGTGTGAGAGTGATGTCAAGTTGGCCATGCCCACTCAGTCACATGCCCCATCTAGCGACATCCAGCAAACACTTTGAAAGTACTACTTTACAAGCTGGCAGCTGCTTTTCATCCCACTACTCCAGAGGCTGGATACTTTGCATTGGTGGGCTGTATCCGGCCTGTATCCAGCCCGTGGACTGTTGTTTGAGGATGCCTGGCCTAGAGGAATGTTGTCCATGGGGTCATGATGTGTCAGACACTACTTGATGTGTCAGACACTACATGATTGATGTATGGCAATCATGAAACATGGAACAGGGCTGGCATTACTTGGATCTCTTACAGTGCAAATCTCTTACCCTTGCTCTACAGGATGCATTTCTAAGTAGTTGCAGCAATATCTACCAAACATTGCTGAAAATATGAAAACACAAATACAAAGCAGCTGTATAGAACTGTGGTGGAATGTAGTCCAGATTCCCAGGAGAGAAGGAGTGTATTCCATCACATGAACACAATCATGAAAAACATTTGTGCTTGCCTGGCATAAGATGTGGGTTATGCGTATCAGTAAACAGGTTGAGAGGGAGAAATACTTCTGGAGGAAGCAGCAATCTCATTGTAAAGAGCGAATTAATGTACAGCTTCAGGTAATGAATGCAATTTAAAGCGATCACTGAAAGTGAGTCAGAGGAAATAAGGCAGCTGATGAAAGAAGGCTACCCCAATCAAAAGACATGGTAGTATGGAATGGGAGCGAAGCACTAAGATATCCAGCCAGTTTGTCATTTTTAGTTTGCAAAGCCTTCAGTTTGTTTTGACTGGTGGATCCATTTTTATACAATATTAATTTGATTGTTGCCTTCCAGGCTGCAATTAATTGACAGCAGAGAGGGATACGAGCTGTAAGGGCTGAACTTGATGCGCAAAAAGACATAGCTGATATTCACATTTTTTTTTAAAAAGTGATAAAAGAGATGATTACCTGTATACCAAAGGACATTTTGGTGTTTTTCAAGTGCCCATTATAGTTCTTTACTATGTAAACAAACAAGTGAAAAACATCCCTTCCTCCAATAGAATGTTTAGGACAATCCATTAAAACGGAGAAAAATGCTAATAAAATTCGCACAATAGCTCTAACAAGTATTTGATGAAGCTCTGTTTGATTTTATAAATGCTCTTTTTCTTAAATCAGCTTCATTACACAATTTCAAAGACTTGCTTCATGCAAACTTTCATTAAAAAATAAAACCTTTGAAGCTTTGTGTCACCCTAGTATTTAAAATGTTTGGGAATATATGAAAATAGATTTATATTGCAGGAAAAATCACATATTTTTCTGTGCCAAAAATTGTCAAAATTAATCAGGTTTTCGGACAAAAGGAATAAATTCTTCAAATTTATTTTGAACAATTACTGAGAATGATTTTTTTTCTATTTCTGTTTTATCCAATTAACTGGTTTTACCCCTCATTTTGCAGGTTACTTGAGAAGTGATTGGCAAGATCTTCTCAACATCACCTCAATATATAGCAAAAATGTAGAAACAAGGCCTTTTAGGTACTGATTTTGTAGGCTCTCCTAGAACTTGAATGGCTCTTTTTATATATCAAAAAAGAGATGCCCTTTTTCCAGCTGAGAATTTGTATATGACAGCTTCATTCAAATAAAGAATGTTTAAATTTTGCATTCAATGATACAAATTAGGAAATATCTTTTACTCACAACAGAAGGCAATGGAACCTTCTAAATTCATCTTGGAATAAACTGTGACTTCATAGTCTCTTCCCAAACGATTTAGGCTCTTCCCACTGACTGGAAGAGCAAAAGTGACATCTGGTTTTCCAAAACAAGCCTTGTAGGATTTATAATATTTACCTCAATGCAAATTATTCGCTAGTCTATAGAGCTGGAAATTGTTTTCTAAATGGCTGCCCACAGAATAGATAGAAAAAAAAATTAGAACCCACCACTGGCGTGCAGCATCAAAAAAAATGGCAATTTTATAGGACAGGATAGCACCAGGGCAGGTGGGTTTGCCCAGCCATCAGTCCGAAATACTGGTTCAATTAAACTGGTCTGAACTGGCAGCAGCCAACCAATTCAGTTACCCCTTGTTGTGTATGGTGTCCACCGCAGTTAATCACCTGCCTGGCGAAGAATTCCCCAATGCTAATGAAAGAAACAAAATTCATTCCTTATTAACTGGAAAATACATTTTAGACCTGTATTTTAAGCTGAATAAAAATATTTATTTACTTAAAATAAATAGGTGGTAGATTTTTGGACCTCTCAAACCTGGCAATAAAATTCCAGTCAAGAATCCAGTGGTAGGAGATTAAGGCATTATCTATAACTCCTTAGACTTTTTCAATAAGTGGCATTCTGGGGCAAACTATATTTTATATTAGATAGAGCATATAGCTATCGTAGCTACTAGTTAAGCATTTTAATTACAATAGTAAAAAAAATAGGGGGTGGAATTTGAGTGCTGCACTCCTTGTCCTAAACAAGGCATCACTTTACCATACTTTTTCTGGGAATATATATATATATATATATATATATGAATACTCAGATGGGTATTTTACCTGCTTTGTTAGTTGTCTAAAATACGAACTCATCATTAAACCAATTGCAATTTGTGTTTGCTCAGTATAGAACAGGACACCAATCCCAGAAATTTTCTCTTTTTCATTCCTCTGAAATAACTCCAATCATTCTGTCAGTTTGGTGTCCTGATGGCTGAAAATTGGTGGCCTGGTATCCTGGCATTTTGAGGAATGAAATATATGAACACTAATTGTCAACATCCCTTTTAGAAAGCAATTTAAGAAGAAAAATCTAGGGGGTGGGGACGAACAATCTGGATAGCTTTTTAGTGTCGTAAAATCTCTTCTGGTAGTTTTTAATTTCTACCTAGCCATATAAAACAGCAATGAAAAAATAGGCCAAAAAGTATGATAATTTGTTTAACCATTTAACTCTTGTACCTCAGAAACTAATCTTAAACTGGTGTCCTTAATGGTAACTTAATTGTCATAAAGTCAGTCAGGAACTTGACAAATCCCCTCTTGCATCACAAAGATTATTGCATGATTCATGTACGTAAAAATGGCAAACTAAGCCGTTTGATCTGCTTGCTAAAAGGAAAAGCAAAGCAAAACAAAATAATTTTCTAGACATTAGAAGTGATGGCTCACCCTTTCACCCTTCTGCCTTTATCTAATTTTAAGGCAACTGATAATAAATGCTAATAGAAAGAATGCTAACAAAGAAAGATGACACAAACTCACAAAGTTTACACATCAATTTGAGGTGGCGCAGTGGTTAGGGTGCAGTACTGCAGGCCACTTCAGCTGACTGTTATCTGCAGTTCAGCGGTTCAAATCTCACCGGCTCAAGGTTGACTCAGCCTTCCATCCTTCCGATGTGGGTGAAATGAGGACCCAGACTGTGGGGGCAATTTGCTGACTCAATTTGCTAAAAATCTGTAAACCGCTTAGAGAGGGCTAAAAGCCCTATGAAGCGGTATATAAATCAAATAAGTAAGTAAGTAATTTGTAGTAATAAAAGGCACAGATCAAGAAAAACCATTGAGCTATAGAGATAAATGAGAGTTGATTTTTGCTGCTGCATCACAGTAATAACACAAGTCTCTGAAGGTTGCTACTTCCTTCTCCAATGGATCACGTTTTCTCAGAGGTCTCTGCTATGACCTGTCTGTTTTGGGTGGCCCTGCATGGCACAGCTCATAGCTTCATTGAGCTACGCAAAGCCCTTCACCACAACTAGGAAGTAATCCATGAAGGGGATAGAAAGTATTCAGGAACAAAATTTGATAACAACAAGGTTGTTCCCAATAAAACTCAGGAAAAATATTTGTAGAAAATTGACTGTCAGCTACCTTCAGCTGTGTCAGGAGATGATTTCTTGCCTTTATTGTCTATATTTTTTTTCCTACTGATATTTTGTATAATTTGTTGTTATCCAATATTGTTATTTATTAATTATTGTTTTCAATAACCACTTAGTTTCAGACTGGAAAGATCTAAGATTTGGTGACACAAAAACTTTTAGCAAATTGTAGTTTAATATTGGTTTGGCCAAATTTATTTTTATCAACATTTCTGGATTTTCTGACACTTAAATAAATTTTGCCTGATTTATGTTATGTTTTCTTTGACAATTTTGTCCATGATGCTTTAAAGTTGAATTGAAATATATCAGTTATATATTGTATAGGTTTCAGATATCGTAATGGAATACTTGTTCAATTACCCTTATTCTTTTACACACGGTAGGTCTGAAGAATAATTTGTTATGTTTTGAATGAATTTCATGTTCTGCAAATTTATTACATGCAGAAGGTAATATGATATTAATGCCACCAAGAAAATTAGACTACTTAGCGCTTATTAGCTATAATTACTATAATCCTAATAATAATAACAGTATGGCAATTCATTAATTAAAAAAAACCTGGCACATAATTTGTATAGTTCTTCTAAATTAAAAAAATTGGCAAGTGCTTAAAGTTGAACCTTTATGTTTTAATCTTGCTCTCCTGCAGCCCTTTGACTTTTATTTCTATTGCTCATTCTGAACATTATATATTGTTTTTGTTAGAGAAACTTCTTTCTTCTTACAATATTTTGCTTAAAAAGCTCTTTATGTCAACTGCTATATAAAATAAATACACTGTTGAAGATTTATTTATAAACTTGTAATATTTATATTACTTATTTGACCATAAGTTCCTTAAGTAAATGAAATATTAATTAATAAGCTTAGGCAGGAAAATGAAAACTGGATTTAAATACTTTTGCCACTTTTTTGTGGGTCTTTGCATGTGTCTGTGTGTGTATTTATATGTCTCTGTGTGTATGTGTGTGTAGCATATGTATATGTGTGTTTTGTACATGTAAATTTTTGAGAGCAGGAAACAGAATTTCATTTTTAATGTTGCTAATGTGCCCACAATAAAAAAATGACAATAAAGATTGATTCTTTCTATCTATCTATCTATCTATCTATCTATCTATCTATCTATCTATCTATCTATCTATCTATCTATCTATCTATCTATCATCTATCTATCTATCTATCTATCTATCTATCTATCTATCTACAGTATCTATCTACAGTATCTATCTATCTATCTATCTATCTATCTATCTATCTATCTATCTATCTATCTACCTACCTACCTACCTATCTACCTATCTATGTTATATATAGTTGAAAGTTCAAGACCCTGCCCCAACACTCACAAGTCCATCACATGGTCCAATCAGTCACTGCCACAAAGGAAGATTTCTCCCACCCACATCAGTCCAGTTGTCAGGGTAAAATGACCTTGACTCTCTGAGAAAGAATGTTATTTTGACTGCATACCTCCCATGCTCTAGACCAGGGGTCGGCAAACTTAAACACTCAAAGAGCCATTTGGACCCATTTCCCACAGAAAAGAAAACACTGGGAGCCACAAAGATCCTAACCGGAGGCCCCCTGTTCAACTCTAGAGCTGACCGGAAGTTCAGTTCCCCCACCATAGAGTTTCCTCCTAGCGCCGCATACTTTTTCCTCTACCTGTCATAACCAAAAGCCCTATCAATTGTGGAGACAACTGAAAAACCCTTCCCTTGCCATAGTCTTCTCCTGGTGCACTGTTTCTGGTTTTGTTTTTTTTTCTGTTTGTTTCTGTTTATTAGGATTTATAGGCCGCCCTTTTCCCCGAGGGGACTCAGGGCGGCTTACAATCATTAAGAAGGGGGTGCAATTCAAAAATAAACAGTATGTGAACAAAGTAAAATAATAAAAACACTGTGCTTCTCTCTCCCCCTCCCACTGGAAATTCCTCTCAAAATTGGGGCACTGACCGTTGCCGGAGCTGCAGCAGAGGGAGGAAAGAGCCACATGCGGCTCCAGAGCCGCAGTTTTCTGACCCCTGCTCTAGACAATCTCCCCTCCCAATTTCCCACAGTAGAATAGAATATGTGGCAGGCTTGAGGCCCACTGTAAAATATGGCTTCTAAGCCTGACATATAAACCTATCTTCCAAGAGAAGAGATTCTTATGAAAATGTGACAGTAATGCATTTTTGTATTATTCCCATCTCATTCATCAATAGTTTTTATGCATTACTGCTCAATAAAGTTATCAGTAAGCATCTTCTTAAACAGCTACTTTTGAAAAGCAGATGATGGAGGTAATAGAAGCAGTAATTATTCTATGTCATGACATAAAGGTATTGCAAGTTAAGAAGAAAAGTAAAAAGAGAATTGGTTTGCTCCAAACTCCTGATAGGAATAATTTCCTTAAATTATAAATAGGGCATTCTGTTGAATTTCACTGCTTTTATAAAATATTTACTATTCCCTGTTTATCAAGCAATTCATATTCCGCTCATGCTTTCCATTGAGGATTGACTGTGGTAATAAAGAGCAGAATATCAAAATTAGGAAAAAGGAAATGAAGAATTGTTAAAGGATTAGAAATGTGGGAGAAAAACTATTTAGTAAGGGGAAATTAGGGATGCGGTGGCTCAGTGGCTAAGACCTGAGTTTGTCGATCAGAAAGGTCTTTGCCCTTGTAATAACTTGTAATAACTAGCACTTATGGAGCTCCCTGTCATTGTGGTTTCTAAGCCTGCTCTGCTGGAATTATAGACAGTTTAAAGTTATTGAGTCAAGTAAAATTGCTAAATTCAAGATTCTGTTGGCTACTTTTTTATAGTCCAGCTTGTTTAAATAATTAATATCATTGTGGTTCTCCTGAAAAAAAAAGTAAACTAAGTAATTTAATGGTTTTTTAAAAAAAACAAACATTCTGGATAAACCATTTTATAAATTCATCCCATTGTTTTTAATTAAGTTCTTCTTTAGTGCCTAGGGACGCAGTGGCTCAGTGGCTAAGAGGCTGAGCTTGTCGATCAGAAAGGTAGGCAGTTCGGCAGTTCAAATCCCTAGTGCCACGTAACGGAGTGAACTCCCGTTACTTGTCCAAGCTTCTGCCAACCTAGCAGTTCGAAAACATGTAAAAATGCAAGTAGAAAAATAGGACCCATCCTTGGTGGGAAGGTAACAGAGTCCCATGCACCTTCGGTGTCATGCCGGCCACATGACCATGGAGAAATCTTCGGACAGCGCTGACTCTTCGGCTTTGAAACCGAGATGAGCATCGTCCCCTAGAGTCAGGAACGACTAGCACATATGTGCGAGGGAAACCTTTATCTTTTTAAAGGGAAAATTAAAACTTAGAAATGATACATGCTATAATGTCTTCCAGAGAACTAATAGTTAAAGGGATGAGTAATGTATAAAATTGTTGGACTGTAGCAAAGAAGGCAAACAGAACAAATACATTCTTCCATACAGCCTTTTGTTACTATGTTACACAATATTTGTTTCCTTCTAAGATGCCTGAAAGTACATTGCCATTAAAAAACATAAGAGAAAATATTTGAAAAATCTATACTCTTTCTTCTTTTTCTTCTTTTTCCTGTATTCAACATCAAATCATTTACATGGGCTATAAACCCGCTGCTGAAATTTCTATTGAGATTTCCTCTCTCCTTTAATGCTGAAGCTATATGAGGCATACAATTGTTATGGATTTTTATCCTTGACTTAAAACTAAACTGAGGATTTTGCCTGAAGTGCAAATAAAAAAGTATTTGAGGCTGCACTTCTGCATAGCTTTGTAGAAATAAGTCCCATGTTGTTTACTAAGATTTAATTCTCAAGAGACATATATAGAACGCTAATGCAAATCTTCTTTGTTCTGGGTGTTAGCAATGCTATTCCCATTGGCACCAGGGTGTCTGCCGCACTTCTAAATAATATCCTTCCTCTTGATTCTATACACAGTTAGACATGCACACAAAACATATATGTTGTAAGCCTGGAGTTGCTAAGGATGGGTCTCTCTTATCCTCCCTCCTTCCCTCCCTCTAGATGATAGATGATAGATGATAGATGATAGATGATAGATGATAGATAGATAGATAGATAGATAGATAGATAGATAGATAGATAGAGAGAGAGAGAGAGTGTTACACATACACATACAGTATATATACACACCAGGGGTGGGTTCCTGCCAGTTCTAACCTCTTCTATAATAGAGGTCCCACAAATCTACAGTGCCATTTAGAACCAGATCCAGCTCCCTCCCCCCGCCCGTCCACCCATCATCAAGATGAAGAGCGAGGGGAGGAATTCTAGGAGTTGAAGTCCACAAGTCTTAAAGCGGTCAAGTTTGAACACCCCTGGGGTGTTTTTTTCTAAAGGGTTAGGGTGCAAGGGTCTTGTAATTTGACAGCTTTAAGACTTGCACGCTTCAAATGCCAGAGTTCCTGAGCCAACATGACTGGAGGAGGAATTCTGGGAGTTGAGGTCCACAAGTCTTAAAGCTGTCAGGTTTGAGCACCCCTGGGCTTTTTTTTTCTAAAGGGTTAGGGGTGCAAGGGTCTTGTAACATGACAGCTTTAAGACTTGCATGCTTCAAATGCCAGAGTTTCTGAGCCAACATTTTGGTCGCTAAGTAAGAACATTGTTAAGTGAGTTTCACCACATTTTACAAGTTGGCCATGCCCACCCAGTCACATGGCTGCCAAGCCACTCCCACCTGATCACATGGCCGGCAAGCCACTCCCACAAAGCAGGCCACACCTACAAAAGATCTGAGTGACAGTTGAGTTGGCCACACCCACACGGTCACATGACCACTAAGCCCCACCTACCCACCTGGTCATTAGGACAGAGAACCAGTTGTTAAATTATTTGAATCCCACCACTGCTGAAGATGCTCCTGAGCTTCTCTGATATGCCTGCAACGTACGGAATGACAATGTTGCTTCGTTTATTATTTCTAGGTTGCTTTTCTCCTTGATTAGTTTCCAAACAGTTTCTTTTCTTGCCTTTTGGTGCTTTGGAAAATAGTTTCCCCACCGCCCCGTGAAACTATTTTCCAAACCGTTTTCTTGACCCCTTATGATATACACTGAGTGGCCTTGGCTCTGTATGCCATCTTGCATTGTTTTATCATTAGTCTTATTTAACAATTATAGGAAACTACTTTTGGCTCATTGGGTGTTGTGGTTCAGTGACATACTGTATTTTTCGGAGTATAAGATGCACCAAAGTTTTGAAGTTGCAAATTTTAAAAAAAGGTTTTTTGCACTCTGCAGACCTCCCCAAAACAGCCCATTTTTCGCAAAAACGGGCCCGGGTTTCCCCCCCCCCCAAAAGGCATAAATAGCCTTTTTCACAAGGCTTGTACAAGGAGGCTTGTAGAGTGTTCCTGAGGGGGGCGGGTGTGGAGCAAAAACAAGCAAAAAACACTCCTGTTTTTTGTGAAAAAAAGGACACGGATATCCTTTAGGATGCTTATAGAGTGCTACTAGGGGCTGGGAGGGGGCAAAATTGAGCAAAAAACAGCCCATTTTGTGCTCATTTCTGCCCTCCCCCAGTCCCCAGGAGCTCTCTGAAAGCCTCTTAAAAGCTATGCACAGCCATTTGGGTGGCGGGTTTCTGGAGGCCAAAAATGCTATATTCAGTGTATAAGACGCACCTGGATTTTCAGCCTCTTTTTTGAGGGAAAAAGGTGTGCCTTATACTCCCAAAAATACGGTAAATACATTTATTATACTCAGCCCTAGTTCTCTATATACACTCTGAATAAGCATAGCTCTGCTTGTTCTGAGTCAGTGATGTCAGTAATCACCTGATAATGGACTTTTCTTATGGCCAGAATAATATTTAACCTTCTCAAAACTATAGCAATAGTTCCAGCAGCAATATTTTAATAATGGGAACAATAGGTTAAGGATATCAAAAATAGTAATGGCCCACAAAATCTGTTTTTGAAAATCCTATATTACTATTTCTTAAAGTACATAAAACAAATGGTCTGTATTATCTGAGAAATAAAATAGTGTGATTGAACTACATGCAATCAACTAAATTTTACACGCATGAAAAATTACAAACCCTATGTTTACTTATTGTACGTCAGTGGTGGATTTCAATTTTTTTTAGAACCTCTTCTGTAGGAGTGGCTTGCTGGCCATGTGACTGGGTGGGAGTGGCCAACTTGTAAAATGTAGTGAAACTCAATTAACAATGCTCTTGCTTAGCAACCAAAATATTGGCTCAGAAACTCTGGCATTTGAAGCATGCAAGTCTTAAAGCTGTCAAGTTACAAGACCCTTGCACCCCTAACCCTTTAGAAAAAGAAACCCCAGGGGTGTTCAAACTTGACAGCTTTAAGACTTGTGGACTTCAACTCCCAGAATTCCTCCTCCAATCATGTTGGCTCAGGAAGTCTGGCATTGAAGTGTGCAAGTCTTAAAGCTGTCAAGTTACAAGATATTCAACTTTGACAGTTTTAAGACTTTCAGGTTTAGATAGGACTCTTAGAGGTGGGTGGAGTGATTGGTGAGCCAGCCAATCAGTGAGCGGCAGGCGGGGCAAGCGTGGTACGGACGGGCGGGGAGAGGGAGCTGGAACTGATTCTAAATGGCACGGTAGATTTATGGAACCTCTTCTATAGAAGAGGTTAGAAGTGGCAGGAACCCACCCCTGTTGTACGTGTAGAAATATATTTTATATTTTGTCCCATTAATTTATCTGAACTGACTTTTTTGTAGTTAAAAATATCCCAAACATTTGCAAAAGAAGCAACCAGGAATGGAAGCAGGATACCCAGTCTACTTCAAACCACACTTGGGTTATATTCAGCTTGCTGAAAACTTGTTTCCCTCCAGAATAACACTCAGCATTGGATGCAACAGATATATTTTGATGTCAAATGGAGCTTTGTCTCAAGAGATAGGAACTCACTGACACAATCACAGAAAAATTTTGCCCTTGTAATAACTAGCACTTATGGAGCTCACTGTCATTGTGGTTTCTAAGCCTGCTCTGCTGGGATTATAGACAGTTTAAAGTTATTGAGCCAAGTAAAATTGCTAAATTCAAGATTCTGTTGGCTATTTTTTTATAGTCCAGCTTGTTTAAATAATTAACAAAAATTATTTAAAAATTATTTTCTCCTGGGAAAAAAAAGGAAACTAAGTAATTTAATGTTTTTTTAAAAAAAAAACATTCTGGATAAACCATTTTATAAATTCATTTCATTATTTTTAATTAAGTTCTTCTTTAGTGCCTAGGGACGCAGTGGCTCAGTGGCTAAGAGGCTGAGCTTGTCGATCAGAAAGGTCAGCAGTTTGGCGGTTCGAATTCCTAGCACCGTGTAACAGAGTGAGCTCCCATTACTTCTCCCAGCTTCTGCCAACCTAGCAGTTCAAAAACATGTAAAAACGCAAGTAGGAAAATAGGAACCACCTTTGGTGGAAAGGTAACAGTGTTCCGTGCACCTTCGGTGTTTAGTCATGCCAGCCACATGACCACAGAGACGTCTTTGGACAGTGCTGGCTCTTCGGCTTAGAAACAGAGATGAGCACTGGCCCCTAGAATTGGGAACGACTAGCACATGTTTGCGAAAGGAACCTTTACCTTAGTGCCTACATAATTCAATTCTCTATCTAGGGGGAATTACAGTTTTCAAGTATCTATTGGCTGTTTTCCCCCTATTATCTTACTAAGCTACATAGGTAGTTCTCAACCTACAATTGTTCATTTAGTGACATTTTGAAATTACAACCATTTTACAAAAAGTAACTTATGACCATTTTTCACATGAGTACTGCAGCATCCCCATGGTCATGTGATCAAAATTCAGACTCTTGGCCCTTGGCTCATATTTACGACAGTCGCAGGGTCTCTGGGTCATGTGATCACCTTTTGCAAACTTCTAACAAGCAAAGTTGATGGGGGCACCCTATTCACTTAACAACCATGTGACTCACTAAACAACTGCAGAGATTTGTGTAATAGTTGTGGCAAGAAAGGTCATAAAGTGGCTCAAAATTTACTTAACAACAGAAATTTTGGACTTAATTATGGTCATAAGTCAAGGGCTACTTGTTCTTGGTTTCTTTGACATGCTCTTTCCAAAATATTCCCTTTGATGAATATAATTATGATGTCTATTGCAATCTTCAAACCTTATCTGCTTTCTTAACATTTTTCAAGTTAGACCAATGCCCTCAATAAGCAATGCAATTTTCCTCAGGTATTTTCAAATCCAGTTTTTATTATGAATAGGGTTTTTTTTTAAAAAAAAAAATTATTTTATTTTAATTGAACAAAAACACACAAAAAAGAATCATCCTTCATTACATCTTGTAGAAAGCATGTTGATTGGTTACAGATAACGTTCATGCATTTCTTCCACAGTCATTACTTATAGTTCATATTAGATTATACACTTTAAATCAAAAATCTCTGTATATCTTATTATCAATGTACCTCAATTCTCATTTGACTACAATTATTTGAACATGTTTTTACCTCAAATCATTCATACTTAAAGACACAACCACATAATGGCATTCATTAGCTATTTCAAAAAATCCTCCAATAACATTACACCTTTATAACATCTTTTAAGTAAAAGTCAATTAATAAAGTTTCTAAACCTTTCCCCTCCCTTTCCCGCCAACTCACTGTTTAGAATTTATATCCTTTATAAGGTTTTTATAGACTTCTCTCAGCACTTTGTTGCTTGAAGGGTCTCTCAGGTAATCTCGTTGCCCACCAGCTGCTACTAAAATTAGCTTGTCTTTGGTTCTCAATCTTGCTTCTGAAAAAATTCCTTTTCTTATGTCCATCATCATTACTATTTTTTTTTCTTCTGTGTCTGGAATCTGAGGTAGAGCTCCAATTCATCAAATTCCCTTTTCCATATTCCCTTCTATCCACTTTCACCCACATTTGCTCCATTAATAAATTCATCTATTGTCTTATCTTTATCTCCTATATCTTCATTCTCCCCTCTAATTTTTGGGGCTCCAACCCCATCATTTTTTGCTGTGAGGAAGACTAGTCTTTCCAACTTCTTCTCAATTCTCCCATATCCTCCAATAGATTTTGAATTCCAGCCAAGATACCTTGGAATTTTAAGGTTTCCTCATCTGAATATTGATCCATGTTTCCAAAACAGAAGGAAGAAAGAAAAAAAAAAGGAAAAAAAAACTAATAGCCACTGCCATTCTAGCCTTCCAGGCCTCTTTTATTTTTTATTTTAGATTGACTTGAACACAAATTCTTTTATGCTCTTCAAAGGAGAAGGGTTCTGTTCCCCCCCTTTCTTTCCCCTGCCAAAATAGTTCTCAGAGGCACCCGTGAAAACAATTTGTGCCCTTGGTTCTTTATCAGTTTCTGTAAACAAGTTGCAAATCCTTCAGCTACAAAGTCAGTGAAGTCAAAGAAGGAAAGAAAAGAGATACGTTGTTTCAAAAACCCCAGCCTCTGACCTCCAAGTGGCAGTGTGCTACTTTTCACCTTCTCATATTTATCTCTGCCTTATAGGAAACAAAGTTATTTAGATTTCTTTTAGTGAGATTTAATAACAAGTAATAGGAAGAATTGTTAAAATTCTTCCTTATTAAAATAAGAAGGAAGGTTTTAATCCAGAAGTCAAAAAATAAAGCAACAAAAAGCAGAAGAAGAAAAAAATCAACCCGTTCACTTTAAGAGGAGAAATGAGAAACGTTGCAAGCACTTCAATACACAAAGAATAGTTACAAAGAAAAAAAAAGCTTGAGGCGCCTGAGCCTTGAACCAGTGGGGAGGAGACAAGGGAGAGTGATCCGGACGCCAGCAGTGAGTTGTTCCTGGATGCCCGGTACCGAAGAGCTAATAGGCATCAGTAGTAATAGCAATAGCAATAGCAGTTAGACTTATATACCGCTTCATAGGGCTTTCAGCTCTCTCTAAGCGGTTTACAGAGTCAGCATATCGCCCCCACAGTCTGGGTCCTCATTTCACCCACCTTGGAAGGATGGAAGGCTGAGTCAACCTTGAGCTGGTGAGATTTGAACAGCCGAACTGCAGAACTGCAGTCAGCTGAAGTAGCCTGCAGTGCTGCACTCTAACCACTGCGCCACCTCGGCTCAGGAACAGTTGCACAGTTACATGAGATAATTGCACTCAGCTGGTGGTCATTAAGCTCCTCTCCAGACTATAAAAGGACTGCTTGTGCACATTCCCCTCTTGCAGAAGTCAACACAGGAACTAATGTTGGAGAACATTATTGTGAGCTTGGCAGGCTGGATTGCTGCCACAGCTTATCTGTGCTAGATTGCTGCCCAAGCTTGTCTGTGCCGGTTTGCTGCCAAGGACCTATCTGTCCGTTAATTAAATGCTGTAACTTATCTTTGGCTTGGAGTGTGCTTTGATGTGGAACGAGGGGAGTCAGAACAGATACATAGGAAGAGGAGGACAATTTTTTTTACTAGTCATTGTTATCTATCCTACATCCAGCTTGATACTTAAACAACATTATCATTTTGACCTCTTGCAGAATATTTGTCCATTACAATGGTTGAAAGTAGAGATACCAACTTCCAATCAATGGAAAACTGTTTATGTGACGAAGATATATGAGAAACAATAGCTCATGGACTATTGAACTGTTTCATCTATAGAGAGAACTGTAGAATTTTAATAGCTCTCTGATTACTTTGTTTTTCGGTGAGGCTGGAATGGTTAAAACATACCATTTCATATGATGTGCTAATGTCGTGGAAAAGTGAAGTGTTATTTCTTTTTAACAAAACATTTGCAGAAAAAAATGCATTTCAATACATAAAAGTGGTTGGGAAGAATTGCAAATATGGTCCAATCCGTGGCTGGAGTGAATCTGTTTATCTTTTTTTCCTTAATGGGGAATTAATGATTTTTCTTATCTCTACTGGAATCAATAGTTGTTTGCCCTCAAGAAGTCTTTGATTACAGGGGAACTGATAATCTACCTACTGATTGGAGGTCATCCTTTGCTTGCCCTCTGGATTTATCACTGCCACTGGAGAACCAACAACATATCCTGCTGCTGAATCTCACCCTCAGATAATGTTTGTCACTCAAAAATATGTACTCTGCTCTTTCAGACATTACATGTCACGAATCTCCAGATCACTATCTTATCTGTGTAAACTGCATACATAAGAACAAAGAGTCGAGATCAGGTTTTGCTTGTTCATTCTTCACTTAACTTGCTAAGTGGTTACAAAATTAAGCATTTCAAGTTTGGAAAATGCTAAGAATTGTTCAGCAAACTAAGCAAAGGGGAAAGGAAAAGAAAAAATGGATGGACAATGTGATTTTCTAAGATAACCTGATGTATTCAAATTTTAGGCTGTTCCTATGATTTCATCAACCATTGCAAAATCTCTTAATGTTTGGCTAAATTCATTGAATTTACTTTCATAACTTGATTTACTTTTTCTGCAGAAGTCCTATTCGAAAGAGAAAAAACACATTAGTTCAAAATATCATTGCAACATTCTTTTTAATTATTTATGCTTTCAAGCAATGTTAAATACTGCCAAATCACTCTACTAAATTCTTTGTTTGTTATGAATTATTCATGCAAAGGGAAAATAGACTAAAACTTTCAAATATTGAATGTATTGGTATTTTGTTGAACAACTCTGTTTCAAACCTACATCGTTACTAGAGTATTCTTGATTTTATTTATATCTTCAGTTTCCATTTAATATTTTACATGTACATACAGAATATAAAATAACATAACATAGAGAGGTTTCCCTTCATCTTAATTTCACAACATTGTATGCAGCTGGTTGGACTGTTAGATCATATTCATATATCTATACGTGGTTGATTGATTCTATACCATGTTTAATTGCTATGCTATGCTATGCTATGCTATGCTATGCTATGCTATGCTATGCTATGCGAGACTTAACTGAAGATCAAATTTAGTACATATTCATTTTAAGATAAAAGTTCAATTTAGAAAAAGTCCATTCTGAAAACGCATACTTCAATTTCTAAATTTTTATTATGCTGCACCCTTTATTCAAGTTATGTGAAGTGCAAATTTATTTATCTCTTTTATTCACTCATTTTTTGCAAATGTTTCTTGTGCTAATTTTTTTGACCAAATTGTAAACAAAACCATTAAAGGATATGTGTAATAACAACATTTCTGATCTTACAAACAGGGCGAATTTTACAAAGCAGAAAATGTGCTTGATGAAGGGGTTTTATTGCAAATAAAAATGAGAAAATGAGAAACTGTCCCAGCATTTGAACTTTCATTCCTTTTGTAGTGCAGTGGTTAAATTTTGTAAAATCATTTTGTTTCAAGTTTATTTCATCTTGTGTTACTTGAATCTTTTCTTGCCAAATGCCTTGCTTCTTCTTCTTAAAACTTGACAGGAGCAAGAGAGCATGTCTGAAGTACATTTTGAAATCTGGTCGTGCTGAGATCCCTAAGGATTTGTTTGCATGCATGTGATGGTGAATTTGAGATCCCTGGCGAATGCCTCTCACTGTTTGAATCATATGAATGTGGTTTTCCTCTTCTTGATCCTGAAAATAAATGCTAAAATGTCACAGCCCACAACTTCCAGGCATACTGAAGTGTTGACCTCTATTGAACATTTCAAACACATTACACTTGAATTAGCAAGACTTATTTACAAGTGTTGCTTTGCAAAATGTGCTGAATGCAAAGAATATTTTAATAGCATTTCTAGACACAGCTTCTGTTTTAATATTCAAGTGCCTTTTTACTTAAAATGGATTGATAGGATGTTATTCTTTTTTTTTAAAGAAATAGACTGTATATGTGTTTTTCCTAGCTTATAATGCAAACTAGGCCTAATCATATTATGCTTTATTTAATTTGACACACTCCAAACAACTGAACCAGTATACAAGTTTTTGTTGTTTAGCAATTGAAGGAACAAATATAAGCAAAAACAAAACAAAACAGACCTTACCTATATCTCAAAATAATATCTGTGAATTCATTTAGAATAGAATAAGAGTTGGAAGGTACCTTGGAGGTCTTCTAGTCCAACCCCCTGCCTATGCAGGAAACCCTACACCATTTCAGACAAATGGCTATCCAACATATTCTTAAAGACTTCCAGTTTTGGGGCATTCACAACTTCTGGAGGCAAGCTGTCCCACTGATTAATTATTCTAACCGTCAGGAAATTTTGCCTCAGTTCTAAGTTGCTTCTCTGCTTGATTAGTTTCCACCCATTACTTCTTGTTCTACACTCAGGTGCCTTGGAGAATAGTTTGACTCCCTCTTCTTTGTGGCAACCCCTGAGATATTGGAACACTGCTGTCATGTCTCTCCTAGTCCTTCTTTTCATTAAACTAGATGTATCCAATTCCTGCAACCGTTTTTCATATGTTTTATTCTCCAGTCCCCTAATCATCTTTGTTGCTCTTTTCTGCATTCTTTCTAGAGTCTCCACATCTTTTCTACATTGTGGAGACCAAAACTGAATGCAGTATTCCAAGTGTGGCCTTACCAAGGCATTATAAAATGATATTAACACTTCACGTGATCTTGATTCTATCCCTCTGTTTATGTAGCCTAGAATTGTGTTGGCTTTTTTGGCAGCTGCTGCACACTGCTGGCTCATATTTAAATGGTTGTCCACTAGGACTTCAAGATCCCTCTCACAGTTACTACTATTGAGCAAGGTACCACCTATACTGTACCTGTGCATTTCGGTTTTTTTACCTAAATGTAGAACCTTACTCTTTTCACCATTGAATTTTATTTTACTAGATAGTGCCCAATGTTCAAGTTTGTCAAGATCCTTCTGAATCTTGAGCCTATCTTCTGGAGTGTTGGCTATTCCTGCCAGCTTGGTGTCATCTGCAAATTTGATGAGTTCCCCATTTATCCCCTCATCCAAATCATTGATGAAGATGTTGAAGAGTACTGGGCCTAAAACAGAGCCTTGGGGTACCCTACTGCATACTTCCCCCCATGTAGATGCAGTTCCATTGAGGACTACACGTTGAGTGCGGTTGGTCAGCCAGTTATGAATCCATCTGGTGGTGATGCTGTCTAACCCACAGTTAGTCTAACAAGTTGTTAAGTCAATCACTGTAGTTCTTACATTAGTCAAACTATTGTTAAGTGAATCTGGCTTCCCAGTTGACTTTGCTTCACAGAAGGTTGCAAAAGGTGATCACATGACCCTGGGACACTGTAAGCATCATAAATATGAGTCAATTGCCAAGAGTCAGAATTTTGATCACATTACCATGGAGATGCTACAATGGTTGTAAGTGTGAAAACTGGTCATAAGTCACTTTTTCAGTACCATTGTATCTTTGAATGGTTACTAAATGAACTGTTGCAAGTTAACAGTTATACTTAGTCTTATACTCCAGTTACATGCCCTATAGATATGTGCACTACAACTCCCAAATTTTTCACCTATCAGAAGAAGAAAAAAGCATCCGGAAGTCACCTGGATGAGAAGGACTGTTTATTTAGTTACAGCAGCTGGCTTTTATCACAAAGTTATAGCAATAGCAATAGCAGTTAGACTTATATACCGCTTCATAGGGCTTTCAGCCCTCTCTAAGTGGTTTACAGAGTCAGCATATTGCCCCCAACAACAATCCGGGTTCTCATTTTACCCACCTCGGAAGGATGGAAGGCTGAGTCAACCCTGAGCCGGTGAGATTTGAACAGCCTAACTGCAGAACTGCAGTCAGCTGAAGTAGCCTGCAGTGCTGCATTTAACCACTGCGCCATCTCGGGTCTTCCCAAAGTTATGACTGACGTATGACTATATTGTGAAAGGCATGTACAGTATTAAAACTATTACACATGAATTTTATAACAAAGATTAATGACCTTTTCTTTCTGCTTTAAGAGAAAAAATTATATTTTGTGGAACGAATGGAAAGCGTTACTAGTTTCTGTGCGTTTTAATGATTAAACATTTGTTACTACAAGATAAACCTGATTCTTTATTTCAGGAGAAGCGTGAAAACTTCTTAATCAACAACATGGGTTGATTATTCATAGTGATATTGTTAGCGCAAATAGCTGTTAAGCAAATTGTCTGCCATCTCAAATTATTCTACAGCAATCTATTTAAAAAGAAAATTACATCCATATACATACACAGTAGAGCAAATTATAAGATACTACCATTCTAAAAATAGATCTTTAGTCCTTCTTTAGACTACATATGAGATGGAAAATATATGGTTCATCATTTAAGAAGTGTAATGTGGCTAGAATTTAGGAAAGTGTTTTGTTTTGCACCATTGTTGCAGAAAATGACAGGCGTTAGACTTCTTAGGATACAGGAAAAGTTTATTTGGCAGCCAGGTTCAGAAAGCTAGCCCATAGCTTAGCATTGCAAGTTCTCAACAACCTTAATTATCGAAGCACACGTTCTTATACATTCCCAAAAGCATTGCAACACAGAAATACTTAACACATTTCTTAGTGGTTACCTTGAGGAGAAAACCTTATAAGGAGATGGGGTCTTACTTCTCCTTTTTTTTATGGAGTACGTGTCATTAACGAACTTTAATTGAACCTTGGACTTTTGACATCTTGTGGTTAGGCACTGGCTTCCTGTTCTTTTGCAAGCTGCAATTCTGCCCATGTGGCTTTAATATAGAAGTAAAAGGGCTCTAAGAGGCTGTCCAGCCTGACCCAGTAGGTTTCACACTTAATGTCCAAATCTCACTTTACGTCTGCTTTACCATCTGTTTGTCCACAGATTGTCCATCTACTCCAATTTTCTCCACCATGACAAAACAATAATATTAACAACGAAGAGGTAACAGTTACTGGCTTTTTTACTGATCAAACAAGATGTATTATAGCTATAAATAGTTTTTTCTGAGGCGTCCCTATACTTAGGGATCCTAAAAATATCCAGTGTGTTGTGGAAGCTCCAGGCAATCAAGCAACAATGCAAGATTGCAGGCATGATTTAAAAAAATCAACAACAATAATCCAGTAATTACAATTATATAACTGGAGAACATAAATTATGTTTTGTGGGCATCCTGTTGATCTAAGTAGATGTCGACAAGTTTCCACAATTATTCTTCTTTGTTGGATCTAAGGATTAATGAGGTTACATCTTGATTCTAACTTGTGCAATAAGATCCTTCTCTGATGCTTATAATAGTTTTCTCTATGCAGCTGATATTCTCTGAGCCCAGAGATGTCACTTTAGCTATTACAGCTGAATGGTCCTGATAAACGTACCTGCTATGAAAACATTGTCACGGGAAAATAACTCATTAAGAAATGTCAATTACTGGAGAGAATTCAAATAATTGTTATATTAATCCAAAGCTAGCAGGTGACAGAAAGTCACTGGTCTCTTGAATTCCTGAGCAAGAACCATAACATGACATAGAATGTTGAACAAAATTACCTCAAGTGTGTCTATACACGAGAAGAGTCCTCCACTCCTCTGCTCACAGTAGAATCCCTTATGCCATCAGGCTCAAAATTTTGGCCTTGGACAACCTGGAATTGCGCTGCCTGCGGTCGGACCTAAGCATAGTACACGAAATATTCTGCTACAACGTCCTATCTATCAATGACTGCTTCAGCTTCAACCACAATAATACACAGGTGAACAATCGATACAAACTCAAGGTAAACCGCTCCAAACTCGACTGCAGAAAATACGACTTCAGCAACAGAGCGGTCAACGCCTGGAATGCTCTACCTGATTCTGTAGTTACCTACTCAAACCCCCACAGCTTCAACAGCGAACTGTCTACTGTGGACCTCAACCCATTCCTAAGAGATCCATAAAGGGGGCGTGCATAAGCGCACCGGTGTGCCTACCATTCCTGTCCCACTGTCCCCATTTATTTGTATTCATTTCCTTTATTCATGTCGGTGTTCATAGTTATACCTGCTATCTTGTACATGTTTGACAAACCAATAAATAAATAAATAAATAAATAAATAAATAAATAAATAAAGAAAGAAAGAAAGAAAGAAAGAAAGAAAGAAAGATAAGTGCAAAGGAGAAAAGGAGAAATACCTTTGATGATGTGAAAACATTTCAGGTGAGAAACAATTGCAGCTTTGGAAGACAAGACAAGACAAATAAATAAATAAATACTTCTTAGGCAAAGAGTTTGGCTGTTAGTCTAGAAATAGACTTCAGAAAGAGAATCTACTGTCCCCACATCCTCCTCTAAAGGTACAAATTCTGTATTATTAGCAGGCGTAATAATAAAAATTCCACTTCTAACAGTCCTCCTCCACCACCACCACCACCTCCTCCTCCTCCTCCTCCTCCCTCCTCCTCCTCCTCCTCCTCCTCCTCCTCCTCCTCCTCCTCCTCCTCCTCCTCCTCCTTCCTCTTCTTTCTCTGCCATTTCCACTATTGGATGTAAGCAACCCTATCGGCGATCCTATTTTTATCCATAGCCGCACAAAAAAGTGCTGCTGAGTTATGTCCAAATTTCAGGGGAAATATATTGTGAAGCAGAATCTTGATCAGTCAGATGAGATACCGTTAAGAGGTAGTTCTTGTGTTTCGGAACTAGAGATTCTGATTTAAGACAGTTGGTTACAGTAGAAGTTACAGTATTTGCTCACCAACCCATACACATATGTACCCCTTTCCCCTCCCCCTCATATCAGAGCCTGGTTACCCAATTAATTCAACTCACTAAATCATCTGGGGAATGGCATAATAGTTTGGCGCTGCCATTCTATAAATATAGTGCTATCAAAACTCTGTATTTCATCATTAGTTATCTCCAAGCAAAGGCACCCTTTATAACAAAATCCATAGAGTTGGATAGTTTTTCACAGACTACTTTCCCCATAGAGTCCTAATGACTTTAAATGTAATAGTTGCTTAAATATTTAGATAATTTTTAATGTAATTGTAAGCATGAAATGCATTTCAGAAACACATTTACATTATTGCCTGAAGATTATTTTTTTTAAAAAAAAAACTAATACTGTGTGAGGAAAACTGCAGTCTTTGTCAAGTCCCAAATGATTTATTTTTCATAATTATGAAGACAAAATGGAGCTGAATGAATACCAATAAAGTGAAGCTGAATCCTGATCAGCTGACGTGTTGTTGAGAGGTAGTTCTTGTGTGAAGCTTAGGGGCAGATAAATAATGGAGAAGATCTTGTGATTCAAATAAATCACTAGAGAAATTGGCTGTTCCTGATTTGATTGATATCCTCCATTAACAGTTCAGAAAATTATGCTATTGAATTAAGTTAATCATACTCCAGTAACCTCACATCTAGTCAAATGTAAAATACTTACCTAGAAACTATGGTAGATGCCACACACAAATATGAAGCTGTGGATAATTTTCTTTCTTAATTACATGTAGTGTTTTTATGCCTTTGTTTAAGTTATTTTTATCTATTTTTAGAATCTGTATAAGATCTTGTTTTAGGACATATTCATGCAGCAATACAGAGAATCCAAAAATGTGCACAAACTTTTAAATACCACTGCATATGCATATGTGCATGCATAAACTTGAGTGTATTCTCTCTGGAATTATACACAGATGCAATTAACAAATTTAAACTAAACAAGTTAAGACAGTAATGTGATAAATACAAGATTACAAAAAGGCTTCATAGAGCAATAAGCTGTAATATATAGAGCCGAGGTGGTGCAGTGGTTAAATGCAGCACTGCAGGCTACTTCAGCTGATTGCAGTTCTGCAGTTCGGCTGTTCAAATCTCACCGGCTCAGGGTTGACTCAGCCTTCCATCCTTCCGAGGTGGGTAAAATGAGGACCCAGATTGTTGTTGGGGGCAATATGCTGACTCTGTAAACCGCTTAGAGAGGGCTGAAAGCCCTATGAAGCGGTATATAAGTCTAACTCCTATTGCTATTGCTATATTTTGTGTAGAGATGATTTCAGGTTAACCCTGCAATAAGCACAGAATAGTCTTACTATGCACCACTTCTCCTCATGAACAAGGATTAAAAAAGAAATCCTGAACTGCTACTGGGGAATTTTTGGTATGTGATGAAGGCAATTCTATGATGCCACCAATTGACAAAGTAGTCTTGGCCTAATACTTATTACATATCTTTCTAATTCTAATCTTGGATAATATGGATGACACAGTTTCATCACACATAAATTGATACTTTATGATGAAATAGAGTTCATTATGTACCAGCGGTGGGATTCAAATAATTTAACAACCAGTTCTCTGCCCTAATGACCGGCTGGGTAGTTGAGGCTCAGTGGTCATGTGACTGTGTGGGCATGGCGAACTCAACATCACTCCCATCAATGGGAGCTTCACCTTAGCTGTTACAATGTAATAAGGGTTAACTGGAGAGGCAGTTTCTGTAAGCAGGGCAATAAAGATTAGGCTAGAAATAATACTAGAATGTTTCCTTCCTGCCTTCCTTACAGGATTAGCCCTGTAAAGTGGGGGGAAAAAAGGAGATTTCTTCCAACAACCGGTTCTCTGAACTACTTAGAAAGTTAATAAGCGGTTCTCCCAGGTAGGTGTGAACTGGCTGAATCCCACCACTGTTATGTACGTGCATCAGAGGGGGGTTCCTACCGGTTCAGCTAAATAGGTAGTAACTCAGCTGGACAGGTGACTGTACCAGTTTTATCCTGGGTGCCGCCATCTTTATTTTCTGTTCTGCACATACGCAGAACAATCTTCATTGAAAAAATGTAATCCCCCCCCTTTTTTTAAAATGGTGTGCGCATGCCAGTCCCAGAGATGGGCTGTTTTTAGCAAAAACGGAAGCGTTTTTGCCTTCCCCCAGCTTCTTTGCAGGCTTCAGCAGGGCTGGGGGAAGGCAAAAATGCCACCATTTTGCAAAAAACAGGCAAAAAATGGACGTTTTTTTGCAAAAACAGAGGCATTTTTGCCATCCCCCAGAAGCACTCTGCAGGCTTCAGCAGGGCTGGGAAAAGGCAAAAATGCCACCATTTTTGTGAAAAATGGCCCATTTTCTGCACATTTTTTTTGCAGAAATGGGGGTGTTTTTGCCTTCCCCCAGCCCTGCTGAAGCCTGCAAAAAACTTTTTTTTTTCTTACTGGGTAGTTTGCAAGCACTCCCTTAGCTCCAGAGAGGTTGGAGGACACCCCCCCCCTTGTCAAAACTTTTCACCACTGTTTCAGTGGGCATGGCTTGGTGAGGGGGTCATGTGACTGAGTGTGCTTGAGTGATGTCAGGTTGGCCATACCCACTCAGTCACATGCCCCCCCATATAGCCACGCCCATCAAACCGGTAGTAGAATTTTTTGAAACCCGCCCCTGATGCGCCTATGGACCGGCTAACTGGTCTTTGGGTTTACAGGGCTCTGGCATGGATGAAGATCAGCTGGCATGAGCACTGGAAACCAGAAGAACAGCTTGTGATGGCATGTGTGCCCACAGAGATGGCTCACCGTCATGGGCCTATAGTGATGACATATCCTTGGCAAAAGGTCACATGGCACATCTTTGTACCACGGTAAACAAGCTCCATGGGTAAAGCCATAATGTATAATAAAGTAAAAAGACACTCAAATATTTGTTTGTTTGTTTGTTTGTTTGTTTATTTATTTATTTATTTATTTATTAGGCTTATATACCGCTTCATAGAGCTTTCAGCCCTCTCTAAGCGGTTTACAGATTTTTAGCAAATTGAGTCAGTAAATTGCCCCCACAGTCTGGGTCCTCATTTCACCCACCTCGGAAGGATGGAAGGCTGAGTCAACCTTGAGCCAGTGAGATTTGAACCGCTGAACTGCAGATAACAGTCAGCTGAAGTGGCCTGCAGTACTGCCCCTAACCACTGCGCCACCTCGGCTTAAATACAGATAAGTCCTACTGCATGTCCATTGCATTTTCATATAAAGTTATGTGTTTTTCCAGCAGCCAGGTAAACGCTAACCTTTCATAGAAATCATATTCTGTTTTTATTAGCACTGGGGAAAAAATCTAAATATTCTTCCTACCCAACAAAAACTGTATATTTATTTAAAACAGGACAATGAAACATTATAGAAAAAAGATCTTCAAGCCATATGAATAATGCCTAAAATTAAAGGTGTTTTCTTGAAAATTTGCCCAAGAACTTACACCTGCAGTTTACAAATATAAGATCATATACTTCTAAGAGAGAACGTGAAATGGGGTGAAGATCACATTTAGTTCTCAGACTGAGGTGCAAATTTATTACTTGTAATTGCATTCAAATCCAGCAGGATAAAGATGTTGAAATGATTTACTTGAAATTTTATTTAGCTACAAAAAAACAGTACCAGACTTGGAATATCACCTTTTGAAAAAGAAGGAATTAGATCTACCAGTGTTGCCCTTAAGAAAAAAAGAATAAGTCTTTTGCAGATGCTTGGTTTTATTGAATATTCTCAGTCAACCAGGGGTGGTTTCCGGCAGCCGCTACTGCAGTTTTGCTCATGGTCATGCAGCACGGGGACGCGCTTGATGTACACTGCACATGCATGCATAGCACTATAAATCGCAATAGCAATAGCAGTTAGACTTATATACCGCTTCATAGGGCTTTCAGCCCTCTCTAAGCGGTTTTACAGAGTCAGCATATCGCCCCCACAGTCTGGGTCCTCATTTCACCCACCTCAGAAGGATGGAAGGCTGAGTCAACCTTGAGCCGGTAAGATTAGAACCACTGAACTGGAGATAACAATCAGCTAAAGTGGCCTGCAGTACTGCACTCTAACCACTGCGCCACCTCGGCAGCATAAAAATGTGCTGCCAGGAGAACCGGTTTGGGGGTGTGGCAGGCCTGGGTCGCTCCCGGTTCCAGTGACCCAGACGGTCAAACCACTACCAGTTCGGCTGAACTGGGCCAAACCGGTAGGAACCCACCACTGCAGTCAACCATTTCTATATTAAGTCAGTTCCATATTTTAATTCAAAAAAATAAGAAAGGGTAAGTTTTTTATTTTAAAACATGCAAAATTGATTACCTTGTTTGCCAACAACAACAAAAAAAAAAAATTCTTAAGAGGTCTAGTGTGTATATAATATTCATAACATTATCAAAAGAAACCTAAATGGTTATAAAACAACACTGTGATGTTGGTCTACGTCTGAATTTATGCTTCAGGATTTCTGTGTCAATTCTGTGACCTTAATTTTTTTTAATAGTAATGTTATTTAAAGATTACATATACAAAACATAAAAACTGATACAAACTAAAAATATTGAAGAAATAAAAGAAAGTGCAAGAAAAATACAAGTGAAAATAGAAGAGAAAGAAAAATAAGAATATAGTAAAGGAGAAAAAGGAATATATAAGAATGCCTTCCAGTTCATGACAACAATAAACAATTTTAGTAAATTATTACCTTCACTTAAAACAGAAAAAATGATCTTCTCTTTTCATATTCCATCTCTTATCTATAAAAGAAAGTCCTCTTTTCATATTCCATCTCTTATCTATAAAAGAAAGCCCTCTTTTCAGTTTCCATCTCTTATCTATAAAAGAAAGTCCTTAAAACCTTGGTATTTTATCTTAATGAGCAAAAATCCATTAAAGGTTACAATATATCTACGTATTTTAACCTCGATTAAATAAATTTACTTTATGTTTCTTCCTCTTACTTTTAACAATCTTTATTTTTATTTTTTTCAAATAATGTGCTAAAACTTTTATTTCTTTTCATTTTGTTTTGCTCCTGCTCACAAAATTTTCTAAAACCTTAAGAAGCCTCTTTTGTAAACCCTGTATAGGAAAATTATCCAGAGCCCATCCCATCTAGTTCTCTTATACAATTTCCCACTGAAAATTCTATTTAGCATTTGCAAACAAATTTCACATTAAAATCCTGATTATGGAACTGGAAAGTCAACAGTTGATGGGCAGTGAATCTATCAGGATAGTCCCTAATATAACTTTCCAACACATTCAAAGGGCTAGGTGAGAGCTATTTTTTTTTACTTGCAACTTTTTTTTTTTGACTTCTTGAATCATTTGACTGATATAGACATCTACTCCTTCTGGAATACACTGGAGGTTGTGATATATCTCTCTGATGGCTCTTTATCTCTGTCTGAAATAAATTAAGTCAGAAATTTGGGTTCAGTGACTACATCTGTTTTAGATATAGATTAATTTATCTAGCAATTGTTACTCTCTTTTTTTGTAATACTTTTTTTTTTAAAAAAATGCTAACATCTCTTTCCCTTTCAGGATCTTATCAATTTCACCCAATCATGCATTTCTCAATCTTCCATTTCTTCTTAACAATTCATTTATTCTTCATATATTTGGTTCCTCCTTATTCATTAGTGCCATCTCTTCTTTTTCTTTTTTAACACATCACTTCCTGTTGGGATGGAACTCAATGCAACTTTTGTTTCTTCTGCTATATTTATTTTGCGTTCACTTCGAACTGAAAAGGTTGCATACATATTGGCCATTTCAACAGCAACATCGATCAGTGATTAGATACCAACTTTTGAATAAGATATGGAAGGTGATCTGCATGGTCTTGAATCTTAAAACCTTCTAATCACCTCATTTCAACGTGAACTTCATTACTCTTCCCATTTTCCCATTTCTCTATTTTGTACTCTATTTGTTTAATTCCTATTCAATAGTCCAAAAATATTAAAGGACTGTTTCATTCGAGTTTCGAGTTTAATAAAATTTGTATGCCGACCACTCCCATTGGGACTCTGGGCGGCTCACAGCAAGACAAAAGAAACATTTAAAATTTAAGAATAAAAATACAATTAAAAGTTCACATCATCCATTCCATCTAAGCGGGGCTGGATATCAATCAACAACTCCAGGCCTGCCGGAACAGCCAGGTCTTGACGGCTTTACGGAAGGCTGGGAGAGTGGTAAGGGTCCGGATCTCTACAGGTAGATCGTTCCACAGGGCCAGCGCAGCAACAGAGAAGGCCCTCCCCCGGGGGACCGCCAGCCGGCATTGTCCAGTTGATGGCACCCAGAGGAGGCCCAACCTGTGTGATTTTTTTGGTCGTTGGGAGGTAAGTGGCAGGAGGCGGTCTCTCAGGTAGCCAGGTCCTAAACCATGTAGTTTCATTCTCTCTTATGATTGCCAATTTTCTTGTTTTCTTTCTATTTTCTTTAGATCTCTTGGGTCTGTCATGCCGAACCCATGACACTCTCTGCAGGCACATGTGCCGTTGCCCCAGCTCAGTTCCACTGTGCATGCGTGCACATGTCTCCCGCCAGCCAGCTGATTTTTGGGTCTTTGCTGTGCATGTGCAGGGGGTAGGGCACATGCGGGAGATGCACATGTATGTGCAGTGCAGTGCAGGGAGGAGTAGTGCACCCCATTTTTGGTCCCAGGAGGCTTCAGGGAGGTCTGCTAGGTCCAAAATGGGTCTCGGGGGTTGCACGCACATGCCACAGAGGGCAGGGGAGCATAGTAGTGTTGCGCATGCATGCACAGGGGGCAGGGCGCCTGGGATGTTGCACATGCATTGCATTATGATTGCACATGCACACTATCAGCATGCGATGACAAAAAGGTTAGACATCAGTGCCTTAGGTTTTATTTGAGATATTTTTCTAATAAAAAAACTACATTTTTGCTGATGTTCTGTAGGGTTTCTTTAGAGTTATTCCATTAGAGTTCTATAACCTATCATTATCAGAATATCTTTCATTCAGATAAAAAAAACATAATTACTTGAGTTAGATTCTCTGGAGCAAATAATGCACATTCCCTAATGAATCAGCTGTTACAGGAAGGAAAGCACTTTCAATTACTGCTACTGATAAAAGCAGTTCATGTAATATCATATCCAGGAATGTATTAGTGTATGACAAGCACAAATCCCTAACAAATGGGGAATATAGATGATTGAGAGATAAATTCACAGCTCTTCTTAATTTTCTTCATTTAAATATTTAGTTTGGATAATATTAAATGAAGTGAATTATTAAATAATACTATATAAATACCAAACAAATAAAATAAAGGATTTAAACGAAACAGAATTGGAAACTAAACCTTCCATCGTTCATTCCATATCCTCCAAATTGCATTCAAACTCTGAACCTCTAATTCCGTATTTCCTGGCATTCAATTATGTTCCGCTAAACTCACTTCCAGTTTTAAACTTTTTAACATGGTGTTTATGTGTAAAAAAAATCTATAATTCAGGTTCAGGTTCAGGACTGAATTTTCAAGGGTATGGATGAATTCTTACTGTTTACAGAGAATTCCAGTATGAATATTTGTTGTTATTATTAATATTTTCCCCAGTAACATTGAATCTTGTTTCAGTCCAATTTCTTATTCTTTGATTTCTTAGCTACAAGTACCATAATTGCATTAGCCGAAATAATTCCTTCTTAATTCTGTTTAATCCTCACTTTTCCTGGCTCGCTATGTAAAGTTTCTATCAAGTCACTCACAGCTAGATATCTTGTTTTATGCTCTAAAACTCAAAAGTACAATTCTCCATCCTGATATTTTTGTCCTCCTGCAACTAAAGAGAGATAGCTCTTTGGTACTTCCAAACATGCCACTGGATGTCTCAAAGGTGCTTTTTCAAGAAGCAACTGGATTTTCTTGCTCTTTTTTTGAAGATGTTTTGATTCTCATCCAGGAAACTGACAAGATAGTGGGGTGTTGAGGCCCAGCAGGAGCCGTTGGGGTTGCCACCAGACTCCGACAGCGAGGGGCCCTATGAGTTGGCTCTAGAGAAAGTGGAGGACCCTGGACAGGGTTCTGACTCCGAGCAGGGTGCAGAGAGACTGGTTGGTCACCAGGAGGCGCTTGAGTCTTGGACCAGTGGGGAGGAGACAAGGGAGTCTGATCCTGACGTCATGCATTGGAGCAGTGGAGAGGAGACAAGGGAGTTGGTCCTGGATGCCCAGCAACGGAGAGCTAATAGGCGTAAGGAACAGTTATGCAGTTACAGGAGATAATTGCACTCAGCTGGTGGTAATTAGGCTCCTCTCAAGACTATAAAAGGAATGATTGTCAACACACCCATTGCAAAAGTCAATGTATTCACTAGAGCTGGAGAACTCTTGTGGCTAGCTTGGCAGGCTGGATTGCTGCCAAGATTAGTCTGTGCTGGATTGCTGCCAACATTTGGACTGTGCTGGATTGCTGCCAAGGTCTTGTCTGTTTGTTAATAAATCCTTGAAGTATCTTTGTCTCGGTGTGCTTTGGTGTAGGATGAGGGGGGGTCAGAACAGTGGGGAATGGAAGGATTTATATTCCTTGTAGACAGCTAGTAATCTGCATCCTTTTAGAAGATGGTTGAAGCATATGGAAGTTTATCTGTGTCCTCAGGATTATCTGAGTAGTTCTCCTGGTTCCTGTAGTCTACAATTTTTCCTCTGGAAATCCATTCCTATCCCACACCATTCAACATCAGTCTACAGACTTTTAGCTGTACAATTTGGGATGAACACCATTTGAATGGTGTGGGAGTAAGAAGTAAGGTCTGCAAGGAATCTAAATCCTTCCATTCCTCTTTCTTTCCATTGCTGTATATTTGTTTTGCATTCAACATTACAAATTGACTCTGTAGATTTATTTTATACAGAACAAAAACAAAACAAGCTGCCGAGGTTGCTCTATGGAAAGCTCAGTAGGAACAACATTAAAATCCAACTTTTCCAACTGTGTCGGCAAATACTTTTCTTTCCCTGGTCTTGAATACAGTGTAGGTCTTTTCAATGATTTTGTGTCCTGTCCCGTTCCACCCCCCCATCCACCCCCCGAAAGTGTTATATCATGTCATGCTGACTTTGGGAGAATTATCGGAAAAGGCCAATAAAAATACAAGAGATAGCATTCAGTATGGGAATTGGCATGCAGGGAGTGCAATTTTACCTTTCTATTTTCAGATTTCTCACAGGCCCCTCAACCGAATAGTTAGAAAAATAGGTTATCCGATTTTTCTTAAGTATGAAATCAGTAAAAAAAAAAAGAGGATGACTTGAGGATGGCAGTTTCATGATTATGTCTGTAAAAATTTAATGCAGTAATCATTAAGATTTTAGGACTACTTGTCTTTGTGTATAATTATACCAATGGCTGTAAGCCCAAGTGTATTAATTCAGTTTTAAGGTTATCTACAAATATACATTGCAGTCTGCTACTGATGATAATAGACTAGAGTTGTATTTATAGCTTAATTGTTCCTGGCATAAACTTTGCCTAATATCACTTCTTTTAATAGGTACATTCTGGATGCTGTATCAGTATTGGGAAACAAACAAGGCATCAATTCATTCTGCATCTTTTGCTCAGTGCCAGGCAGTTGTATCTCAATCAGGGATAAATATTCTGCAGATCAAGGGTTGGATGCAGCCTTCAAACACTGACTTTATATTCCCCGGCAGCCTCAAATCATACCATTGTAACTCAGCTGTATATTTCTTGCAAGCATTGTGGCAAGTAGAATATCAATAACATACTGAAGGTGGAGAAAGGGTTCCATAAAGTAGAATACCACACCTAAATACCAAACAAAATAAAGACATTTGTGTAGGAGAAGGAATGGCCAAATCTGGGGGGGGCAGAGTGAAACGAGGAATGAATCTAGAATCCCTATGTAGCCACAAGTGAATTATGTTGTGTTAGGTAGGCTCCCCGTTGGGAGAGCGTGTACGAGTATAATCCCCCACCTCCGGTCCTTCCGACGCACCCTAAAAAGTTGTCTTTTCCAGCAAGCCAGCCTGGCCTGAACAAAACAAAACAAATTATTAATCACTGTTAATTTTAATTCGATTTTTTTAAAAAAAATGTCATTGTCAATTTTAATTGGGTTTGGGATATTCCATTTTTTTTAACTTTTGTATTATGTGTTTCTTTTAATGTTGTACGCCACCCTGAGTCCTTGGGAGAAGGGTGGCATATAAATCTAAGAAACCTAAACCTAAACCTAACAGGAATGGTTGGTTCTACCAGGGAGTGGAAGTTGGAAGTTGTATGCATAAAGAAATCCCCACCTTGTTTTCAGCTTTTAAGTTGAAAAAAGTGCATGCATCTATATCTACAATAGATTGATGTAAAAAAAAATTAAATTAATTACATTGCCAGATTCAAACAAGTTGTGCTTGAAAATATACACTGGTACTTAGGGTGAATATCCATGCACACTGGATGAATACTCTAGCTATATAACAATGTATAAAAGCAATAGCACTTAGATTTATATACTGTTTCACAGTGCTTTTACAGCCCTCTCTAAGCGGTTTACAGAGTCAGCCACTTGCCCCCAACAATCTGGGTCCTCATTTTACCCACCTTGGAAGGATGGAAGGCTGAACCTTGAGCCAGTGAGATTTGAACTGCAGCTAGCAGTCAACTGAAATAGCCTGCAGTACTGTACTCTAACCACTGCGCCACCTCAGCTCTTGCCCAGCCAATACGACATTCATGCATACTCTAATGTCACAAAAGTATTTCTATAAATTTTGTTAGAAGCCAGTCACCATTTTGGCAATTAAAGCAGAAATGAAAGGTTAGAATAATATCTCAAGGATTAAGAATTATGTATTTAGTATTTATTATCAGGAATAGAAGAGTCTTTCAACAGATGAGATAATAGAAGAACATTAAACAAAATACATCATTGACCTTACACATTTCATCCTTTGACACCTGTCATGATAGCTATTTGTTTCATTTTTCAGGAGCTTCAACAGTGACCTTGATATGAAAGACCAGCAGTTTTGTCCAGTCAACATATTGCAGGCTTAATACCATTTATCAAAAGCTAACAAATGGAAAAAGGAAATTAGATTTTCTAATTCCTGATATCCTTATTCATGAATAGCATAAGAAATAATAAAAATATGGCAGCTAAACTATTTAAATAACAGACTCTGAGATGTAACCTTTGCATATGAATTATCTTCTTCAATCAGAATGACTGGTTGATTTGGAACTTAATGGTATTATAATGAGGAAACACTTATAGTTAAACTGACTCCTGCAAGTGGCTTTGTCTCTGGAGGATATTTTTTTAATGTGCTGAAAAATGATCTGCGCTGAAAATGTGTGTGGCCCAAAATTACTGCTTTTTCTGCAAAAGCAGCATTACAGTAGGAGCTTGAAACCAAATAAGCATGAACCTGGAAAGTTCAGTAGAGTGAAAAATGACATAAATCAGCAATAGATTGACAGATATTAGTAAATCAAAATTACTAGAACGATACATTTAAAGTAGAAGAACACACTATTCACTACTAGGGGTATGAAAAACAAAAAAAAAGGGAATATTGCTGAAATGAAGACAGACAGAATTATATTTAGGATAAAATTTTTGATATGCTGCAGTCAATTACCAAATAATATTAATTATAATTTATAGATAACTGTTTATGACAATTATCTAAATTTATACTTCAACTACTGATGTAGAAGAAAATATTGGAAATTTACAGAATGTGCAAGTAATATATGCTTATTGTAGTTGGAGTTTAGAATGGCAAAGTTGTAAATATTAAGGAGATGAACCTAGTTGGAGTCTAATGACCTACAAAACCAAAATGTAGCAGTAGAATGACTTGGTTTCTCCCAGTTAAATGAATTCTTTGTTGCTAACAGCTATATTGACCACCGGGAGGCACTAGTAACCGAAAAATACTGCGCAGGATATGTCCTGTATGAAAAAGAGAACCCTCTTCCTCCTTCCAATAGGGGAAATAATGTATAGGGAAGCATGACAAACAATATAATATTTGTAACTCTGCTATGAGAAGTTAAAGATGGTCTGTGTTTCTCATCCTGAGAGCTTCATTGCCAACACAATCTTCAAAGACCAGCAACTCTATGGATAGATTCAGTTACAGAGGCAATGGGTGGACATTGGATGGTCTGAGGGACCAGCTGGGGGCAGAATATTCTGGATAAAATCTATACGGCCAAGGCTGATCATGAACTTTACGGCCCACAATCCAATCACTCAATCAATCAACTGTTAAAGGGAAAATGGTAAACTATTCACAAGCATGCATGGCAAATCTAGACAGCATACTAAAAAGCAGAGACAGCACCCTGCCAACAAAAGTGTGTATAGTCAAGGCTATGGTTTTCCCAGTTGCAGTGTATGGCTATGAAGGTTGGACCATAAGAAAGGCTGAGCGCCAAAGAATGGAGGCCTTTGAGCTGTGGTGCTGGAGAAGACTTCTGCAAGTCCCTTGGACTGCAGGCGATCAAACCGGTCAATCCTAGAGAAGATCAACCCTGATCGTGAAGATGAAACTCAAATAATTTGGCCAACTAATGAGAAGGAAGGACTCACTGGAGAAGGGCCTAATGCTGGGAACAATTGAGGGCAAAAGAAGAAACGGACAACAGAGAATGAGGGGGCTGGATGGAGTCACTGAAGCAGTAGGCGTGAGCTTATATGGACTCCACAGGATGGTAGAAGACAGGAAGGCCTGGAGGAGCGTTGTCCATGGGTTCGTGATGGGTTGGAAATGACTTCGCAACTAACAACAACATACACATTCATACACAAAACCCAAGACAGCTATATAGATAATTAAGGTGAATGTCAATCATTGCAACCAATGCACTTTCACTTATTTCTAGCATGCTGATGAAATTACAGTATATGTTCCTTCTAATTTGTTCAAACCACTACACAGATGAAACAAAATAAAGCAAACCACTTTTGTGTGTGATATCCAGCCTACTTGTGGTTTCAGATTATCACAACACTCTATAGTAACAGGATATTCTGTTGTTTATATTTTGAACAATAAAAGGAGAGGATTCAAAAAGTAATAGATTGCAATCTTGTATTAAATTGGGGGGGAAAAGCTTCTAGAGATGTCTTCTCTTAGTACAATCCTGTTTCCTTACATTTCTCTGGCTATAAATAAATTTGCATACTTAATGCCTAAGAGAGATTGAATTCAATATTGACTTTTCAATTGAACTATAGTTTGGATGATTTACTGCTAAGATTCATTTAAAAATAAATAAATGGATGAAATAATTTTATGAAAAGCAGTTGGTCCAAGTATTACTATCATACATTAAATGCTTATATAGCCAGCTATACTGAGGATAAACATTGAATAACTGTATTGCAAGTGTCAGACACATAATTTATTTCTTTGGTAAGCAGTATGGTAATGTGACAGCAATTCAAGAGATTTTTCTATCATTTGAAAGAGGCAAGCTTGGTTTTCAATCCCATTATTGAAGGCATTGTTTAGATTTCATCTTTTTTATTGGCCTAATTAGCTAATCTATATACAGTATATACTGTATACACATCTCTCTCTCTCTCTCTCCCTCCCTCCCTCCCACCCTCTCTTTGTGTGTGTGTGTGTGTGTGTGTGTGTGTGTGTGTATGTGTGTGGCATAATTCTGGAACGCCTTGAGCAATTTCAACCAAAGTTGGTACACACACCAAAAAAGGTTACTTGGGGTTTTTTAAAAATTTTTTTAAAGGAAATAATAGCCATTTAAAATTTATAAAGTTTTAGCTGCTTTTGGATTTTTAGATTTGTGCAGCTTTCTGAGATTTTGTGTGTTTCTGTAGTATTTCACACTCACTAAACAAACACAAAATCACACCAAGCTGTAGGTGACATTTTGTGTTCGCGATAGTTGGCTTTGTGAGTTCTCTGCAACGGAATTTCCTGCTTGTTGTTGCAGGGGATATTTTGTGTGCTTTTACACTGTGTGAGAGTTGCACAATGACGTTGTGTTTTTGTTAAGTGGGAAAGTTGTTTTTTTAGCTTTTTGTGACTCTGAGTTTCCTGCTTGTGGCAGGGGCCATTTTGTGTGCTTTTGCAATTCTGCTTGGTCAGAGGGTTGGACTAGATGATCTGCAAGATCCATTCCAACTCTGTTAAATCTGTTTGCAGGAGCCAGTTTCTGCATTGTCTGTGAGCCAGTTGTATTGCTTTTGTGTTGTTTTTTTGTGAAGTGTGAAAGTTGCTTTTTGAGCTCCTTGTGGTTCTGTAAGTTTCTTGCTTGTGGCAAGGGGCCCTTTTGTGTGTGAGGTACAGCTGCTTCTGCATTGTGTTGCTTTGTAGTGTTTTTGTGCTAAAACTAGTGTTTTGTGTTTTTGTGTTTTGTGTACTTTTATTCTTATTTAAGTATTAAATGGTTAAATTTGTATATTATGGCATATCTTCTTTTTGTAGGTCATTATTATCATTGGTGCGTTGAAGACCACACTTTTATTCCTCTTATGTACCGTATTTTCACCCATATAACCCGCCCACGCGAATAACCCGCGGGTTTTCGGGATCGTGTAAAATATTTTCCGTATACCCCGCCCACGCATATAACCCGCGACGAGTAAGAGAGAAGGGAAACAGCTGAGATGGGGGGGGGGAAGAAACGGAGAAAGAAGCCTGCGCAAGCTGGGGAAGAGGAAAGGAACGGAGGAGAAGGAAACAGCTGAGATCAGGGTGGGGGAAGAAACGGAGAAAGAATCCTGCGCAAGCTAGGGAAGAGGAAAGGAACGGAGGAGAAGGAAACAGCTGAGATCAGGGTGGGGGAAGAAACGGAGAAAGAAGCCTGCGCAAGCTGGGGAAGAGGAAAGGAACGGAGGAGAAGGAAACAGCTGAGATCAGGGTGGGGGAAGAAACGGAGAAAGAATCCTGCGCAAGCTAGGGAAGAGGAAAGGAACGGAGGAGAAGGAAACAGCTGAGATCGGGGTGGGGGAAGAAACGGAGAAAGAAGCCTGCGCAAGCTGGGGAAGAGGAAAGGAACGGAGGAGAAGGAAACAGCTGAGATCGGGGTGGGGGAAGAAACGGAGAAAGAAGCCTGCGCAAGCTGGGGAAGAGGAAAGGAACGGAGGAGAAGGAAACAGCTGAGATCGGGGTGGGGGAAGAAACGGAGAAAGAAGCCTGCGCAAGCTGGGGAAGAGGAAAGGAACGGAGGAGAAGGAAACAGCTGAGATCGGGGTGGGGGAAGAAACAGAGAAAGAAGCCTGCGCAAGCCTCCGATCATGTAAAATATTTTCTGTATACCCCGCCCACGCATATAACCCGCAGGGGGGCGCTGTGCACGTAAAAACCGCATATAACCCGCGGGTTATATGGGTGAAAATACGGTAAGTATTCTATACTTATGTATTCTTACATAAGTATTCTTCATTATTCTTATTTAAGTATTAACTGCATGAAATATTTGGTATATTTTCTTTTTGTAAGTCATAAGGGCAAAGAAGGAATGTCAACTTGGCCAACCTGGTCACATGACCACCAAGCCACACCCACCGAGCCATGCCCACAGAACCGCTAGGCAACTATACTGTTAGAAATTCTTACATTTAGTATAAGATAAAATGTTTAAATTCACTTCAAAAACTGAATTTTATTTTTTTCAATTGCCTTTAGTTTCTTTCTTGAGTAAAAATTTAAATTTATGATTCATGTTTGTTTTTAATTCACTGTCCATCTTCTTTTAGAACTTTAAGGGTATTATATCTAACTGTCAACAACATGAATTCTGTTAACCTTATGCTTGTCATGAACTTAACATTGGATTTTAAGCATTGCCAAAAGAAACTAAGAAACTTCCATAAAAGCAAATTGTGTCTGGAATCCTTGGAGATCAACCAAATATTTTCAACAGCAGTAAATATCATTTCAGGGAAATCGAGTTGCTAGAAGTAATAGAATTGTGCTATATTGTTTCCTCAGTAAACCTTCAGTTTCATACGCAGTGCACCAAATGTATATGCTGACATTTATGGCTATGATAAGTGCACTGGTAAATAGATGAGAGATAATTCTCCACATGATTACTCAGGAAATCCTATTGTTCAATAGGGCACATTTCTAGGATAAACATATTAATTGATCTGCATTTCCACATATCTTGATTAAGATGCAGTAGATTCATCTATGCCAAACAATGTCACATTTGGCATATCATTTTAAAAGTAAATTAATATAACAGTTAATTATTTACTTTTCAAAATTAATTATACAAATTTAACTATTAGATTTACATATTATAGATTCAATAGTGGATTGTTTACTATTACATTTTCTGCTACACATGTGTATCAGGTGTGGGTTTCTCGCCCTGTTCCAACCGGTTCGGTTGGAACGGGGCCGGCGGTGTCCTCGTGCACGTGTGCGGCGCATGCATGCGTACTAGCGTCTGTGCGATGCTCCAGCTGCTCCTGGAGGATCATGCAGGTGCTGTATGCGTCCTGCGCATGCGTGGAAGCGCAGAACTCGTCAAAACCAGGTAAGGAGCGCGGGCGGGCGGGTAGGCCAGTCGCCGTTCCCGGAAGTTACTTACTTCCGGGTTCGCCGACCAACCGGTTCGCAGGGACCGCCACGAGCCGGTTGAAACCCACCCCTGATGTGTATACTATAGGTTGTATATCCATAAATTTGCCACTTCTTTCTTACTTAAAAACACAATACAACCCAATACAAAACACAATACAACCCAATACAAAAAAATCCCATTAATCCAGCTTTCAAAGTTTGACATGCACATTTCAGTTCAGTTCAGTTTTACACTGATAACTGCCAGTGAGTATGAAGGTCAAACATAAGTTACTCAAATGGAGGGAGGCTTATAAGTGGTGTTTAAATAGAGTTAATGCGCACAGAATATTGGAGATAAGATTGATGTTCATCTCTCTTTCCTCCCAATTTTAAGCCCACTGACATTCTCCTGTATTTTTTTTATTACCATCCTGAAAACTACCATTTGACAGCCAAAATGTGGCAGCCACACATCCTATTACAGGATTATTCTAGATATCTCTGCACAGGAAATGTTGCCATTAGAAATTTGGATATTATATCAACTGTATTTTTGCATTGTAGTTTCAATGTTTGCCATGGGGATTGCAGCCTAGTTTTGCTTGACCAATGAGATGAAATATTATTTCAAAGTATATTGTGTTGTGTATTTGGTTACATGAGAAAGGGCCAGCAACCACTTTGCTGGGCCCTGTTTGGTCAGGAGTCATTGGAGGCTGTTGCTAGCCTCCATGAAATACCTAATCTGCCCTGATTGGCCGAGGTACTGCACCAGCAGTTGCTGTGCAGTACCCGGCCCCTGATTGGTTATTGTATTGTTACATTTCCTATAAATACCTTTGGCGTTCGTTCTGTTCTTTGAATCGCTAACATCTTCAATAAACACCTACTTTCTGAATCCATGGCTCTTGCGTGATCCCTCGAACTAATACACAAAACTGGCGACGAGGGTGGGATTTGGCGATTCCGCAGGGCCTGGAATGAGGAGAGAGCAGTCGCAGCGCAACACCAGAGGCTACCTGATTAAACTACAGTTGGAAGGGCTCGTGAAGGACCGCCGGACCCCACGGCCAGCATGCGCCCAGCTGAAGCAGTTACCAGCACTCGAGAGGCTTCAATCTGCGAAAGCCAGCTGGAACTGTCTGGGCCCGAGGTCGTGGGGCTGCCCGTGCACCTCACGGAGCAAGCCAGCTTTTCTGATCGCCCAAGCCGCGTCGCGATCCAGAAACTTAGCTTGGCTGCGGAAGCTGCCTGCCAGCCAACCATTAAAGCCTCGTTGCATACAAAAAGAACTGCTTGACCCGGAGAGAGAGAGAGAGAAAGAAGGAGGACTGACATCCGTCTCCTGCCTTCCTTCCTCGGCCTCCCGTCGTCTCTCCGCCCTCCCAGAAGGGCCCCGATGTCTCCGCGGCCTCCTCGCCTGCCTCCTCGGCCTCCGCGCCCGCCTCCACGGCCTCCCGTCGTCTCTCCGCCTCCCAGAAGGGCCCCAATGTCTCCGCGCCTGCCTCTTCGGCCTCCTGACGCCTCCACGGCCTCCCGTCGTCTCTCCGCCTCCCAGAAGGGCCCCAATGTCTCCGCGCCTGCCTCTTCGGCCTCCTGACGCCTCCACGGCCTCCCGACGCCTCTACGGCCTCCGCGCCCAAGAGCCGCTCCGTTCCGCCGCCTGCGCCCTCCCCGAGCCTCGCCGCTGTGCCTCTCCCCGGCCAAAGCCTCCCGATGCTGGGAGGGAAGCTGTCATTCCCTCCTGTCCTGCCTGCGAACTCCGTTCTCTGCCTGGAGGGAAAGCCGCCCCTCCCTGCCTCCCCGTGAGCCTGTTTCCCAGCGGGAAGCCACGGAGCCTCTTTCAACGCTCCTCCAAGGCCTCCGCGCTGTCTTGCCTCAGCTGTCTTGGCTGCCTTCAGGGGCCTGAAATCCCTCCTGCCTGCCTTAACGATCTCCATGCTGCCCGGCCAATCCACACCTTCTGGAAGGCTATCAGCGGGCCGCCAGCCGCCTCCAGGGCCGTTCTGCATGCCAGGACTGAAAAAAACTCTTTGGGTCTGTTGGGCATGCGCAGTAAAGGAGGGGGAATTTTAAATAAATAAAAATGTGTGTAAAGCAACTGGAGGGAAAGGGGAGGAATGTGAATTGAGAACTTGGGTAAAGTGAGCTAATAAAGAATTAAGTGTACTTAGCTGGAGGGAAGGAGAAACGTAACGTAATGGGAATAAATTACTGGAGGGAGGAGAAATGCAAATACGAATAAATGAGCTGGAGGGAAGGAGAAAGAAACATAGAATGGCTTCTTAAAGTGAACCACGCACACACACATGTAATTGTAACACTCAGGGAACTGTTTGAAATGAATTAATAAAATGGAGGGAACTGCTTGAAATGAATTAATAAAAGATGCACTTAACTAAAAAAAAAAAAAAAATGCAAACGTAAATCTTACAATGTTCTTGAAATTTCAAAGTTACTTGTTATGACACTTCGTGTCCACCCCCCCCCCATCAACAGATCTGGGGGAAAGGGGTGTTGTGTATTTGGTTACATGAGAAAGGGCCAGCAACCACTTTGCTGGGCCCTGTTTGGTCAGGAGTCATTGGAGGCTGTTGCTAGCCTCCATGAAATACCTAATCTGCCCTGATTGGCCGAGGTACTGCACCAGCAGTTGCTGTGCAGTACCCGGCCCCTGATTGGTTATTGTATTGTTACATTTCCTATAAATACCTTTGGCGTTCGTTCTGTTCTTTGAATCGCTAACATCTTCAATAAACACCTACTTTCTGAATCCATGGCTCTTGCGTGATCCCTCGAACTAATACACAAAACATTGGATGATTAATATGTCCCATTAATAATTAATTTTGTTTTGTCTTTATTAAGACATAATGGAAATGTATTTCTAAAGCAGGACTGGATATGTGCCATGATTAAGAGCCAGTTACTTCCAAGACAATATATGATGTCTGTAGAAGAGCTCTCCTCTCTTTGCTCAAGATATACCATATTTTTGGAGTATAAGACGCACCAGAGTATAAGATGCACCAAGGTTTTGAAGAGGCAAATTGAAAAAAAAAGTAGGTAGGTAGATAAAGGACTTACTTGGACTTAATCTTCATAAATGTCAACGTCCACAAGGCAGTGACCGGTGCATTGTGAAGGCCAGGGGCAGGACGTCACGTTACATTATCCGTGTGTTGTCCTGCCATTGGATTCTCAGCTTGTTTCACGGTTCCGTCGCCACGGGAACCAACACTCCCCATTTATCCGGGCTTGTGACCGGCTATGGTTTCTCATAGGCTGGGTTTAGGTAGATAAAGGGAAAGAGAGAGAGAGAGAAATAGAGACAGATAGAGAGCGAAATACAGTAGGTAGGGGGAGAGAAAGAGGGTACGTAGGTAGGTAGGTAGAGGGATAGAGAGAGAGAAATAGAGATAGAGAAATATAATAGATAGATGGGGGGAGAGAGAGAGTAGGTAGATGGTAGGTAGAGGGAGGGAGAGAGAAATACAGTAGGTAGGTAGAGATAGAGAGAGAGAAATAGAGATAGAGAAATACAGTAGGTAGGAAGAGAGAGAGAGTAGGTTGGTTGGTAGGTAGAGGGGGAGAGAGAGACAGAGAAATACAGTAGGTAGGTAGGGAGAAGGATAGACAGGAATAGAGATAGAGAGAGTAATACAATAGATTGTTAGGGGGGAGAGAGAGTAGGTAGGTTGGTAGATAGAGGGAAAGAGAGAGAGAGAGAGAGAGAGAGAGAGAGAGAGAGAGAGAGAGAGAGAGAGAGAGAGAGAAATACAGTAGGTACTAGGGGGAGAGAGAAAGAATAGGTGGGTAGATGTTTCCAGGTGAATTTATCCATGTGCTGGAGAAGGAAATCGCTGAAGCACCTAAGACTTTGTTTCTGCTGGCACAGCACTTGGTCAATGTAATTCTCATCAATCAGTTAAAGAGCTTTCTAAAAGAGGGAAAAAAAACTTTTTGCACTCTGCAAACCTCCCCAAAATGGCCCATTTTTTTGCAAAAATGAGCCTGTTTTTTTTTCAAATAAAAGACATGAATAGCCTTGTGGGGGTTTACAAAGTGCTCCTGGTTGGGGGGAGGGAGGCAAAAACTAGCAAAAAACAACCCTTTTTTCGTGAAAAAGTTTATGCATATGGAGGCTTATAGAGTGCTGCTGGGGATTGGAGAGGCAAAAAATGGCCCATTTTTTGCTAATTTCTGCCCTCCCCAGGCCCCAGGAACTCTCTGAAAGCTTCCATAAGGGTATGCACCAGGGGTGGGTTCCTGCCAGTTTTAACCTCTTCTATAGAAGAGGTTTTACAAATCTACAGAGCCGTTTAGAATCGGTTCCAGTTCCCTCCCCCCCACCCATCCGCACATCATCAAGATGAAGTGTGAGAGGAGGAATTATGGGAGTTGAAGTCCACAAGTCTTAAAGCTGTCAAGTTTGAACACCCCTGGGTTTTTTTTCTAAAGGGTTAGGGAAGCAAGGGTCTTGTAACTTGACAGCTTTAAGATTTGCATGCTTCAAATGCCAGAGTTTCTGAGCCAACATTTTGGTTGCTAAGCAAGAGCGTTGTTAAGTAAGTTTCACCACATTTTACAAGTTGGCCATGCCCACCCAGTCACATGACTGCCAAGCCACTCCCCCTCGCTCACATGGCTAGCAAACCACTCCCACAAAGCACGCCACACCCACAGAAGAGGTTCTAAAAAATTTTGAAACCCACCACTGGTATGTATGGCCATTTTGGTAAAGGGGCGAGGCTTGGGGAGGCAAAAAAATGCTGTATTCAGTATATAAGATGCACCCAGATTTTCAGCCTCTTTTTTGAAGAAAAAGGTGCGTCTTATACTCCAAAAAATACGGTATGTATATTATAGTCCATTATACATATTTTGCAGTCCATTATGTGGCAATAAAGAAAAAGACAAAAAAGAGAAACACGGGGACATCAGACAGAGGTGGTATTCAGCTGGTTCTCTCTGGTTTCGGCAAACCAGTAGTGGCGGCTGCAGAGGGGCTCCCACCCACCCATCTCAGCATAATGCACAAGCGCTATGCATGCACAGAAGGCGGTGTTCATGCACAGATGCAGCACATGCGAGTGAAACAGATGTGGTACTCACATTTGCGAACTGGTAGGGAACGTAAGTGAATCCCAGAACTGACATCAGACCTAGAAAGCCAAAGCTTCAGCAAGAGACAGCAATAACAAATGAGATCTTTCCCATGAATATGTGTTTTTCTTTAACTCATATGTAACTTCTTTCAATACTATTATACCAAATATAAAAACTTTTTTTAAAAAAAATCAGGTTTTCTAAGAAACATAAAAATATTAATAATATTTCACAACCAATCATTAATTATAATGTTTTACCTGGAAGAGCACATGGAATTTAGCTTAAAATCATTCTGAATGAATTATATTTTCAGTAATATTGGTTCTCATCATATATTATTCATTCAGATGTATAATTTTGAACCCACCTAGATAAATGAATAGAAAGAACTATATTGGTTGCAAAAGGATTTTGTTCAAGAAAGATTATAATCTCTCCCATTTTTTATCTATTTTATATTGGCTCAGCAACAAAATTGACAAGACCAAATCTACAGTTATCTTTCTACTTCATTCTGTGGAGTATTCCTACTGATTCTTATCGATATTTAAGAATATTTGTGAAATTATGTGTCCTATTTTGATTTCTTTCAAAATAAATAACACCTGGTAGTAGGGAGTAGACTTAGCCTGAAATACTGTATCCGGAATTCACCATGAAGTCAGAGGAAGTCTTGCCACAAACAGGAGGTTAATATGAAAGCCATATATCACAATTAATCAAATAGATGGGATATCTCATAATTCTTGAGGAACTGGGTACATAGTACTTCAGACATATGAACAAATGCCCATGAGTACATATATACAGAAAAGTGCAAAGCTTTATCATTTCTAGAGATGTTTGAAAAGTTCAAAGTAGCAACATCAATTTAAGAATGTCAAAAATATAGGGAAAAGTTGAGACAAAAAGTTGGTTCACTGCAGGAGGGCGGGGCTGAAGTCATGATGAGACGACATATGATCTCAATGCTCTGAGATCGCAGTCAACAGTTTTGCCACTGGGGGGTCCAAACGGATCTAAACTGTCCCGAAGAGACAGTGAACAGGAAGAATATGTCTTGCTGATCTCGGGGATATCGCAAAATCCTCGAAAGAATCAAGAGAATTTCTTCGAGCCGGTGACAAAATTTCCAGCCATGGCTGATGAGGCAGGGGAGGCCCCAAAATGAAAGGAATAGAAAGTGAAAGTGTTTCCAGCTGTTGAGAAATCTTTATTGTTTTAAAAGAGAGACTGCCTATAAAAACTTAAAAATTGATTTAAATTGAAGAATAGAAGAATCAAGCGGCAAAATTAAACCCTTATTGGTTGTGGACAGTGGTTATCTCACTTTTTAAAATACTATCTTTATGGATGGAATCTTTAAAAAAGTTGGTTCACTGCAGTCCTTTTTTTTTAGCAGCACTTATGGGAATAAATTGAACAAACCTATTATGAATCTCTTGAGTCAGTATTTTATGTGTCTCCAGAGTCACTTTTTCCTGAAGGATGTGTCTCTAGAGTCATATCCTTTAGGTAAAAGAAAAAAAAACCACCCACACCCACAATCACACACACTCGCCTCATAAAACAAAGCAGCCTTCTTAGCTGCCAGGGCAGGAAAAGAAGAAAGAATGAAGTACTCTATTCTTCTTGTAAAAAGCCATCTAAAAGAGGGGAAAAACTTGTAACTCAAACTATCTGGGAAAATCAAAGTCAAAACCTGTTGTTGTTTTCAGGTAATTCCCATTTTTCACAGGCCTCATAGAAATGAGCTACTGTATTTTTCATAGTATAAGATATACTTCCCCCCCAAAAGAAGGTGAAAATTTGGGTGCATTTTATACACTAAATGTAGACCCACCCACCGTACCCCACCCTTTGGCCTCTGCTTCCTAGCAATTTGCCTCCTTGCAGCAGACAGCAAAAAACCTGTTTCAGTTTCAGCTTCAACACAGCTTGATTAGCACAAGCCGCTGATTGTTGGTTGGATCGGCCTCCAAACCACCAGCTGTTTCAGGCTTCAGAAATTGCCATTGCCTATTCCCACCTCTATGCACCCCATTTTTGGCCTCCAGGTGCCCCATTTTCCACTCATTTCAATCCCCGCCACCCAGAACAGGTGGAAAATGGGGCACGCAGAGGCCAAAAATGGGGCATGCAGAGACTGCAAACAGGGAGTGCATTTGCCAGTTGTATAGGCAATAGGCTATGATAATCCCTGCAGCCTGAAACAGCTGATTGTCGGAAGGCTGGTCCAACCAACAACCAGCTGCTTGTGCTAATCAGGCTGTGCTGAAATTGAAATACACTATTTTCTACAAGGAAGCAAATTGCTGGGAGGCAGAGACAGATTTTTTTTCCTTGTGCTAAATCAGGCTAAACTGAAACTGAAACAGGCTGTTTGCTGTTTGCTGTAAGGAGGCAAATTGCTGGGAGGCACAGGCAATTTTTTTTCTTGTTTTCCTCCCCAAAAATTAAGTGCATCTTATATATTGGAGTGTCTTATACTCCAAAAAATATGGTATATAATCTAAAATATGAACAAGAAGACCTCCAAGATCCCTTCTAACTCTGTTACTCTGAGAAGACCCAACTGAGATGTTGTGAACATAGGTGTCTTGGTGGGTTGTTTTGGGGTATGCATGCATCCATGCATCCAACCATCCTATTTATGGTTATGAGCTACATAGAGCTCTGTTAAGATGAATGATCTTTTAAATATTTTTAATATTTATAAGTGATGTTGCAAACCTTTTGATGTCATTTGTTTGCACCATAACATTCCTGACATAATGTTGGCTTGTGTTCAGTGTCTATACAGGGAATTCTTGCTTAGCAGTGCTGTAAATTTGGTCCCAAATTGAGGACTACCTGGAAAAATGGTAATGTTGGCTTCCTGTAAGATGCCTGGGCCTTCATCTGTTGCTGTTGCTGTATCTTCTCATATCTGGAGGTTTTTAAGAGGAGACTGGACAGCCATTTGTCTGGAATGGTATAGGGCAGTGGTGGGATTCAAATAATTTAACAACCGGTTCTCTGCCCTAATGACCAGCTGGGTAGGCAGTGCTCGCTGGTTATGTGACTGAGTGGGCATGGCCAACTCAATGTCACTCATGTCAATGGGTGCTTCACCTTAGCTGTTACAATGTAATAAGGGTTAACCAGAGAGGCAGTTTTTAAGCAGGGCAATAGAAATTAGGTTAGAAACAACACCAGAATGTTTCTTTCTTGCCTTCCTTACAGGATTAGCCCTGTAAAGTGGAAAAAACCAAAATGAGATTTCTTCCAACAACCAGTTCTCATAACAGCTTAGAAAGTTAACAACTGGTTTTCCCGAATAGGTGCGAACTGGCTGAATCCCACCACTGGTATAGGGTAGCCTGTTTGAGCAGGGGGTTGGACTAGAAGACCTCCAAGGTCCTTTTCAACTCTGTCAATTCTATATTCTATTCTTATGAAGTCACACATATTCCTATTTTATATATTAAATTATTAGGAAAAGGACTATAATAGCTCCTTATTACTCTTCTTATCTTAACTTTGTGAATTTCCTAACTGCTTTTTGTCCTAATTTGCTTTATTATTTCCACGTTAGGCCACATAATTTCCCTTTATATAATAATAAAATGCTAAACATTTCTATTATATGCCCTTTATGCCTAATCCTGATTCATATTTCATTTCTTTCAATGCTTGACAACCCTAATTTTTTTTTGTAACTTCGTCTAAGTTTCTTTTAACATCATATTCTTTTAATTATCTGGAGGGATTCTTTGTGGGCTGAACTTAAAATAAATTCCATGCAAGTGGTGGATTGGAGTGACAGAAAAAAAATCCAGCTTAGACGTAATAATTGATGATGCATCAGTCTTCTGAAATGCTTGTCATCTTTATTAATACTGAATAAAATATTATTTTCCCTTTGCTCAATTAGGCAGAAACTCTTGTTACGTGTAATTTTAACATTAAGATTGTACTTATTTCTGCTAAGAGACTTTCTCCTTTTTTCTAAAGAGAAAAAAAAATCTACAGGTAATCTCTTCAGGAAAAACAAATTTTCAGAATCCTTGGAGTGGGAGAAAAATCTTTCTCAGAAAGGTGCATTAAATGACATTTATTGGAAATTGTTCAACTACATTCATTGTTTCTTCCACTCTTAGATGCCTTAATACAAACTGAATTGTCTAAGTGCAGTTTTATAATGGATGGCATCTTCTATTACAGATGGTTTAGGATCTTTAACCTGCTCCAATATCTCAGAGCTCTTACTGTGCCATTTTCTTTGAGACATTTTTGTTTTAATATTTCTTTTCTTTGTTTTGTCTCGATTGTCTTTATTTAAACTGTTATTAGTTTAAATAATGCATTTTCCATCTTCAATATACCATTCTAGAATTAGAGCTGAGGTGGCGCAGTGATTAAATGCAGCACTGCAGGCTACTTCAGCTGACTGCAGTTCTGCAGTTCGGCTGTTCAAATCTCACTGGCTCAGGGTTGACTCAGCCTTTCATCCTTCCCAGGTGGGTAAAATGAGGACCCGGATTGTTGTTGGGGGCAATATGCTGACTCTGTAAACCGCTTAGAGAGGGTTGAAAGCCCTATGAAGCAGTATATAAGTATAACTGCTATTGCTATTGCTAAATCTCTTTTCAACAACAAATGATGAATAGTCCAGGAGCATTTTGTTTTAAAGAGAAAAAACGGAAGGCATCACATTTCTCAAGTCACTTGCATAAATAAATGTTTCATTGCATCAATCATATTTTCTCAAATTTCTGTTAGGACATTTAAACAACCACTTAGACATTAATTTATTTAAAGTTGTGATTAAAGTGCCAACCATCATATTTTTTTAAAAAGTATTAGATAACTTTAATTTAAAAAAAGAACAGATTCTTATTTTAGATATTATTGTTTAATATAATAGAAGAATGTAGAATAGATACTTGTCTACATTGTGTATTGAATCATTAATAATTTGGATCAAATAAATTGTTGCCCTGGTGCCATGAACCCCAAATCCCTCTCTGGCCATTGGTTCAAAGAAGACAATTTAAACAGGGTGGGCTTCAAAAATTTCAGCAACGGGCTCTCTGCCTGGTTGCTGGGTGGACGTGGCCATGGTGGGCATGGCCTAGTTAGCCTCCTGTACCATGGGGGGAGGGTGTTTTCACATTCCCATGCTCTTGAGGCTTTCCTCAAGCCTCTGGGAGGGCAAAAATCTCCTCCCCCAGGCTCCAGAGGCCCTCTGGAGGCCGGAAACAGACCTGTTTCTGGTGGTCTGGAATTTCCGGAAGGCTTGTTTTTCCCCCTCCTCGAGTGTCCACACAGGCCTGGACTTACCTCGCATCCAAAATGGGCCACATGGAGACTCTTGGATGAGTGGGCAGGGCCAGCCAAAGGTGGGATTTGGAGTCTCTTTGAAACCATAACATTAGCTACGGGTTCGCCCAAACTCGGGCGAACACATAGCACTCCACCCCTGAATTTGAAGGCCTCCAGATGTTGGAGAACTCTACATTCAGCTTGATCATTGAGCTCAGGCAAGGATTTTGCTGTATTTCAGGGAGGAAAGCAGCATAGGTTAATGCAACCCATGGAGGGGATAAAATCCTCAGCTCCATTTTGGATTCCTCGAACAAAACCAGTTTGATTGAAATTTGGTGGCCATATACTAAAATGCTGCAGAAAAGGAGGAAGATAAGCAAATGTATCAACTTATGTCTCTGGCCAGCATCGCCAAGAGAGGGCAGATCCAGTTAACTGCATTTTTATCACATGGAGCCTCAACCATCATGATACTACAAGGTAGACATCTTAAGTCTCGAAAGGACTTAACATAGCTCTTCTGCCTTTGGTTTATATACTCATCCATTCTAAAAGGGAGCAAAAATTCAAGCTCACCCTTTCCATTGTTTGATCATACCTTTGGAGACCCAAAAAACCCTCTATGTAGGAAAGGAGAACAGAACTCCAAACACCCAAAGGATGTCTGTCTATAGAAACACAGGTGGCTATTATATAGTCATTTGAATTGAATCTAGACTTGAACTATGTTTCTGTAGAGCTGCAGCTCTATACAATCATTCTGTACTTGGAAAAAATCCAAAGAAGTTTAAAAAAAAATTCTGCAGAAGTTGTTTGAGTCAGTTTATGAAAACTGGCAACATTCACTTTTCTGAATTTAGAAACAAAAAAAAAATGTTGCATGAAAGAGAAGTAGAAGATTTGGAAAAGACAAAGAGGCAAGTGCAGAGCATTTTCAAGTCAACCTTATTTTAAAAAAATTCTAATTTAACCTCTCATGAGTACACAGGATTGAAAAATATCCTCTTAGCAAAAAGTGCAGAAGATGAGGAAGGTTATTATCTGGGGATTCCTTTTTTTCTTCTGAGATTATAAAAGTTTTCCTTCGGGAAGAGTGGGAAAAGTATGTGATGTATCCATCTTGCAAAACTGATTGTTATTAGTTAAGAAGGCAATATATGTGATGGATGTTCTCTTTAATTAGACTGTCGGTAAAAATTGTAATTACAGCTACTAAATGCACTTTTATGTTTGCATACATAAGCTATTTTAAAATTGTTACTTTATTTCTGCTGAAGAAATAAATTAGTTTCCAAAATCTGTATTTTATGCAGTATTTTTCAAAGTATAACTGATACAGGCTTTGGAATTTTATACTTTGTGATGGAGTCTCCTTTTCAATGAAAGATAAAGGAGGGTTCCCTTTATGCATTGATTTTACTTATCAGACAAGTGTGATGAAACCATTCCTTGTGCATACATAAGGTACATACTTATGTATGCTATTTTCTTTTTTACATTCATATTTGTCTGAATAACAATAAGAATTTAAGAGCTAATGACTTTGATTTGATTTGATTTGTCTTGTATGCCGCCCACTCCCGAAGGACTCCGGGCGGCTCACAATAGACAAGGGAAAGGGGGAAAACTAGACAAAGACAACACTTTAAAAACAAAACCGCAACATTCACAATTTCCGTGGGCTGGATATTTCACAGCCCCCCCCCCCGGCCAGCTGGAGCAGCCAGGACTTGGTGGCTTTGCGGAAGGCCGGGAGGGTAGTAAGGGTCCAGATCTCGACAGGGAGATCATTCCAGAGGGCTGGAGCTGCAACAGAGAAGGCTCTCCCCCGGGGGGGTCACCAGCCGACATTGGCTGGCAGATGGAATCCGGAGGAGACCTAACCTGTGAGATCTGATCGGTCTGAGGGAGGTAATCGGCAGGAGGCGGTCTCTCAGGTACCCAGGTCCGATGCCATGTAGGGCTTTATAGGTAGCGACCAGCACCTTGAAGCGGATTCGAAGACTAATGGGTAGCCAGTGCAGCTCGCGGAGGATAGGTGTGATGTGGGTATACCTGGGTGCACCCACAATCACTCGCGCGGCTGCATTCTGGACTAACTGGAGTCTTCGAACACCCCCCTTCAAGCAGTGCAACTCACCTAGAAGTGTTTGCTGCCTCTTCTTATAATCTGGTAGTAAACTGTGCATCCTTATTATGGAGAATTAAATCAATTAGCTGTTTCTCAGACCCCTGCTGCATCCCCAGCTGTTATCTAAAATTCATAGTGAATCAAGATGTTTTTTGCATAAGGCGTTCAAGTAGGAAAGTTTCTTACGAATCAATAGAAAAATAGTTAACATCTTGCTACACTGCATTGTGATGACATCCTTATGTTCTCATAAGTACAGAAATGAAGGTCAGCATAATATAATAAGAAAAAAAAGAAAGAAAAACAGAAAATAATTTCTGCATTTTCTTGTTCTCCCTCTTAAACTGTAATAGAAAACTTTTAATTCATATCCATGAATTGTACAAGAGAAAGCTTTCTACTAAAAAAGCTCTTTAGTTGGGGTCATGCAGACTATGATAGGTAAGCAACAAATATTACACTTGTGTTTTTTGGGAGGGGGGGAAGCTTTCTGTCTACTGGAGTATTTTTTGCTTCCATAAGTCTGGGAAGATCTTCCCTTCCCCAAATAAGTGCCCTTCAAATGTATTGCTTTACAACTCTGATCCATATTCAGCAGACGTGGTATTCAGCAGGTTCTGACCAGTTCTGGAGAACCAGTAGTGGAAATTTTGAGTAGTTTGGGAAACCAATAAATATCACCTCTGACTGGCCCCATCTATTCTCTGCCTCCCGAGTTCCAGCTGATCGGGCGGGAATGGGGATTTTGCAGTAATCTTCCCCTGGAGTGGGGAGGGAATTGAGATTTTACAGTATCCTTCCCCTGCCATGCCCACAAAGCCACGCCCACCAAGCCAAGCCATGCCCACCAAGCCCAGCCACGCCCACCAAGCCACGCCCACAGAACTGGTAGTAAAAAAAATTGAATCCCACCACTGGTACTCAATTAATATGATGAATACATACTTGCTGCCCAACTAATCTGAAAGCCATTAACTGATTTAAAATCCATACCAGGAAAATATTTTAAATTGAAACTAACAAAGAGAAAAATGGTGGGATACACCAAAGTCTTCCATTTGTGAAAGAGTGACAATTATTGGACTCCATATAGAAACTCATTTTTTAAAATATACTTGGATTGGATTGGATTTATTCAATTTATAGGCCGCCCAATCCCGAAGGACTCCGGGCGGCTTACAGAAAATAAATTTTAAGAGCAAGGTTAAAAACAAACAGAAGAAACCAATTAAAAGAAACACATCATGCACCCCGTCTAACCTCGGTCAAGAGGTCAACAGCCCCAGGCCTGCCGGAATAGCCAGGTTTTAATAGCCTTTTGGAAGGCCATGAGAGTGGGTAGGGTCTGGATCTCTGGGGTAGCTCGTTCCATAGGGCCGGAGTGGCTACAGAGAAGGCCCTCCCCCGGGGTGCCACCAGCCAACATTGTCTAGCTGATGGCACCTGGAGAAGGCCCACCCTGTGCGATCTTATCGGTCGTCGGGAGGTGTGCGGCAGAAGACGGTCTCATAGATATCTGTTTCCTAGGCCATGTAGGGCTTTAAAGGTAATAACCAGCACCTTGAATCGTGTCCGGATACCGATAGGGAGCCAGTGCAGCTCGCGGAGGATAGGTGTAGTGTGGGTGTACCTTGGTACACCCAGTATCGCTCGCGCAGCTGCATTCTGGACTAATTGTATATATGTTATATTTATGCTGATAAATAAATAAAGGGAGACTAGTATAGATCTATTTCAAGCTATTTAGCTCTCATCAGCTAGCCATACCCATGCTTGGAATTGAACCTGTGCTCTATTGCCTCTTAGGCAGATGTGTTAACCATTGAGCTACAGAGCTCGACTCCTTATCAGCCAGCCAGGGTGAGAGGTATATATTTAAAGTCACAATTATTTAGCAGCATAAATATAACAAATGTAACAAAAAGGCAACAGTAAAAAATATTGGGTTTCTGTCTGGATGGTCTCTTGTGACGAGCCGAAGACAGAGAGTGGAAGTGTGACCTTTCTCCCATATTTGGGCATACCAGGGGTTGTGACTTTATATATATATATGTGTGTGTGTGTGTGTGTGTGTGTGTGTGTGTGTGTGTGTCTGTGTGTGTGTCTGTGTGTGTGTCTGTGTGTGTGTGTGTGTGTGTGTGTGCTCTATTGCCTCTTAGGAAGATGTGTTAACCATGTGTTAACCATTGAGCTACAGAGCTCGATATTTAAACTTTAAATATATACCTTTCACCCTGGCCTGGCTGATAAGGAGTCGAGCTCTGTAGCTCAATGGTTAACACATCTGCCTTAGAGGCAATAGAGCACAGGTTCGATTCCCAGTAAGGGTGTGGCTAGCTGATGAGAGCTAAATAGCTTGAAATAGATCTATACTAGTCTCCCTTTATTTATTTATCAGCATAAATATAACAAATGTAACAAAAAGGCAACAGTAAAAATATTGGGTTTCTGTCTGGATGGTCTCTTGTGACGAGCCGAAGACAGAGAGTGGAAGTGTGACCTTCCTCCCATACTTGGGCATACCAGGGGTTGTGACTTTAAATATACATACATACATACATACATACATACATACATACATACATACATACATACATACATACATACATACACACACACAGTACATGTGTATTTGATTGCAGCCTTAACATAAATGAACACAATTGCACTGTCCCCTTTTCCTGACTGCATAATGACTATGTAAACCGTGATGACCGATCCTTTAAGGCAGGAGAGCTGGAGGAAGTAGCAAGTATAGCCAATTATGGCTTCCATTCATTTTTAGTCAAATCCTGCAAGTGTGTCAGTAGTGGATAATTATCCTATGATCTGTAAGATTCCCACCCTTCCCTCAGTCTTTCTGCTTACAGTAGGAAAGGCAGCAGAAACTACTCTTCATATACCTCAATATCTTCCTAGACCCAGCATTATAGGGCCCAAGATTAAAAAAAGATATGAAAATTGAAGAATATTGCTCAGAATATTGCTCAGACAGGGAAGCAAAAAAATAATAATAACTAGGTGAAAAATTGCATAATTCACTAAGCAGCTGCATGTATTAGGAGCTGCTTTGCAGTTCTTATTTATATTCTGCACCAGCACAATGGAGAACACATTATGCGCTCTGGCTGGTGTTCCAGAATTAAAGCAGGAGGTTTTGTTAACATGTGATTTCCTCCCAAATGAGGCTGAATGAATCACTGAATTAATTCTTCAGATTCTTTGGAGGAGAACCCATTAGAAGGCTCATTCTTTAGATCTAAATGAAAAAAATATTATGTCAATTCATTATTCAGAATTATTCTCAGTGGCTGATTTGATCAACTGAAGCTGATAATGCGTCTTATAGCATCAGCTAAAAGCCTGGCCTGGTGTATGAAATGAAATACATTCAATAAGCAAGATGTAAGCAACTGTGTTATAAGGAAATAGTAATAATGCAGTACCTTTTAGGATATAAACATGGCTCTGGTTTTTCCAAAACCATCTTGTAGTAATTGAATTAGCAATAGCAATAGCAGTTAGACTTATATACCGCTTCATAGGGCTTTCAGCCCTCTCTAAGCGGTTTACAGAGTCAGCATATTGCCCCCACAGTCTGGGTCCTCATTTTACCCACCTCGGAAGGATGAAAGGCTGCATCAACCCTGAGCCGGTGAGATTTGAACAGCCAAACTGCAGATAACAGTCAGCTGAAGTGGCTGCAGTACAGCACTCTAACCACTGTGCCACCTCGGCTCAATTACTATGAAAAACTTTTAAAGAGATTAAAATGGGTTGATTGTTTTAATATTTTGACCTAGGGAATTCTCTAGGGAAATTTATTTAGGAAGGTAAAGCATTTAGAAACTCTAAATTTTCTAAATTACTTTTGTCTGATAGATCCCCTCCCCAGCCCTCATTGTGTTGTGGAGTATTCCTGGGATGAGTGAGTGAAGAATGTTGGGAGTATTTGTAAGAGTAAATATATATATATTAACTATATTTACACCAGGGGTGGGTTCCTGCCAGTTCTAACCTCTTCTATAGAAGAGGTTCCACAAATTGTACTAAGGCCTTTTATTTTTAATTTCTCCTTCTGTTTCCCCCCCCCCCCACACACACACCCAAGATCTTTTGTGTATGAGAAGCAGGAATGGGTTCCTGCCAGTTCTAACCTCTTCTATAGAAGAGGTTCCACAAATCTACAGTGCCGTTTAGAACCGGTTCCAGCTCCCTCCCCCCGCCCGTCCGCACATCCTCAAGATGAAGAGTGAGGAGGAATTCTGGGAGTTGAAGTCCACAAGTCTTAAAGCTGTCAAGTTTGAACACCTCTGGGTTTTTTTTCTAAAGGGTTAGGGGTGCAAGGGTCTTGTAACTTGACAGCTTTAAGACTTGCGTGCTTCAAATGTCAGATTTCTGAGCCAACATTTTGGTTGCTAAGCAAGAGCGTTGTTAAGTGAGTTTCACCACATTTTACAAGTTGGCCACTCCCACCCAGTCACATGGCTGGCAAGCCACTCCCACAAAGCAGGCCACACCCACAGAAGAGGTTCTAAAATTTTTTGAAACCCACCATTGATTTACACAGAAGAGTCACTCAAAGCCTGAAGGTCATTTCAGCTCCCCAGTTAAAGAAATAGTTAAAGAAATAAACACCTACTATATATTGGACAGCAGTGATGTAAGAAAAGGCCAAAGAAACAAAACATAGTTGGAAGGGACCTTTGAGATCTTCTAGCCCAACCCCTGTTCAAGCAGCAGACCCTATACCATTCCAAATAAATAATTGTCCAGTCTCATCTTAAAAGCCTCCAAGGATGAGGCACTCACAACTTCTGAACGCAAGCCATTAGTTAATTGTTCTTACTATTAGGAATTTTCTCCTTAATTCTAGGTTGCTTCTTTCCTTAATTGGTTTCTATCCATTGTTTGTTGTCTTGACTGCTTGCCAAAAAAAACCCCTCACAGCTGGTTTGAAAGAAGATGAGTCTGATTTTAAATTGGAGGATGAAACATCAATAACCTAACTATGCTGATGAACTACTCTGATAGCCAAAAATTAAAAGCATCTGCATGCTGTAGTAATAAATCTTACGGAGAAACAGATTGGTTCATCTTGCAAGCTTACTTTTTTTCCCTTTAAAGATTTACAAAATGGGATGAATTTGGGATATAGCTGTAATTACCATGTGTTGATGTTCTTTTATATATTAACTTGTGTGATTTCCCCCCCTCTCTTTTGTTTTTGTATAAGCTGTATGGTTCATTTATATTTTATGTATGTTTGTATGTCTGTAATAGATTAATAATTATTTTGCTACCTTATAAGTCAAAGGAGCATTGTCTGTTTTCACCAAGGAACAGAAATCTGTGTTAGTCACTCCAATAGAAAACAAAACCATTGCCATTTTTAAACAGTATAATAACTTTGATATGCTGTATAATCCTAGGCACTGATAAATGACTTACAAAATGCCATCTCTCAGAGGTTGAGGTTCTCCTCCTTATACCAACGGGATGCCTTTTCAGTTCATCCTCTTCTATTCTTCATTCATTGTTCATCTGTCACCAGGCTGCACAGTTTACAAATGCTGTTATGGCAGGTGATGGCGGTGGTGAATAAGAGCCCCAATAATGTGAAATCTATCAGGGTTTTCTCTCTTTTTTTGGCAGGCAGCAGCTTGAAATCTCTATTGAAATACCTGACTGTGGCTGATCCTAACTTTAGATAACATTTAGAAAAGATCAGTTTCTTTCCCCCAGCTATTATTCTGTGAGGGTTATTCTTTGCATTTCTCATCTTTTGTCTGAAGAAGGTGGTGTCACAATGTACGGTCTCAATACTCCGAGACCGCCGTTGACACTTTTGCCACTGGACGGTCCATTGAGAACTAAACCATCCCGTAGAGATGGTGATCAGGAAGATGAAGCCTTGCTGGTCTCAGGGACATCGCAAAGTCCCTGATCGACCCAAGGAAAGTGCTTCAAGTCGGTGGTAAACAGGCAGCCCCCAGGCTGATGAAGTTGGGACAGCTCTGGAAGGAAGGAAGTGAAAAGAGAAAGTGAGTCCATCTGGTGAGGTATTTTTTCTATTTTGCGAAAGACTGCCCAAAGAAATTTTTCTTTAAAGCCAAATTAAATCCTTAAGCAAAAGAATTAAGTGGCGAATTTAACCCTAATTGGATTGCTTTGGAAAGCTTTATTTTTCTTTGTAACTATTCTTTGTGGATTGAAGAGCTCCCAATGTTTCTCATTTATCCTCTTAAAGTGAACAGATTGATTTTTCTTCTTTGCTTTTTGTTGCTTTATTTTTTTGACTTCTGGATTAAAACCTTCCTTCTTATTTTAACAATTCTTCCTATTACTTGTTATTAAATTTCACTAAAAGAAATCTAAATAACTTTGTTTCCTATAAGCCAGAGATAAATATTAGAAAGTGAAAAGTAACACACTGCCACTCGGAGATCAGAGGCTGGGGTTTTTGAAACAATGTATCTTTTTTCTTTCATTCTTTGACTTCACTGACTTTGTAGCTGAAGGATTTGCAACTTGTTTACAGAAACTGATAAAGAGCCAAGGGCATGAATTGGTTTCATGGGTGCCTTTGATAACTATTTTCACAGGGGAAAAAAGGGGGAAAACCCAGAATCCTTCTCCTTTGAAGAGCATAAAAGAACTTGTGTTCAAGTCAATCTAAAATAAAATAAAAAATAAAAGAGGCCTGGAAGGCTAGAGTGGCAGTGGCTATTAGTTTTTTTTCTTTCTTTCTTTGGTTTTGGAAACATGGATCAATATTCAGATGAGGAAACCTTAAAATTCCAAAATATCTTGGCTGGAATTCAAAATCTATTGGAAGGATATGGGAGAATTGAGAAGAAGTTGGAAAGACTAATCTTCCTCACAGCAAAAGATGATGGGGTTGGAGCCCCAAAAATTAAAGGGGGGAATGAAGATATAGAAGATAAAGATAAGACAATAGATGAATTTATTAATGGAACAAATGTGGGTGAAAGTGGAAAGAAGGGAATATGGAAAAGGGAATTTGACGAATTGGAGCTCTAGCCCAGGTTCCAGAATACAGAAGAAAAAAAATGGTAATGATGATGGACTCAAGAAGAGAAATTTTTTCAGAAGCAAGATTGACAACAAAAGACAAGCTAATTTTAGTAGCAGCTGGTGGGCAACAAGATTACCTGAGAGATCCTTCAAGCAACAAAGTGCAGATAGAAGTCTATAAAAACCTTATAAAGGAGATAAAAAGAAGACTGACACCACAATTGGCAAGAGAAATAAGACTGTTTTGTTACTGGAAAGATACAGGTTGACAATGAAAGTTGATAATAAAAAATTAGTTGATTTTGGTGATTAATAAGTAGGAATTTAGTAACTCTTAGATTGTTTTAGATTGTTATTAAATGTTTATTCGTTAACAAATAATTAACTATAATAATAATGAAATGGTAATGGATACAGCTTAATGATATGTACATGTACTGGCAAACCAGTAAAAGAAATTTGGATATAAATTGCAAATTGTGACTTGGGAAAAAGACCTATAAATTTTATTAACAAATTTTTATTTAGATCTTGTTATAAAGGTGTAAGGTTTTTTTTGGGGGGGGGGACGTCTGATGAGAGGAGATGGGACATAAATAATAAATGATTTTTAGCCAATTATAATAACAACAAGGAAATGTCAATGGACATTGTTTAACAATATATACATGCTATGGTATTGGCAAAAGTAACTTGGATATAAATTCTAAACAGTGAGTTGGGGAGGGAAGGGGAGGAAATGTTTAGAAACTTTATTAATTGACTTTTACTTAAAAGATGTCATAAAGGTGTAATGTTATTGGAGGATTTTTTGAAATAGCTAATGAATGCCATTATGTGGTTGTGTCTTTAAGTATGAATGATTTGAGGTAAAAGCATGTTCAAATAATTGTAGTCAAATGAGAATTGTGATACATTGCTAGTAAGATATACATATAGATTTTTGATTTAAAGTGTATAATCTAATATGAACTATTAGCAATGACTGTGGAAGAAATGCACGAAGGTAATCTGTAACCAATCGACACGCTTTCTACAAGATGTAATGAAGGATGATTCTTTTTTTGTGTGTTTTTGTTCAATTAAAATAAAAAAAAACTTTTCAAAAAAAGAAAACAAAACCATTGCCAGTTTTAAATAGTATAATAACTTTGATATGTTGTATAATCCTAGACACTGATAAATTGCTTGCAAAATGCCATCTCTCAGAGGTTGATGAAGGGTTCTTCTCCTCCCTATACCAATGGGATGCCTCTTCTATTCTTCGTTCATTGTTCATCTGTCACCAGGTTGCACAGTTTACAAATGCTGTTATGGCAGGTGATGGCGGTGGTGAATAAGAGCCCCAATAATGTGAAATCTATCAGGGTTTTCTCTCTTTTTTTGGCAGGCAGCAGCTTGAAATCTCTATTGAAATACCTGACTGTGGCTGATCCTAACTTTAGATAACATTTAGAAAAGATCAGTTTCTTTCCCCCAGCTATTATTATGTGAGGGGTATTCTTTGCATTTCTCATCTTTTGTCTGAAGAAGGTGGTTAAACTTCCCAGGGCTCATGACCAAATCAATTATAACTGGCTGCAAAAGTTGTTGAGAGAGAAAGACAGAAAGAAAGACTATGGGATTTATCAAAACAATATTTGGCATTTGGGTGACCTCGTGTTAAATAGCACCCAGATCAGAAGCTAGGCAAGAATTTTGTTTTGGAAAAGAAGCCAAGAAAACAAAAGAGATTATTCTTTCCCTAATGAGGGAGAAACATGTCTTAGCTTCCTTCCTTACTCTTTTCTAGTATGAATGATAACTTCTCCACTGTCATAATACGATCATTCCAGGTTTTGGTATGGTATTATTCTCCGCAGCAAACATGTTAAGAAATAAGTAATTATTTCTTAATTACTTAATCCTCTAGCATTTTAGAACATCATACAATACACTTGGATATATTGTGGGGGTAAGACACCCCTAATACCCCTCAGAGTGGTGGTGGTGTTCTGTTAAGATACAGCCTGTTGTACCTTAAAATGGCTTCTACTGTACTGCCATAACTGTGGAATGTCTTGAGCAATTTCAAACAAACTGGTACAAAGATTACTTACTCTCTGGAGAAAAATACTGTGGGGGAATAAGACAACCCTAACACCCCTTGGAATGTGTATTCTGTTAAGATACAGCTGTTGTGCTGTACTGCCTTACTGGCATCTACTGTTTAGTCTGAACATTTTCTCCCTATAAATAAATACCCGGGCAATGCCGGGTCATCAGCTAGTAACCCATAAAAATCTTTCATACATATTGTTAATATACTTCACTTGCTCTGAAAGAGACTCAATCAAATCTAAACCTTCTGTAGTTTTATTATTGTTTTAGAAGGAAACAGAGCTACTTTATAACAAAGAGGAAAATAGAGAGTGATATGGATTTGTGATTGATTAGCTTTTATGATTCAGCCAGGGTTCTCAAATTGCAACATTTTGAAAGATGGATATTGAAGAAATGTATACAATGACACTTTTAATATTTAAGCTTTATGCAAGCAGAGGGATCTGGAATAGTGTAGCATTGTATGTTTTTCTTGAGAAATGCTCAACTCTTTGTATCCAGCTACCATTTCTTCTGTGTCCTTCCACTTCTGTTCATATCCTACTCTGCTTTTTGTAAACTTGGACCAACTGAATTTAAATCATGATTGGAAACACATCCCAAATGCTTTAAAACTGTTTTTAACTCATTATAATTATACTATACTACCCTCTGCATTTCTCTTTGAATATAATGTGACTTTTGATCCTCAGAGTTATTCTGTGATATATGTTTTCTATTTTTGTGGTTGTTGTTGATTAAAAGAGAGTAGAAAAAAATCAATTCTTCCCAATCTGAAGTTACACCGTACATACTATATAACATACAAACAAATAAAAAACAGAGCTCTGAAACACTGTACATATTTAGAAAATAAGTGTAGCTAAGGATTGAATTTCTAAGTTCTTGCTGTTCTCGGATGTAGTTATTTTTCTTCAGATTTTTTTATTACCAAGCTACCAGTGCATGGGGGAATGAAGTGTGCAGGTTCCTTATAGCTTCCTTACCAGCCTTGTCTAGGAGTTGTGACGCTTTTCTTCATTCCTTAAGATTTTGCTCTCTGCAAATTGTTTGTCAGGTTCTCTTTCTGAATTACCTGAGCGCTGGTTGCTGGGACTATATCAGTGGTGGGATTCAAATAATTTAACAACCGGTTCTATGCCCTAATGACCAGCTGGGTAGGTGGGGCTTGGTGGTCATGTGATTGGGTGGGCGTGGCCAACTCAACGTCACTCACGTCGATGGGCGCTTCACTTTAGCTGTTACAATGTACTAAGGGTTAATCAGAGAGGCAGTTTCTGTAAGCAGGGCAGTAAAGATGAGGCTAGAAACAACACCAGAATGTTTCCTTCCTGCCTTCCTTACAGGATTAGCCCTGTAAAGTGGAAAAAAACAAAAAGAGATTTCTTCCAACAACCGGTTCTCCGAACTGCTTAGAAAGTTAACAACCGGTTGTCCGAATAGGTGCGAACTGGCTGAATCCCACCACTGGACTATATGCCCTGTGCTGTTTGTTTCCTTCCTTAACATTTAGTCGTATCCTATAGGTGGAATTCACATCTATGTTTCTGTGGATGATGATTTGTCAGAAAAATAAGCCATTACCTAGAAATTTTGGATTTAACTTCATCTAAGCTTTCAACAGTTTCTCAATTGAAATTGTGGTTAAATTAGTTCATGTGATACGAGATTAAGAAATTTTAACTTAGACCTGTCTACCTAAATAATGTCTCCATTGTGTAATGATTCCTGGATTTTTTTTTTCTTTTTTGGTTATTGGGTGTTTTGGTCACCTTAAGAAGTTTTGGAAGGATCTTTTGGGGTTTGATTGTTACAGTGATGCCAAGTGGTTGTAATAGTCTATTGATTGTCTCAGAGTGTTACCCTTTTTATAGATTGTGATGGTTGTGTTGCAATAGATTGTATAGCTGAGTACTTAAAAAAAGTTTCATGGGTATCTAGTGCATTAGAGGGACGTGGTGGCTGAGTGGCTAAGACACTGAGCTTGTTGATCAGAAAGGTTGGCAGTTTGGAGGTTCGAATCCCTAGCGTTATATAACAGAGTGAGCTCCCATTACTTTTCCCAGCTTCTGCCAACATAGCAGTTCTAAAGCCTGTAAAAATGCAAGTAGAAAAATAGGAATCACTTTTGGTGGGAAGGAAACCGCGTTCTGTACATCTTTGGCGTTGAGTCATGCTGGCCACATGACCACGGAGATGTCTTTGGATAGTGCTGGCTCTTCAGCTTTGAAACGGAGATGAGCACCATGTCCTAGAGTTGGGAACGACTAGCACTTATGTACAAGGGGAACCTTTACCTTTACCTATTGCATTAGAGGTATATATAGTTTGTTTCTTCTTTTTGCAATTCTAGATTTCTGAACAAATGAAATTAGGTGCCCTTTTTTTTAAGAAGCACTTAACTCAAATCCTTTTGCCTGAAAGTATTGTTTCTAGTTTGATGTTATTATTTTTGAAAGACAGTGTGTGATTTTGCCCGAAAGGGATCACTATACCACCTTCTTGCTATTCTTCTCTCTTCCTGTATTTTCTTTTATGAAAATCAAACTTCACAATGCAAATTAACACCTTTTATGAAGCAGCTATTTTGGAACTGGATGCTGTTGTATGCAAAAGACAAGTAATTGCTTTGTAAGGATTTTTATAAATAGTATCTTCATCAAAGCTCTGCACAAAAATACCCGTTTGCATATGCAAAAAACAAAACTCTGGTTCCTGGAACAATTTGTCAAGTCTTTAAATATCCTCCCATCTACCTTCCTCCTCCCCCCCCCCCACTTCCACTCAGTGTTTAATTATACACAGGCAGATTCTTGCTTGGAGAAAAGTGAGAGTTCTGTAGCAGTCAGATTTAGTTGGTAATGATGTGGAACGTGGTGGAATAAGAACTGGGAAAATTGTTCATTATTGCAACTAGAAAGCATGTCTTACATAAATGTAGAAGCATAGAGTCATATCCTGAACTGATGAGAGAATTGGGAAGAAAAACATATTGTTGCACTTGGACTTTACCTTTAAAAGGATGACCTTCTCATCAGTGGTGGGTTTCAAATTTTTTAAGAACCTCTTCTGTAGGTGTGGCCTGCTTTGTGGGAGTGGCTTGATGGCCATGTGACTGGGTGGGAATGGCTTGCTGACCATGTGACTGGATGGACATGGCCAACTTGTAAAATGTGAAACTCACTTAACAATGCTCTTGCTTAGCAACCAAAATGTTGGCTCAGGAACTCTGGAATTGAAGTGTGCAAGTCTTAAAGTTGTCAAGTTACAAGACCCTTGCAACCCTCACCCTCTAGAAAAAAAAAACCCAGGGGTGTTCAAACTTGACAGCTTTAAGACTTGTGGACTTCAACTCCCAGAATTCCTCCTCTCACTCTTCATCTTGATGATATGCGGACGGGTGGGGTGAGGGAGCTGGAACTGGTTCTAAACAGCACTGTAGATTTGTGGAACCTCTTCTATAGAAGAGGTTAGAACTGGCAGGAACCCACGCCTGCTTCTCATACACAAAAGACCTTGGGGGGAAAACAGAAGGAGAAACTAAAAATAAAAGGCCTTAGTACAATACTTCAATGAGCCTCTGATTATTTTGTTTGACAGGAAAGAAAAGTAAATGAAACCAATCATTCAGTATAGTTAGTATGATCGTTCTGAAATTAGGACACCAATAATGACTTTAATTTTAGTAAACTAAAGTGAAAGTAAGTTAAAAGCATATATAGCTTTACTCCTGCCTACTCTTGCCTACTTTTCTGGAATGTCATTATTGCATCACAATCACATCACTCAAATGAATTCTTAGCTTTCGGCTCATAAAAATAATGAGCCGAAATATAGGACTCTTAAATTGGTGAGAGAAAAAGTATAATGAAACATAGTTATATGTTTGTATTTAAATGTTAAGTGTATTTTTGCTGATCTTATCAAGAGTGCATCAGATCTAAAAACTAATCTGCTATTTTTGCATTCGTTTCCTTAAATCAGTGGTGTTAAACTCCTGTCACGTCGGCATCACATGACGTATTGGGACTTTTTCCCCCTTCTCTAAACCGGACGTGGGTGTGGCCAGGGCATGACGCATCCAGCCTGCAGGCCGGGAGTTTGACAGCCCTGCCTTAAATGATGGGAGAATACAATAGGGTTAATCTTGAAATAAAAGAAATGGCAACTTCGTTGTCATTTTTTTATTTATTTAGTCTCCAGAATGACAGTGTTTATACAGAAAAATATCAGCAAGCTTGGGAATATCAGCAAGCTCAGTGTCAGCAGAGACATCTGTTATAAACAATATTTATGAAAACTTAGGAAAAAAAAGCCTTAGTGGTATAAAAAAAAATAGAATGATATCTACTCAGTGGACACCATTATTTAGCTACATAGAAAAACAAAGGCAGAAGGAATGGAATAAAGGATATTGGCTAACCTAAGTGGGGATCCTGAACATTCTACATTGCAATATTTCTTTATTGATGCCACTGTATCCTATACCTGGATATAATGAAAAACCAGTTGAAAATTCCGAATAATATGTATACCAGAACAATTGAACACATATCATGTGTTTCCATCCTGGGAAAGATTATCATACTGAGCTTCTCTCCACATGCTGATACTTCATTATACGTACTTGGTTTGATTGCCTTCCCTGCTGCTACCGCCTGTGGAGAAAATGGAAAAGAACATATACTTTCATCCATATATGTACTGTCTTCTGTATAATTCAATATGTGTGCATAAAATATCTTTTTTTCCCAGTGCTCCTTCAACAATGCACTATGGAAACTAATTAGAGATGCAGCATTTGTATTTGGCTCTAATGTTTTGATTTGTGGCGGTGATGGACCTGCTGCAACATTGTTTAGGAAATTCAACAGGTTGATGATCCTTTCGAGTTAACACCTTAAATCTCCTTTTTGCAAGAAGCCAATGAGCTGAGAATATTTGAAACTGCTCTGCTACTTTGTCGTCTTGGTCCTGAGGCGTACATCATATGGAAGAATTAATATTTAAAAACAAAAGGAAGGTACGTTATTTTTGAGAGCCAAGCTGCCTAGTTGCGAGGCATCAAAATGGGGACCAGCAATCCTCAGACATTTGGGTGTAACCTAAGATCGGTATCATCATGAAGTCATTCTTCTTAATTACCACTTCTAAAATCCCTAGGTTCAATAGCCACTCGCATACTTGGAAATAACAGAAGCTACAGTTCAATAATTTCAGGAGGATTCAATGTTCTAACTCTTAACCAGATGTTTTACAACCAATCCTATGTATATCCTCCATGTCTGTGATTGCCCTCACCAGAGGTCTGGGGATCAGTGTGCATACATGCACAATAATTAATTGTTCAAGGTTCAAGGTTCATTTTATTTATATGCCGCCCTATTCCCAGGTGGGACTCAGGGCGGCGCACAAGCCCAAGGGAGGGGAAGGGAAACACAAGAACTACAACAAAAAAGTACAAGGGAATTTAAAACAACCAACAGCCACACAGTTCGAGAGGGGAAGGGAACTCATCGACCCCAGGCCTGCCGACACAGCCAGGTTTTAACGGCTTTTCGGAAGGCCTGGAGAGAGGTGAGGGTCCGAATCTCTGCTGGGAGCTCGTTCCAAAGGGCCGGAGCCGCCACAGAGAAGGCCCTCCCCCGGGTAGTAGCCAGATGACATTGGCCAGTAGACGGAACCCGGAGGAGGCCTAATCTGTGTGATCTAATGGGTCTTTGGGAGGTAATTGGCAGCAAATGATCTAACCTAAAATGATCTAACTCTATTTTTTCCTAAACTGCTTTCTTCTTGTAAGTTAATCATTTTTGAATGGTTGTAACAAATATCTTGCAAAACGCATTTAATACTAAGGTTTATAGTAGGAAAGATGGGGCTGCAGTAGCTCACGAGATTAGGACGCTGAGTCAGAAGACCATTGAGAGTTCGACAACTTGGCAGTTCAATCCGAGAGTCTGAGCGCATGATGGGAATGAGCTCCCATCAACTTGTCCCAGCTCCTGCCAACCTAGCATTTCGAAAGCAAGTAGATAAATAGGAATCACTGTGGTGGGAAAACTAATAGGCCCATGAAAGAGAGCTCCCTTGGGTATCCCCTGGGCAACGGTTATGTCATCGGCTAATCCTTTCAACTCAGAAGCTTCTTGGTAGGTGCTTCTGACACAAACATAGTAGTAGTGAAGATTTTCTGATATCGCCAACCTATTTTTTTCAGAATTGGGATTGACCAAACAACACATAATGTATGTATATTGTAAAGTCTAAGCTTTCATCTCAATAGGTACCCTATTATATAAGGTTCTTCCTGTATGGAAGTTCCCATAAATACTTCTTTATTAGTGCAGGATTCCTCCCCCCCCCTCCTTTAAAAATAAGATCATTGCACATTGCACAAACCATTACTGTAAACCCATTTTTGGAAGAGAGCTGGAAATTGATTTAATCTAAATGGCAATCCTCGTTTGGAGACTGAATTTAAATGTATATCTGACTTGCCTTTCTTTTCATAAGTTGTTGACAACTCTTTTGTTCTAATATCTGTCTACATTATTTTTAATCTAGTGGTTAGTTATGGTAATTTTGAATTGCTTTAATAAAGTATTGTCCAATAAAGGGCTTAGAACTTTGGAACTACTTGGGTTAATTACTCTGAACATAAACAGAATTTATGTTTACAACCTTTCTTATCATTGTAAATTTGTTGCTAATATAGCAATAGAATGCATTTTCAGTTGGTCATGCCTGGTCATCAAAAATGGCCAGAATTTCTGTAAAAATACATAACAACGTATGTGAAAAGGAAAATTTAGTCAAATTGCTGAAAGCAATTTTGTAAACACACAAAAGTTAAAGAGGACTAAAATCTCACGGCTCTGCTGAATATTTTCTGCTTCTTACCATGTTTTTTTCTCGAGGCATTGAATCATTCCTAATAGCACAATTGTGTTTAATTTTTAAATATTGCTTCTTTATTAATTTTTAATAAACTCATGCTCACTAGTTGGCAAGAAATCTTTCTACTAAAATCAAAGAATCTTTGGATGTGATGTAGGTGGATAGAGAACAGATAAACATTCTGAGCGTGTTTCTCTCCCCTCTCCACCGAAAAGAGCTAAGTTTCTGATCAACATAGTATGGATTGCAGTACAGACTAGGGGTCACCAACCTTTTGGACCTCAGGGACCACTAAATTCATAATTTTAAATCCCGTGGACCACTAATACGACCTGCCTAATGACTGGCAGGGTGGGCAGGGCTAGATGGTCATGTGACTGGGTGGGCATGGCCAACTTGATGTCACTCACATTGAGTGACGCCTTGCTGGCGTATATTCGCCCCTCCCATCCCAGCCACTCCTCGCCTGCTCACTGGGCTGAGATGGTCAGCCAGTTCCAGGCCATGATGCAGTCCCACTGGAACAAGGCCGGCTGGCTCTTCACCACCAGTGGCGCTTCCCTCCAACTTTCCCCCAAAGCACTGCACCAGAAGGCTGAAGCAGACCCCCCCTCTGATCTGCACAAAGAACCCCCAAAGGGGGAGACTCTCTGCAGCAACAAAGCGTCCATTGCATGTATACGGCCCAGGGGCCATAGTTTGAGGATCCCTGATTTAGTTCATTATAAGAAATACAAATAACTTTTCTGCAGACACACAAAAAATTTGTGCGGATCATGTTGGTGACCCCTAGTATGGACTATTCTTTGTACATTTTGAGTAATGGGATAAAACCCTGTATTTTGAATATGTGAGATACAAACAGACACACATACACAAACACATTGCATGAAAAGTATGTGAAAAATAGATTTTTTTTAAAATGTTACAAATATTTATACATAGGGTAAACAAAATGCTTTGAATTTTTTATATATATTTGACATTTCTAACAACTGAATGATGTTATAAGGACATTTTATAACCTTGATTTCTGAAATGGCTGCAAATATAAAAGAGGAAATGTATTTTTGTGTTCTTCAGTGGCTAATGGAAAGTAGTTTTAACACAAGGATGTCTCCCTGATTTTTATCACCCTACCTGTCGCCCACACACGTATACATATTGTAGCATCTGGTGCTTGTGCCTACAAGCTGTTCCTGATACTTTGTCAAATAAGGACTACAATGAATAGAAATTAGAAAACAGGATGTCCCTATCTCAATACAGCAGGCTTTTGCTACTTAAGAAGGTTGCCCATAATAAGTATGGGAGTGCCATCCGAAGAACAAGCAAAATTAATGTGCTCTTCATAGTGAAAAATTTCATGGATTGAACTGACCATCTAAATAATGAATGAATGTGTGTTATGATCCCTTTGAAATATATAGCAAGTACATTTATAAGATCAACAATGTGATACACTTTGTCTCAAAGAATACATCAAGTGAGATAATAATTATAAAGCAACAATTGTAACAATTTTAATAAGTGTTGTAGATAAAAGTGATAGTTTGCTGTAAAGCAGTACTTAACCAGCTTTTGGTATAGGTGTCTTACCACATTAATTAAAACAGAATGTACTATAAGAGACTGGAATATGAGCCATGTAATGATATACTGTATAATAACTATTTATTGTATAATCTGCTTAATACTCAAAGGATTTCAAAAATCTCAAAGCAGCTAATACAATATCTTAATAAGTAGCACAGTATACCATAACAAAACATAAATACTACAGAAGTATAATGCACTCACTAAAAATAATATCTGGGTAATATATTTAAAAAATGGCCAAAAAGGATTGTCTTAACCTTGAGCTGAAAAGAATTGATATGTTGATCATGTGACTGGTCACAATTTCTTCAGATTTACTGGACTAAAAATTATATCCAGCTTTTTAACTATAAAGAAAGATGTGTCCAGCTTTTCAAAATGATTACATCATTACTATTTAGGATGCTCTTGATATCTACTTTTTCATACTGAAATATCACAGGTTGACACTGTAAGATTTAACAAGCATGAAATGGTGATATTTTCCCATACAGACCCTTTATACAATATATCATAAATTCAGGAACGATCTGAGATTTTGATAAATGTCAATGGCAAAATATATGTAAACATTTAAATAATCAGAAAAGAACTCCCCTCCCCAATTATATGCATATGTTTGAGACACTGTTTGATGTAGTTCAGAGGTGGGTTCCTACTGGGTTGGACTGGTTCAGCTGAATCGGTAGTGATATGCCGGCCTGGGTCGCAGAATCAGCAGTGACCCAGAATGGCCATGCCCCCAAACCGGTTCCCTGGTCGCCGCCATCACTAACTTTTTTTTTGAGTTTTGAGCATGCACCAGGGGTGGGTTCCTGCCAGTTCTAACCTCTTCTATAGAAGAGGTTCCACAAATCTACAGTGCCATTTAGAACCGGTTCCAGCTCCCTCCCCCCGCTCGTCCGCACATCATCAGGATGAAGAGCGAGAGGAGGAATTCTGGGAGTTGAAGTCCACAAGTCTTAAAGCTGTCAAGTTTAAATACCCTGGGTTTTTTTTCTAAAGGGTTAGGGGTGCAAGGGTCTTGTAACTTGACAGCTTTAAGACTTGCGTGCTTCAATGCCAGTGTTCCTGAGCCAACATGACTGGAGGAGGAATTCTGGGAGTTGAAGTCCACAAATCTTAAAGCTGTCAAGTTGGAACACCCCTGGGGGGGTGTTTCTAAAGCATTAGGGGTGCAAGGGTCTTGTAACTTGACAGCTTTAAGACTTGCGTGCTTCTAATGCCAGAGTTTCTGAGCCAACATTCTGGTTGCTAAGCAAGAGCATTGTTAAGTGAGTTTCACCACATTTTACAAGTTGGCCATGCTCACACAGTCACATGACTGCCAAGCCACACCCACTCAGTCACATGGCTGGCAAACCACTCCCACTTGGTCACATGACCAGCAAGCCACTCCCACAAAGCAGGCCACACCTACAGAAGAGGTTCTAAAAAATTTTGAAACCCACCACTGGCATGCACAGAACAATTTCCAGGAATGTCGGCTAGGACCCACCCCTGGTGTAGTGGTATAAGGTACAAGGCTAGAACCTGGGAGGCCGTGAATCTTATCTTGGGTACAAGGCCTAGCTGGGCCAGTCACACTCTGTCAAGTTTAGGAAGGATCCAGATTTCTGAAAATCTTGCCCAAAACTTGCATGTAATTCTCAATTTAGTCACTGGGAGCCAGGTTTGACTTGAAGATTCATGCATACACACAAACACAAACACATTTGTGCATATTTTCCATATTCTGCCTTAGCCATGAAAACCAGCTAGGTGATCTTGGGCGAGTCACTCTTTCTCAGCCCAACTCACCTTGTTGTTAAAGGGAAAATGGAAGGAAGGTGTGTTGGATAGGTTTGCTCACTTGAGTTTTTGTAAAAATAGTAAAGGTGGGATATAAATAAATAAAATATCAAAATAGACTGCCTTACACTTCAGCTTAAAACACAAAAGATGATCTGGACACAGTAAAAACAGCCTCACATCTGTAAAGTAAGGCAATCTGCCTATCTATCGGCAGCAAAATTCTCTTATAGTTTCTAGAATAAGGTTGTGGATCAAAATATAATTAGCAACAACTATATTTAAACAACTATTCTGGAAGGCGGTCTCCTTTTATGGATAGCAATTGTCACTGGAAGCAAAATTTATCTTATAAAAATTGATTTTTAGATGTGATATGTACATAATATGATATATTTTTTAATTTTTATTTATTTATTTATATTTTTTCAATAAATATATGCTGGGAGTGGCCAATGAGAGTTTAAAGCCAATGAAACTCAAAATATGTTGTGGACGGAACTTAAAGATTGCTCCAGCAAATGTGTTGATATACAACGGAGGGATGACTGATAGATTGATAAAACACAGAGCCTACAGTAGCTATTTTGAAGATGGACAAAACTTAAACTTCTTTAACTTTGTAAGCTTCAAAAACTATTTTTAAGCTTTTAACAATCATGTTTATGACTCACACAGCATCACTTACTCCCCTGCAACACTGGACACTGAGTTCAGTCTTGTAAGCTTATAGTTTACAGCTCAACTATTTTAATAAGTAAGTATAATCTTTATTGTCATTGTACTTAGCAGTTAGACTTATATACCGCTTCATAGGGCTTTCAGCCCTCTCTAAGCGGTTTACAGAGTCAGCATATCGCCCCCAAGAATCCGGGTCCTCATTTTACCCACCTCGGAAGGATGGAAGGCTGAGTCAACCCTGAGCCGGTGAGATTTGAACAGCCGAACTGCAGAACTGCAGTCAGCTGAAGTAGCCTGCAGTGCTGCATTTAACCACTGCGCCACCTCGGCTTGTAAATCCAATGAAACTGGTTTTAACCTCACTGGTGCAAAATTATAACAGAAAGGAAAAAAGAAAGAAAAAGAAAAAAAAAACCCTAGGGTGTGCATGGAATGATTGTGGTTGTATTTAAAAGTCACACAGCCCAAGGATAGAAACTATCTAACAATCTAATGTGACAAAGTTGGGTGAAAAGATGAAAATAATTTTAGAACTCTTTCCATAAAATAAATAAATATAGAATGCTACACATTATGATACAATTTAAGGCAATAAATTTATAATTGTACTTATAACTGCTATAAATAAATTTCTTTATATCTTTTTTATTTTTTTATTTTCACATAATCCCTTTCCTCTCCTCTCTCTCCTTTTTCTTTTTTCTTCCATTTTTTTCTTTCCTTTTGCACTTCAGCTTCCTCTTTTATTTCCTTTTGTCTTTTTTCCTTTTAACTCTATTTTCATTTGTATTAATATTTTTGTTTTTTTAAATTTTTCCTTACAATATTTTCTTTAAAGAGGAAGGCAAATATAGTCTTACTAACTCTCTACAGATGCAGAAAAATAGCATGATGAATAATATGGAAAGCCACTAACATGCTTCCCTAGGCCACCTTCCCCTATTCCAGTTTCACCAGAGATAATCAAACAGGTTGACCAATGTGGTTTTGGCCTATAGACATAACCTGAATCAAGATAATTTCCCTTTCATAATCTATATAGCGGTGTGCATACCAGTGCGAGCTGCACTGGCTGCCTATTGGTCTCCGGATATGCTTCAAGGTGCTAGTCGTCACTTATAAAACCCTTCATGGTATTGGACCTGGCTACTTGAGAGACCGCCTGCTGCCAATTACCTCCACTAGACCGATTAGATCCCACAGATTAGGCCTCCTCTGAATTCCATCCGCCGGCCAGTGTCGACTGGCGACTACCCGGAGGAGAGCCTTCTCTGTGGCTGCTCCGACCCTCTGGAACGAACTCCCCGTGGAGATTCGAACCCTCACCACCCTCCAGGCCTTCCGCAAAGCCCTTAAAACCTGGCTGTTCAGACAGGCCTGGGGCTAAAAACTATTGCCCCCGTCTCGAATTGGTATGACTGTTGTGTATTTTAAATTATGTATTGTTTCTGTGTTGTTTTAATTTTCTGTTTGTATCCCCCTTCCCTGGTTGAGTTGTGAGCCGCCCTGAGTCCCCTTCGGGGGAAAAGGACGGCATATAAATAAAATCAACATTCAACATTCAACATTCATTCTCAAAAATGTTTTCTAAAAAAGGAGGACAAGATATTGGACAGTAATTGTCCAAGAATAGCTCCTTCAAGCCTGTTAGGAAGGGCCCTCACTCAAAGATGCCTTACTGATGACATGAAATGTCTATTAATGGAATTGGAGGGGGGGGTCATTTGAGGAAAAAGGAGTCTGCAGATGTGAGATTAAATATCTGAAGTTGTGATAACATAATGTGATTTCCCCAAGCCTCTCCCATGTTCCTGATGACAGGGAAGCAAAAAAAAATACTTATATTTTTAGAAAAGATGCAAAAAATGGGTGTGTAAGTTAGATCTTTAAATATGGGTATTGTTCTTTTTTCACATAAAATGCAAAGATGAAATGCCTTTTCATTCATTAATTCCATCCCCTGACTTTTAAAAGGAGTGTGACATTTAACAGACATTCAAACATTTTTAAAGATTCATCAATAGCTCACTAGACAGAGGTTGTACAGGAATTTTGCTGATATATGACTGATGACAATTACGAAAAGTATCTTGCAAAAATAATAGATCATATAATCAAAAGAAGTATAATAGTATCCCTAGGACCATCATCATACCTGATTAATTTTTCTCACTTGGTCCCATGATGTTGTCCTTATCTCATTCCCAGCATCTTCATTAGCTGTATCAATAAAGTTCCTTCTTCCTTTCTTCTTTCTTTTTTTAAATACCACCCAGGGACAGCTTCATAAAACATAAAATCGGTTCACCATTTATTCTCTTGGGTGCAAAGTCAGCAAAGTTGTTGTCAGTGTGATACAGAATTGCGTTTTGGGAGTATTGAGAATATGAGGATATGCAGATACATCATTTCCTATCCGTTTCCATAATCTTTTTCTGTATTTTACGTGATTTTTCCCCAAATATTTCTACCAAATAGAGAAATGGATCAGAGGTCTTTTGTTTCCTTTTGGGGAAGTGGAAGAGCTTTAGTAACAATATCTTGAAATGTTTTTGGCTTCACTTTTCTTACTGTATTATCCAAGGAGTAGTGAATTATATGCAACTGGATCGTTATTGCTTATATGCCATTTTCTTTCTACTTGTCAGTCTCAACCACTCTTCCAAAGAGAAGGGGATGCCCAGCAGCTAATCCATTTCTTTCCACTCTGGTGAAAAGGACCCCATTAGCTGCATAATCAGAGCAGTGTAGACAAACCAGTTTAGAGAATGCAAGCAGAGATAAGAAGTGACACCAGTGGTGGGATTTAAATAATTTAACAACTGGTTCTCTGTCCTCATGACCGGCTGGGTGGGTTTGGCTGGGTGGGTGTGGCCAGGGTGGACGTGGCCAGGGGCATGACAACACTTAGCCTCCTGGCAAGATGGGGCAAAATGGGGCACAGGGGTTAATTACAAAATGTGGGCTTTGCTTCGTGACATCCGGATCCAGTGAGCAAGGGGTGTGAACTGCACAGAAAATACACTTTCATTTGGTTATGAAGAAATGGAAGTATAGATACCATCAACACAGAATGCAGTTTGCTCAGAAGCTGAAATACACCAAGTGAATGAGAGGAAGAGTGGGAAGCAGAGGAGAGAAGAAAGATAGGAGAGAGGGATAGGAGAGAGGGCAAGGGGGGGAAGATGAGGAGTATAAGGAGGAGTGGAAAGGGGAGAGAGGAGAAGGAGAAAGGAAGGGGAAGTAGAATAGAAAAGGGTGATGGAGGGAAGAAAGGAGGTAGGGAGGGGGAGGAGAGAGGCAGAAGAAAGTGTTGGATAAGGCATAAATATGATGTATGGAAAGCAGAAGAGCCAATAATTGGTTTTTCTTTTTATTTATTTATTTTTTTCCAGGAGTTGATGACAAGATGAACTGATGTAATTATTAATTAACACAACATAATATTGACTGTGTAATAGTATACATGTGATTATATGTTATGAAAATGAAAATAAAAAGATATTTTAAAACGAAAGAAATATCCCCAAAGTCAGATGTACACTAAATGTAGCTACACACCTCTCCAGCAAACAGCAAATTTTGAAGCTCTATGTAAAGAGGATTCATTTTAGGATGAGTACCCTCCTTATTCTGCAAGCTGTGCCTCATCTGGCCAACAGGGGTGGGATCCTACCAGTTTAATAACCAGTTCGATGATCGTGTGCATGCGCCTGACACAGTTTACCAGCTGATAGAGCTCCCGGTTCACCCGAACTGGTCCAAATCGATAGAATCCCATCCCTGCTTGCCAGTAGTATATTGAAAGGGGAAAGCAAGAAAATCAAAGGGAAAACCCAATCACATTGTCTAAAACAGTGGTTCCCAAACTTGGCAACTTTAAGACTTGTGGACTTCAACTCCAGAGAGCAGAGAGCAGAGAGCAGAGCTGGCTGGAGAATTCTGGGAGTTGAAGTCCACAAGTCTTAAAGTTGCCAAGTTTGGGAACCACTGGTCTAAAACAATTAGCATATCAAAAATCAGGGGGGGGGGGACCCCCAACTGAGATACAGTAGAGGTTGGGAATGAGAACAACAATATCAGCAATATTTTGTACTGGTCCAAGAATGGGTCAATAACATTTTAATTCAGGGTGTGAGGAAAGGCCTCGGTGCGGTGAATAAAGACCAGAACTAATAGTCTCAATCAGTGAAATGTTATCAGAGAGTATAAAAAGTCAGATGATTTATGGCTCCTTGTAAGTGAAACTCTTGATTGATGTTTTCAGAAACATCACCAAGAACATTACATGGTTCATTAAGACATTTCATTCCCGTAACATATTGATGAGCAAATCTCAATGAGTTTTATAGATTTTCTATGAAAACTTTACATAGAAAAGAATGACAAAGGTGGGTTTTCAGTTGCAGAAGAGGCTGATGAAATGTTTTCAGCTGCTATCCTGCCCTCCAAATACTGAGACAGATCAGAATAAAATATTATATATTGATCTCAGCTAAATAGCTTTGTCAGTTTGCTACAAGAATGTAACCAAAGTTTTGTTGAGAACATCAAGGACATTGAGAACAGATTCATACCAGTTTCCCCGGTTGCTGGAATCACAATTTTTGTCACTGAAAACCTGATCTATTACTGTAAGTTGTAATGTAGAACCCAGAGATGGGTTGCTCCCAGTTCGACCCAGTTTGGCCAAACTGGTAGTGGTGGCAGTGGGAGGCTCCGCCCACTCATCCAGACACTTTGTGCACATGTGCAGAAGCATTGCACATGCACAAGAGCGCGCTCTCATGCACAAGCGAACCAGTAGTAAAACCAGTACAAACTCACCACTGGTAGAGCCATGTTTCAAAATTATACAGAAATATAAAGCAAACCTGTTGCATTAGCATTCATTCTCTGATATATAGAAGTTCACAGAGGATAGAGCCAGCTATGCCATTTGCATAAGGGAAGCATTCAGCCAACACAGTGACATCAGTTTTTCTCAATGTATTCTGAATATAGAAAAATTTTCATCAGACCAGAATAATGGATGGAGTGGATTTTGCCAGCAGCAGATCAATTGTGATTGGGTCTGAAACTTCACACGTGATTTTTTTTTTAAACAATCTTTGGACCAAGGTCAAAGTTTCACTTGCTCATCCTACATAACCCATATGTAGTCAAAGAATGAAATAAAATGAATTGTACATAACATTCTACCCCTGCAACCCATATTATAGCATCTTATTTGAGGTTCAGCAAGCTCTGAAATTTCTGCTATCACGCAGTTATGTTTGCAAATTCCTGAATTGATCAGAAACAGAACGTTTTCAGATTCTGCTACTGCATATGTATGGATTATAGAGATAGAACCAGAATAAATGATATGTTTATTCAATTTTAAAATCTTGCTACTTTAAAAAATATTTATTACTAGCTGATAACCCAGCATTGCCCAGGTATTTATTTATAGGGGGGAGATGTCCAGACCAAATGTAATTTCTAATGGTGGATTTTCCCCCTTACCTGAGGGAGCCCCCTTGCGGTGTACTGTGAACCCGTTATCATGGCAAGTCCACTGCTCTGTACAGTAGAATCCATTTTATGGCAGTACAGTAGAAGCCAATTTAAGGCACAACATGCTGTATCTTAACAGAACACGCACCCTGAAGGGTGTTAAGGGGTCTCACCCCCAGAGTGTTTTTTTCCAGAGACTAAGTCATCTGTGTACCAAGTTTGGTTGAAATTGCTTGAGGCATTCCAGAGTTATGCTGGAACACACACACACACACACACACACACACACACACACACACACACACACACACGTATTATTGAATTAAAATCCTACTTTATATGGATACAAAACTCAACTGGTTTATAGCAATACAAGGAAACTTACAATGCATTGATAGATTGCAAATGTAGTGTAAGACTAAACCTAGTGTTAATTGCATGATTTGGCAGAAAACCTTTTAAGTTTGTTTTAAGTATGTCCTTGTTCCCTATCACTGTAGTTGCAATATGCTTGATGGGCAAATTAAACACTTCCATGTGCATACCCACATTCCCATTTAACTTTTAAAGAAGTCTTCCTTGATGTCTTTATTAATTTTTTAATAACAACAACAACAACAACAACAACAACAACAACAATAACATAAGTAAAATCTTATTACATTAGACAACTTCAGGAATTTATTCCAGGAGTGAAAGTCAGACTGGCCGTGTATAGTTATTACAATGTTGACTAGCTCTGAGAAGACCCAGGTTCAAAGTTCTAAGTCACACAGTTAATCAATGACTTTAGCTCAGTTATTATTTTTAGTGCAATATATTTCACAGGGATGTTAAAAGAATGAATTAATGAAAAAAAACATATAAGCTCCTTTTGCTGTTTAATGAACTGATATCTATAAATATAATTATTAAATAACAATGGATGCTAGGAACTAATTCATGAATATTGTCAGCATCTCCTTTTAACAACCCCATAATCTCTTGCAGGGTGGAGTCTGGGCAACTGAATGGAGCAAGCAGAGTGTTTTAATGACCAGATGTCCTTCCTTTCACCAAGGTGGAGTTTTGTTCAGCAGATACATTCTCCAGAGAGAAATGTCTGCCTCTACCTAGAATCAAACTCACAGCCTCCTGATCGTGAGGCGAGAGCTCCACCCCTAGGCCACTGCACCACTCCCATGAATATTCTCAACATTGTGGCAAATCCTGAGGATGAATATGAAGAGATCCACTTTATAATAAAATGGAGAATGATATGCATCTTTAAAAGAAATACTCCATACTTTGGCCTGAAAATATATGTTTCTGGTGGCAAACCTATGGCACATGTGCCACAGGTGGCATACAGAGCCTTCTCTGTGGGCACACCAGCCATCATCCCAGCCCAGCCCCACCATGCATGCATGCCTCCCATGCATGAGGCCCCCCCCCGCATCCCGTTTTGGGCCTGGAAGGACACCTGCCCCAACCTGGAAACAAAAAATGGGTGAGGGGTGGGGTACATGTGCATGGGGGCAGGGGAGTGTGAGGGAGGAGTCAGGTGTGCATGCATGAAGGGTTGTGCGTGCATGGCAGGGGCGGGGCACATGCAGGGGGTCAGGGCAGACCGGTGTTGCAGGCGCATTGGATTAAGGGTGTTACCCACCACTGATATATATATATGTTTTTATGAATCTTATTGTAATGCAGACTATGATGGAAGTTCCACATAATATTGTTTCCATATAAAACATGTTTCCTTTCTCCAAGGGCTTTATTAAAATGTTATATAACAACTCCAAGAATGTTGTAAAAACACAGATGGCAATCCAGTTTGTAAATAATTGGCATCCCTGAGGAGCACAGCAGAGTCAATAAGACGATTCAGATCATATCTGACATTTCATAAAGCATGTTCGGAGTGGACTTCCTCATTATCACAGATGTTTCCCAGTGGCTTTACTTGCAGCTAAGGTTTAACTAGTGTGATAAGCATTAGTAGATGTTGCTTCCCCCCCCCCTTTACACAATATTGAGTTCATCTGCACCCTTAAACCACCACCACCTTCTCCTCATCCTCCTGCTCCTCCTCAACACAAAACCTTAGTATTGACTTGCTATGCTTCAAATAGCAGAAGAAAGGTAGAAGAAGCTCAAGGAGAATCAATACTTGTCATCCCTGCTCTGTCTCTCAATATTTATATGAAATGTTACATTGGCCACATAGGAGATTATTTACTTTGGCACTGCCTATCAGGGCAACAGCCAGTATATTATATTATATTACATATGAAAATCAAACTTCTTTTTTCTCAGATTCAGTAGGTAGAATCTGTTTCGCATATGCAATTGACAATGTTCCTTGCACATCCAAATGGTAATCAGTTTAATTCTTCCAATCAGTGATAAACTAATTGCGGTGGTGACCAGGAGGCTGTTACCTTCTCCTGGTTGACCACTCTTTAGAAACCACTAAGAAGGTTGCAAAATTTTGATCAATAGCTATAGTTGTCAGAAATTTTCAGGCTTCTCCTCAGTACAAATAACTGTTAGCTGCCAAATGTTTTAGGAATTTTCTTGAAATTTTTAAACTTTCGTTTTATAGCACTAGCAATAGCACTTAGACTTATGTACCGCTTCATACTGCTTTTACAGCCCTCTCTAAGTAGTTTACTGGCATTATCTTAACCCCAACAATCTGGGTCCTCATTTTACCCACCTCAGAAGGATGGACAGCTAAGTCAACCTTGAGCCTGGTGAGATTTGAACTGCTGAACTGAAGCTAGTAGTTAGCTGAAGTAGCCTACAGTACTGCAGTTGCAGTACTGCACTCTAACCACTGCGCCACCTTGACTCATAGATATTTATAGATATTCTTTTCATTTGTTTGGTCTTGGACCATAAATATTTTTTTTTTAATTTGATGATGCATGGCTAAGCAAATATAGAGATAGCTAGTTCCCTCTCTTCAAAATGTATAAGACTTTAAATGTCAACTTGGTACAGGAGTCATTAAAAGGGGGTTAAAAATGTAACTGTTATATTCTGAACAAGTGACGTCTGTCTTTCAAAGGCAATGCAACATATGACTCATTATAATCCCCTTTATGGACACCGTCAGTTGAAATAGTTCCCTCTATCTCAAATTGCCTATGCATTTCTGGTATCTCATGCTATCGCTTTCTTTTTATCAGCAGAAGTTATTTGACTTAGTTGCAATGCAGAAAGAACTGCTTTGAAGTAATTTCTCAGCTGGACATCTGCAGAGCTTGGAATAGGCCATTTCCTTTTGGAAGGAATTGTTGTTAAGGCTTTCCTACCAGCACATGAATTTCAGCTGCCCAGCAGGTTCTGTACAAAGGGGTGGAAGGGAGGCCTGACACTTTCACATTGATGAACATTCATCAAAAAACTTCGTATGATCTTTGTCAAATACATGTCATCAACCAAATAAAAAAAAGCCAATTTAAAATAGCATTTCAGATATTAATTAAAAATTAAAGGTAGTAGTAGGTTTAACCAAGGAAATATCTGTTTGATTAGAAATGGTGTGCTTTTTCCTGATGGATAGGACAGACCTAGGCATTCTATGGGCTATATCTGGTCCTTTGGCTATTTATGCCCAGCCTGAAGCAAGTGTGGCAGTGGTGGCTGTGGCAGTGGCCACGGTAATGGTTTCAGTGAACATGGCAGTTCTCTTGATTCAGACCTCCACAACAGTCCTAGTTTTGCATATGGCCTTTGGGAAAGTGAATTTCCACTCTTGGAATAATACTTTATACAAACATGTGTATAAGACACCACCACCCTGTCAAACCCCCAATCATATCTCACCTAATAGTGGTGAGTGAACAGTATACGCCTATTATATGGGCCAAAACAACTCTGGTCTAATGAAAGATCTGGCAACCTGCTCATGTTCCACACCAAAAGTCTTTATAGATTGGCTCAAAGATGTGGAAGATATGGTGCCAAGCAGTGTGCCTCCCTGGCTGGGAGGTACCAATAAAGCTACAGAGGAAGAGAAAAGAGACTATTATAGTAGCAGGAGCATCTATGATGAGGGTGGGGTAAATCCAGTGGTGGGTTTCAAAATTTTTTAGATCCTCTTCTGTAGGTGTGGCCTGCTTTGTGGGAGTGGCTTGCTGACCATGTGACTGGGTGGGAGTGGCTTGCCAGCCATGTGATCAGATGGGAGTGGCTTGCCAGTCATGTGACTGAGTGGGAGTGGCTTGGCACTTAGCAATCAAAATGTTAGCTCAGAAACTCTGGCATTTGAAGCACGCAAGTCTTAAAGCTGTCAAGTTACAAGACTCTTGCACCCCTAACCTTTTAGAAAAAAACCCCAGGGGTGTTCAAACTTGACAGTTTTAAGACTTGTGTACTTCAGCTCCCAGAATTCCTCCTCCAGTCATGTTGGCTTAAGAACTCTGGCATTGAAGTCTGCAAGTCTTAAAGCTGTCAAGTTACAAGACCCTTGCATCCCTAACCCTTTAGAAAAAAAACCCAGGGGTGTTCAAACTTGACAGCTTTAAGACTTGTGGACTTCAACTCCCAGAATTCCTCCACTCGCTCTTCATCTTGATGATGTACGGGCGGGGGGAGGGAGCTGGAACCGGTTCTAAATGGCACTGTATATTTGTGGAACCTCTTCTATGGAAGAGGTTAGAACTGGCCAGAACCCACCCTTGGGTAAATCCTAATACCCGCCCCCCCAAAACTGTTGAAACAACTCCTAGTAAAAGGTTCCCTCCAGTGTTCAAAGATTTTAAAATTAGGAATATGGAATGTCAATGACTGAAAGTTAGGAAAGCGGAACATTTCTAAGAAGGAAATGAATAGACTCAGCATTGATATACTAGGCATCATCCACGTTCTTTGGACTGCCTGTGGCTTCTTCAACTCTGATGGGAATATCAAACAGCACCCTGGCAATGATACCATTGAAAGAAGAGAAGGGATTTTTTTATACTGTATAAAAAGCAGAAGCATTGAAAGTTTTCAAACTATCAGTGATAGGATAATGGTAATGCATAGCAGCCGAAACCTCTCAGCATGATAATTCTGCAAGCTTATGTGGCCATTCTGTGCTGAAAGGCAGGAAACTCTGAAACAAACACCAAGTAAAGACATTATCTATACCAGTGATGGCTAAAGGGAGCCGAGGTGGCGCAGTGGTTAAATGCAGCACTGCAGGCTACTTCAGCTGACTGCAGTTCTGCAGTTCGGCGGTTCAAATCTCACCGGCTCAAGGTTGACTCAGCCTTCCATCCTTCCGAGGTGGGTAAAATGAGGACCCGGATTGTTGGGGGGTGAAAGCCCTATGAAGCAGTATATAAGTCTAACTGCTACTGCTATTGCTATTACTAACCTTTTTAGCATTGAGTGCTGAAAGCATGTGTAAAGCGAACTGGTACAAATCGGTACAGGAACCCACCCTCACACACACACACACACACACACACACACACACACACACACACACACACACACTTTAGTATTGCAGGTTGATATCAATCAGCATGCTTTATAAATGACCTCTCAATTTGTTGAGCTTATTATTGATTTCTATTTCCATTTATTTTCAGTTGAGCTACCTATTAGAAATGAAGTAATTTTTCAGCTGTCTTGCAATGCTGCTTCTGAGTTAGCCCCAATCAAAGAGAGCAGGGCCAATTTATCATGGGTGTGTCATTTTCTAGTTGGTTTGTGTAATTTCTGAACTGTAGCATCAACTGTGTGTTGGTAATGCAAAAAAATAAAAAACTAGGTTAATTGCCTGTACTTTTTTATTTTTTGAATGGATGAAACGTGGCAAGCTGAATAGGAAGCAATGGGCAACGTCCGCTTGTATTCATGAGAGCTTGGTGAAAGATAAGTGAAATTGGTTTCTTTAATTAAAGTACACTTTATCACCAAGCTATAAAGAATTGCTACAGTGAATAGTTATCCAACCAATGAAAACCTTTAATAATCTCTTCAGTTCTGTATCACAAAACTCCTTTTATTCCGCATAAAGATTTTTAGGGCTAAATCTGTAAGTGAAGTAGACATTCCAGTATTGCAGGATGGAAATAATTGTTTCTCTTTAGTATTTATATTTTGCCATTGAAACAAGCTGAAATTATCCCTTCAAACTGTATAAATAAACAGCATTGCATTTGAATTTCCTTTATATATTTTGGATAGAAAGATATAAAGCGAAATGAATCCCAAATGAAATACAGAATTCATTAAGTATTAAGAACATAGTGGCTTAGATTTGGCTAACTTTTAGTTAATCGTTAGATGAAATATTGTGTAGCCTTTAAGCATGGTTAACTTACATGTCTCTATGTGAAGTGGCTTCATTTAATTAAAAATGTTATGCTGCTTATTAAAATATAAATTCAACTTTAATGAATTAGACTGTTGATGGAAATGCTACCTATGTAACATTTCTATAAGAAGTATATGCAAGTTAGATAATGTTATTATAATATACGTATGTCTGAATCAGAGGTGGGTTCCTACCAGTTCGCACCTATTCGGTAGAACCGGTTCGTCAAATCTACCAAACTGGTTAGAAGAGGTTCCACCAGTGGACCCGGAAAGCAGGCCACACCTACAGAAGAGGTTCCAAATTTTTTTGAAACCCACCATTGCCACACACACACACACACACACACACACACACACACACACCGACAGACAGAGAGAGAGAGAGAGAGAGAGAGAGAGAGAGAGAGAAAGGAAGAAATAAATAAATAAATAAAAAAAGAAAAAAGAAAGAAAAAGTGAGAGAGAGATGAAAGAAAAAAGAAAAAAGGGACAGAGAGACAAAAGGAAGGAAAGAGATATAGATAGATAGATAGAAAGAGAGAGAGAGAGAGAAAGAAAGAAAGAAAGAAAGAAAGAAAGAAAGAAAGAAAGAAAGAAAGAAAGAAAGAAAGAAAGAAAACACATGGCCGGCAAGCCACTCCCACCAGGTCACATGGCCGGCAAGCCACTCCCACAAAGGAGGCCACACCCACAGAGTAGGTTCCAAAATTTTTTGAAACCCACCACTGGTCTGAATTAAGGCAAGCTATTCAAATCAAACCTTTGTTGTCAATGCACAACATATGTGCAAATTAAACTGAAATCGAAATCAGAGTTCCATCCTCTGTACAACTATTAGCAGCTACCTCTTTTTACAAAGCTATTATCCTATTACTACACAATGGTGTATGTGAACTGGGATTTGAGCTGAGGTGCCCCAACTCATTTCGTGGCACTGATTTTGGGGCATTTCCAGAACTTAATTGAAGATGCTGTTTCTTTTAGCTTACAAAGCTGTACAGGGTATGAACCAGTGGTGGGTTTCATTTTTTTTAAGAATCACTTCTGTAGGTGTGGCCTGCTTTGTGGGAGTGGCTTGCCAGCCATGTGACTGTGTGGGAGTGACTTGCCAGCCATGTGACTGGGTAGGAATGGCCAACTTGTAAAATGTGGTGAAACTCACTTAACAACACTCTTGCTTAGCAACCAAAATGTTGGCTCAGAAACTCTGGCATTTGAACCTCTTCTGTGGGTGTGGCCTGCTTTCTGGGAGTGGCTTGTTGGCCATGTGACCAGGTGGGAGTGGCTTAGTGCTTAGCAACCAAAATGTTGGCTCAGAAACTCTGGCATTTGAAGCACGCAAGTCTTAAAGCTGTCAAGTTACAAGACCCTTGCACCCCTAACCCTTTAGAAAAAAAACCACAGGATTGTTCAAACTTGACAGCTTTAAGACTTGTGGACTTCAACTCCCAGAATTCCTCCTCTCGCTCTTCATCTTGATGATATGGGGACGGGTGGGGGGAGGGAGCTGGAACCGGTTCTAAATGGCACTGTAGGTTTGTGGAACCTCTTCTATAGAAGAGGTTAGAACTGGCAGGAACCCACCCCTGTTATGAACCCAGGGTATTTGTGATATTGGCTTCTCTAATGAATTCTTTTATTCATTCAACTTGCAAGCAGATTCTCTGGGTACTCCAACCTCAAGAGATAAACACATGGCAGTACAAGAGGATTGTTTTGCTATGGCTGCCTAAGCCCACTGAATCATGATCTTATGAAGATATGTTTGGCCCCCCGTTTTAGTCAACTTTCAGAAAGCTTTCAAAACCCGGCTGTTCTGATAAGCCTTTGGAAATGAATATACTTTGCTGGCCATCTGTTTGGCAATGTGCTGTTTTAATTTTGCACTGCTTTCTAGTAAGTGTTATGAAGAATGATGGTCATGTACAAAGAATGAATGAATAAACAAACTCCATGAAGCATAGAGCTGATTAGAATGTTTGATCAAGGATGGAGAAAATGACCACAGTCACATCTTTTCTGTCTTAATTTACTTATTATATGTGGCTCAGGGAGTCTAAGCATTCTTTGGAAAAGAGGAAAGAGAAAGGTTTGGCAGGAAGCAGAGAAAACAAATTTAAGTTGTTTACATTTGAAATCCTAACACAAGCAAAATCAATGGAATTGTACATCTCTATTACATAAACAACAGAATAAAGCTGCTGCTATTTACTTCCCAATGTTCAATCTCTACAAACCAGAAGATTAGCTGAAACCAATTGGATGACCTGATTGACCTCAGGAATGTAATTGCCTTCCCACTTTACACTTCCACTCCCATATTATAATAAAGGTCAAATGGTTCCAGTCACAATTTGCTGCCAGCATTGTGTTTGAGAGAAATGAACAAATTGCAATCCTACACTAATGCTTTTTTCATTTCATTTAGTCCCCATCTAAAAGAACTAGATTTCTTTTTATAAACCAAACATAGGCAAATAGATGGGGATGAAATTGAGGTAGTGACAGATTTTATTTTCCTGGGCTCCAAGATCACCGCAGATGGGGACTGCAGTCAAGAAATTAAAAGACACTTGCTCCTAGATCTAGACTGCATACTGAAAAGCAGAGACATCATCCTGCCAACAAAAGTGTGTATAGTCAAGGCTATGATTTTCCCAGTTGCAATGTATGGCTGTGAAAGTTGGACCAAGAATGGTCAATTCTTGGTCCAACTGAGCGCCAAAGAATGGAGGCCTTTGAACTATGGTGCTGGAGAAGACTCCTGTGAGTCCCTTGGACTGCAAGGCGATCAAACCGGTCAGTTCTAGAGGAGATCAACCCTGACTGCTCTTTAGAAGGCCAGATCCTGAAGATGAAACTCAAGTACTTTGACCACCTAATGAGAAGGAAGGACTCACTGGAGATAAGCCAGCTGGGAAAAATTGAGGGCAAAGAAGGGGATGATAGAGAATGAGGTGGCTGGATGGAGTCACTGAAGCAGTAGACATGAGCTTAAATGGACTCCTGAGGATTAGTCCTTTATAGAACAGTATTTTATCCTCAATTGTTGGCATAAATACACAACATCAGACTCTTAGTTTCATGCTAATTTATTTCAACCCCAAGAAATCTACAATGTTTATCAGTCAATACAAGTTCTAGATGGGGTTTAATGTATAGAATAACTCTATTCCTTTTTTCAGATCCTGCTGAAATAAATTCTTTATTAATTTTTTTTATAAACCAAGTATTTTATATTCATTTTCCTCAGCAAATTATAGTTTTTAAAGAATAAATTATTTTTTCTTTTAAGCAGCATGTGCTCCATTCATATTCTACATTAAGCATTTGGAATCCATAATCAAGCCAAACATTTAGAAAAATTGATACTTGTTATACCTAATTCAATATCATCCCTTTCATTTCCCTGTTTATTTTTTTCTAGAAATTTCCTTACCCTTGAACATAATTCAATCAAAACATCTGTTACTTAAACATCAAAATCGCATCTTCAAATGTCCCATCAAAATGGAATCTTAATTTTTATTTTCTATTTTCAGCTTTTAGTCAACAATAATACTCTTTTTCTTGCACAATACTCTAATGATTGTCTTGACAAAGTGCAACAAAATATCCCTTGAAACATTTTTAATCCTCATACCTTTTGCCTGTATCCTATATACTTTATCAGTTTTTTCTAGCATATCCTCTTCATCCCAACCCAAAATATCTGCTAAATAATTTTTTCTCTGATATCTTCACCCAAATCCTTTGGGACTGCTCTAAATCTCAAAACAAAAGTCCTCTTGATCAATTTACATAGAGCTCAATTATCTGTTTGTCCTTCCAACTTCTACTTACACTCCAGAATTTCCATTTTGCCATTAATTTGTTTCAGATTTATAGACACTTGTTTTACAGAGCTATCCATCTCCTTAACCTTTTATTCCATTGACTCTTTCATATTTACAAGTCTTATATTCATTCCCCCCCCCATTTTTTCAATTTTTCAATTTAGCAATAGCAATAGCAACAGCAGTTAGATTTATATACCGCTTCATAGGGCTTTCAGCCCTCTCTAAGCAGCTTACAGAGTCAGCATATTGCCCCCAACAACAATCCAGGTCCTCATTTTACCCACCTCAGAAGGATGGAAGGCTGAGTCAACCCTGAGCCGGTGAGATTTGAACAGCCGAACTGCAGAACTGCAATCAGCTGAAGTAGCCTGCAGTGCTGCATTTAACCACTGCGCCACCTCGGCTCTTCAATTTAGACTCAAGTGATTCAATTTTGAGGAATTAGATATTGTCTAATTCCTCAACATTGTTTGAAGCGAGTATGGCATAATTTCTCTTTCTGTATGGCACGCAAGTGTTCCTCTTTTCTTTTCTGCTAATTTTGCCACTTTTCTGTTTGTAACTATTATGATATTATAATCCAAGACTAAATGGAAATGTTTCAAGCATTGGAAAGGAAACAAATGGCAAGCTTGCCTTGAGACAAATTAGATATCCCTGAAGCAGCAGGAATGGCATAGTAGTGGAGGTTGATAGCTAACCAATTACATCTCGGTGGTGCAATATTTTTGGATAAAGAGGAAGTCATGAAATTGTTCATTTGCACTCTGGACAGCTGTTGCTCTTGGGTAGGCTGCAGGAATTGAGGGTTCTGCTGTCAACTTGTGAATTGAGTGGCTAGGAGTTGAAGAATTTCCATCAAATTTACAGCCATAATGCAGTTTATATGGACACAAAGTTTGCATTGTGATCAAGGTCCTCATTTTTTTAAAAAAACTTTTGGATGTAACTAATTTACAGTTAAAGAGAGATTTTCTGAGTGGTAGAATAAGAAACTTTCACTTGGTGAGTAAACATTGGTTCGGGATTACAAAGGAAAAAAAGTTTTAAAGGTTTAAAAACTTTTGGCCTAAAGCTTATCAAGGAACGTATGTAAGAAAGTTTACAGTGGATGTGAATGGGTGATGGCTTAGTAATTAAAGACACTGAGCTTGTCAGCTAGAAAGCCTTGAGCACTGTAAAACTGGATGATCTTCTGTTATTTGCTCCAGCTAATGCCAACCTAGCAGTTTGAAAGCATGCAAATGTGAGTAGATACCGCTTTGGTGGGAAGGCAACAGCATTTTGTGTGCCTTGGCATATAGTCATGCTGACCACATGACCACCGAAGTCTCAGCTAAGAAACAGAGATGAGCACTGTCTCTTAGAGTCAGAAGTGACTGGAGAAGGAAAACCTTTATCATTAGTTTTCTAAAGAGGACAATAATTTTAAAAGATTTTGGGGGAGTGGAAGTGTTTTTGAACCAATTATTGTGCTAGACTGATAAAGACTGAGCCAAGGTCACTCAGTGAGCACTTGAACTTTATCCTAAAACTCTAAAGAGTGGCATTTTTCAATCTTGACTTTTCTGCTGTGTAGGTTTTAATTTTCAGGACTTCTTAACAATTTTCACGCTGCCTAGAACAGTGATGGCAAACCTTCTTGGCACTGAGTGCGAAAAGGGAACATACCGCATGTGCATGCTCGTCTGGGGCACAACCCAGAAGAGGAGCCACCCAGGGGACATGCACACACCAGAAAATGCACTTCCAGTTTCCAGCGGGTGCATACGTGCTGGCCAACTAGACTTCTGGTTAATGGCATGCATGTGTCTGTTTGACGATCAGCTCGTGCCAGAAAATGGAAGACCAGTTCTTTCAGTTTCCAGAACTGCTACATGCACAAAGGCCAGCTGATCATCATGCACACATGTGCACTAGAAACATGGAAGAGGAATGGGAGACCCCACGCATGCCACTTTGGGCACGTATGCCATAGGTTCGCCATCATGGGCCTAGAAATTTGGAGTCTTGAAATCCACACATGCTGATTGGAAAAGGCTACACTAGACTATACTAGCTATTACTTCAGTACAGAATACCATCTTCAAAGCCATTGCCTTCTTAGCGCGCTCTCTCTCTCTCTCTCTCTCTCTCTCTCTCTCTCTCTCTCTCTCTCTCTCTCTCTCTCTCTCTCTCTCTGTATGCAATCACCATAATTTTGCCCTCCAAGCTCTGATTATTCCTTATCCTTTTGGAAAGTCTGATCAGCATAAAGACTGAAATAATCAGCAACTTTTGGGAAAGAATGGGCAAATAACACTTTCTTTTTACTTTATTACAGGCAATTTCCCATGTCTTCTATTGCAATCACATACCCCCCCCCCCAAAAAAAAACAGCCAAAAAAGTAGAAGAATACTGACTGTGCAAAAACAGAGGTCAGGGCAGAATCCTTTGTTCCTTTCTTGTCTGACCCCTTGACAGAACTTGTAAAACCTAATTTTAATTCAATAAATAATAAATTTGGTCCCATCTTTCCAGCTGCTGGTCAGTGTTTGAATTGGTAGCAGTGACAATGGCATTTTTGCACACACACAAAGAGGTATGCTTATTAAAAACTGATTTGAGAATAATGAATTTATCAGCCAGTGATTAGTTAACCAAAACCTAATCTTCTACTCCAGCAAAATCAGTAGCGTCTGTTGCTGACTCTGCCTTACGCCTTACGCCTTGAGCATAATGAAGGGGTTGCTCCAGATAGTGAGTTGGAAGGAGAAGGCCTCACTGCTACATTACTGTCATCCAGATCTACCCCATGAAGAGCCTGTTTCATTCTGTTCAATAGTTGGGATGATTCTGACTAGATTGAAGAAATGGTAAGCGCTTTATGTAACCCATTACATTCATATTTTGTTTACACATCAATTGAAATTTGTCTGCATCTTTTCACTGGACCAAACCTTGTTTGGGAAATTGGTTCTTTGGAGGATTTAAAAAAGTTTGACAGTATAGTTATTCTTTTTATTTGTTTGTTTACTCAATTCCTGCATCATTCCCCCCTTTTGAAACTGCACCCAATCCTAAGATTACTGTGTAGTTTCATACATGGCAGGTTCCTCTCCATTGAGCATGAGCTCAACATATTTGCTCGAACGTCCTTCTTCTGAGCATCCCACCAGGGCCAGGACCTTTGCAGTAGCCCATTTCTCCATCAAGAGGGATATGGAGTTTGTGATAGTGCGGACAAAGATTGGCATAATGCAGGGGATGATTACACTGCCTGCTGCGATCAGGTCAATCAAGGCAATGATGGCCTGCAACCCTGGTAATTTTGGGAACCAGGAGTTAAAAAGTGGAGGTTAAATCAAATCCTGTGCACCCCCTCCTGCATCATTGATGCTTAATGAACTTTGAGGCATTTGAATGAAACTGTCCTCTACTGAGCACTTGATTTGCAATAGTATTATACAACTGTGCCCAAACTACTAAATAGGGAGCACTCACTTGTAAAATCATGAATAATTGTCCACATTCAATCATGCAAGGCTTGAGTGTTTATTAAGAGGTTACACAAAATCTCCACTGCAAGGTGAATTTTATGTTGCATGGAAATAATTGTTTAAGAAAGTAGTATGACTCATCCATCAACATTGTCTGCCAAATCTAATTATCTTATAGATTTTTAAAATTGGGCCTAGCCTTTTCTAAACCTTCAGTGTTATGCAACATCTTATGAGATTGTCATCTTCTCTGAATCAGCTCAACCACTTAAGAGTTTCCTGTGTATTCTCTAAGCTTCTAAAATTCGCACCTACCTAACATTGATATCAGTGATTTATAGTTCCATTTATACAGTAAATATCTAAATTTAGGCAAAAAGTGCAATGAGGATTTTATTAATTGACACAGTGATTGATTGATTGATTGATTTACTCTGTGGTGTATCATCAAGCCAATAAAGACTCATTACAGTTTATAGACAGTTTAAAATATAACCAATTAAATTGTTCATGGTAAGCTGATACTGCCATTACTAATATTGTATGGTTGGAGGATTGAATTTCTTTGTGTCATCCCTTTTATTACTAATTATTGTTAATTCTCTACATTCTATTATTTATACTTTACATTTTACACCAACTTTCAAAACAAACTTATTTCCTTGAAGATAATTTTTATTTTCTGTGCTTCTTTTGAGCTTAACTTCCTTGCTTTTTTTTGACTACGGTCCATTCATTTGACATATCTTTTATATATACAGTACATATATTATAGGATATATTTCTCCCACTATCATTTTTCAGCAGTAATTCTCACATATGAACTTATTTCCTCATCCATGGTCTCCTTCACTTCATCATTACGCCAAGCATTTCTTATACTTCTTTTAGCATAACTTTATTTATGCTGCCCTTTGCATTTTTCATGTTAATTCAATTAACTTCCACATCATCTTTCCATATATCTACTTGTTATTAATTCAGTTTGTATACTTACAAGTTTTCTAATAATTTTTCATACATTCATTCTGCAGTTGCTTACATTATCAATTCTTAATTGAACAGAATAAAAGGGAGTAGCCAAAATGATTTTGCAGCTCACCTACAAGAAGAAACACCAGTACTAGGAGGGAAAAGGTTAGCTTGTGGTGAATGTCATAAAAAGACCAATGAAACATGTATATAACAACATTATTTAATATGTTGGTAAATAGCTTTTATTTCTCACAATGTAAACATTATTTAAATTAAATGCAGGAAGATTAATGATCAATATAATAAGTATTCCTTTTCACATAGTTAAATTGAAAAATTGATTGAAGATAGATTTGGTGACGGCTAATCATTTTAGATGTTTTTGAAAGGAATCTTGACACATTTATGCAAGATTGAGTTATCAATGACTATTAGGCGGATGGTTGTTTATTAATTTCAAAGTAATGGGAGGCATACCTAGGACAGACAAGAACAGCATTACGTTTCTGTCTATGTTTATGAGTTTTCTAAATGCATCGTGCTGTCATTGTGAAGAGAAATGTGGGTCTAAATGGCCATTAGACTACATTGGCAGATTTTTTTTCTTACATTAATATGCCTTCCCATCATCTCATGAAACAAAATCAACTGTACTCTCAGTTAAATCTTAGTTCATCTTAGAAATAAGACTTGAATCTAAAATCAAGAGCTATCTGAAGAAAGACACATAATGTTTCAGTTCTGTTTTCCAAATCTCTCTGGATTTTCAATAATCAACACTTACTGCCTAAAGTGGCCATCACATTTAAACTAATGATTGAACTAACATTATGGTCTTTGAACACTTCTGTGATGCTATTATGTCTTGTAAATAGAAGGCTGCTGACTGACTAATTATCTGCTGATATCAAATAGACCTCAATGGGCTAGCAGTTATTAAGATCAATGTTTTGCAAACACTCTTACTCAAATTATTGTTCTGCCAGGGTATATGCCACGATTATTAGATCTTGTAATCTTTTTATATATTTTATATATTATATCTTTTTTATAACTATATCAGGTGTATTTAGGGGAAAAACTTTATTCCACATAGAACTCTCTACTTTTCTCTATTTTTTCTACTTTGTTACCTTGTTTTCGTTGCAAGACTATCAAATTATTCTTGATATAAATTGTACTTCTGCTTTTGCATGGCATACTGAATTTCTTCAGGTTCTATTTTTCCATTTCAGTTTCAATGAAATGTCTGAAAAATGAAGTTTTAAAAATTCTTATAAAGAATAGGGTAGTTTGCAGAATAAAAGGTAAACCAAAATATAAGTAACCACCAGATTTTGTGTTCTTCCAAATGTTGCAGTATAGTACATAATTTTTTTAAAAAATATATTAAAGTATTCTTCAAAATATTTTTAGTATTTTGACAAAATTAGAAAATGTTATTTATCTACATTAAAATATCTCTTCCAATGACTTTTTGCATTTTAAAATAATCACAGATTACACAGTATCGAAAGATCCATTTTATTATTTTGTTTAGTAAAGGTTTAAGAGTAGATGAGAGGCCACGATTCAAAATAAATAAGGCTTAGTGTTGTATAAATCATTTACAAACAAGAATGGGAAAAGTTTTGATCTCATCTCTTGAAAACAAAATCCAAATTTCCAGAACAGAGGTTTCTAGATAAAAGAACTTGTTTTATATTTGACCTTAGAATATTCCCTTTCTTGTATCCCAATTTTGGGCTACCTTACTTCTATTGCTTTTCCTCAAATGAGATCAAAGCAATGCTGGAGTTATGAGTTTTCCAAAAGCAGCATTTGAGATGATTCTTAGAAATACAAAGGGAAATTAAATCCCTAATTATAATATTGGTTCCTGACCCAACAATAGAAGAGAGACAAGTAGGCATATCATGGCTTTGATTATGTAATTCTTCATTTCTGAGCACTATAAGAAGAAATTTGCTTCCTCAATTGTAAAGAGGAATACTTTGATTACACCTTTTTGAAAAATCTGATCTCCCATACAGAGGCAGTAAATTTCTTCTTATTTATATAGGTTTGCAACCGCAATGAAGACAATTTATGAAATTATGATGCCTTTGTATCTTCACAGAAACTTCACAAAAAGTCTAGTTATGCCTTCAATTCAGTCTGCTATTCTTGGGCATAACAAAGAGACAGCAAAAATAGTTTAATTGAATATCCAGCTCATACATATTCTTGATTTGTTCATTTAATACACAATTGTCAAAAAGTAAAATGCATTTCTGAATAAAAAAAGTTTCCTTTTGGCTGTTAAGGATTTTTTTTTAGACCAACAAGCTTATTTTTCTCCCTTCACTCTTTTGTAGATGCATTTCTTAAGGCAGGTCTGAAATATCTATGTCATTTTTCCCCTGAATCATTTATAGAGAAATCTGCAAGGAAACATTATCCATTGAGTCCCTACTGTTTCCTTTTATTGAAACTACACAACTCTGATAATTTTAATAAGATGGATGAATCAAATGTCTGTGTTTATGGAGATGTAATCATAGGTAAAAAAAGTATTTACATTTTATGCCAAAAGTTAATATTAGAAGTAGCAAAGCCAACATTCATTATTTCTTTCTTCAGTATGCAAAATTTATAAATGTTAACTTCGAGTTGAATGATGCATATAGGGAATTATGCTATGAGTTAGTGTTAGTGTTTTGTTTTCTCCTATATTTTCAGCAAAAAAATATATGCTCTGGAGGAATCTTTTCTCCCTTGGGTATACCGGAATAAAGTAGCTTAGAACAATCTAAGACATGTAACTTTCCATTCTACTGAAAATGTTTGTAATAGGCATTAGAGGCATATAGAATATTGAGGAACATATGTAAAGAACTCAGAAATAATTTCCCAGGGCTTCATACTGGGATAATCTGTTGTGGCAACCAGATGAGGGAGGAGAAATATATCTTCCTGCTGAGACTATTACTGTTAAGGACATACGAATGAACAGATACAATAATAGTGAGAACTCACAGACAAGGAAGAATTCAACCTTTCATCAGATGTTATTCAGAATACAATGTCCAGAATGGCCTTTGAATTATACAGCATTTGCCACAGAACAGAGAGATTATATCCCACAGTGTTATGATACATATACTATTTTTACCCATCTATTATCGTTTTTCTCTACTAAAAGAACCATTGTCATATAAGTATATTTTTCTTTAATGTAGAGAAGAATGTGCTGTTAGAATTGTATGTACAGTATATTGCAAATTAAACATCACTGAATTCAATGGAATATAATTATGTAACTCTATAGACTACTGCAGTCATGTCTTATAAACTATAAGGAAAGCTGGGAATTCAGGCTTTTGAACTATGGTGCTGGAGAATTAAATACTTTTAATAACACTTTTAAAATGCCTGTAGTTAATTACTGAATTGAAATAAGGGAACAAACATTTGAACATGTAAGTAGATTGAGATATAAAAGATATAAAGTAGATATAAAAAGTGCCAGTTCTTTCTTATTATTTTATGCTATTATGCCAGAGGTGGGTTCCTACCAGTTCGCACCTATTCGGTAGAACCGATTCGTCAAATCTACCGAACCGGTTAGAAGAGGTTCCACTAGTGGACCCGGAAAGCAGGCCACACCTACAGAAGAGGTTCCAAAATTTTTTGAAACCTACCACCAGTCCTTGGATATGATTATAATACAGTATCATGCTCATATTTATAAAACTCAGTGCCTCTGTGAAAAGTAAGGATGACTACTGCGTTTGTGGTGCAATCAGAACATTGCGTGTGTTGAAGTTGTTTAACGCAAACCAAAGATGCCTTTTAAAAAACAAGTTTACATCATATTCTTATGCATGCCAGTGCTGTGTGTGAGGTAATTTAAGGTGGTTCTGACAAGTGTCGTCGGCATCTTCATATCTGGTCACATGGGTGGCAAGCCACTCCCATCCGGTCACATGGGTGGCAAGCCACTCCCACAAAGGAGGCCACACCCACAGAGTAGGTTCGAACAATTTTTGAAACCCACCACTGTATTATGCATATGTCCTTTTTTTATTCTTTTTTTGTTTTTAGCTTGTAATTTGTTACCAGAAATGTTCCAGTTTAAATCCTTTTCTTCAGGCAGCTTTAGTCATATATTTGGTTTATAGCCTTAAAGAACAACTTTTTTCTCAGACATCTAGAATTATGTCCTCATTAAATAGCCTATTTATATCTGATGTCCACGTTTAATTGAGTTGTAATATTTTAGTGAACATTATTCAGTGGCAAAGGGGCACTGACACAACTGAACCAATCTAGTCGTGGAAACAATATTAACCTTTGACTGCCATGTAACGTGAGTCTTACAGTAATAACTGTAATTCACAATTGTGGCATTTAAAAATATCACTTGCCTAGGAGGTTTTAGGACTTTTGTTAATCTAAATTCCAGATTAAAATCCAAAGAAGCTAGAATGAATTAAAAAGTAATCCTGCAGCAAGCTCTCTTAGAAATAATGACTGAAGAATTCAGTGGAACCTGTTCCAGAAAAAAATATTATCATGGAAGTGCAGCTACATATGTTTAAAATCACTAATGTCAATAATGTAGTTATTCAAACAGTTTTCAGTGACAATATTTCCTATTCTGGCTGTAGTTGTATGCCTAGCAGATTTTGGGTTATAATGGTGGTACTAAATAATATAATATAATGTAATTAATGTTTTAATTAGTAATAAGTATGTGCAATGAAAATCTTGTGAAGTATTATTCCGTTTTGATTTCGCTGGAAATTTATTTTATTTTTTTATTCCCATTGTGGTCGTGATAGGTTTTTAGAAAAACACACAGTAGAAAAGGGATCTTATTCCCAGGAGTGCAGGCTGTGAGAAATATTGCACAATATTTCTGTGTAAATTGTGTTTTGATAATGACGCACACTCATTAATACAGTATGTCTTTGAAAAAAGAAACTACTTTAAAAATAGGCAGTAATACATGTTATTGGAAACCTAGAAGCAAGACGGTAACTTTGAATACATTTTATGTAATGATTATTTTAAGTAGTTTTCCTGATTTCAAATTGAGTTTGGTCTTCCTAATTCACAACACTGGCAATATTTTCAAATTAAGCATGTTTTAACAGTTTAGTAGAGACCAGATGTTTTGACTGTTTCATAAGCACCTGAGATAGTTTTTTTTGATGAAATAAATGATAGAAGCTAAACTCACAAACATTATAAAGTAAACCCTATCAAGATACGAGTCCCCGACTTACAATCACAATTGAGCCTAAATTGTATGTTGCTAAGCAATACAGTTAAGTGAATTTCGCACCAGTTTAGGACCTTTCTTGCCATAGTTGTTAAGTGAATCACTGCAGTTGTTAAGTTAGTAAAATGCTTTTTGGGTGAGTCTGGCTTCCCCATTGGCTTTGCTTGTCGGTAGGTTGCAAAAAGTGATCATATGACCCCAAGATACTGCAACCTTCATAAATATACAGGTGAAACTCGAAACATTAGAATATCATGCAAAAGTTCATTTATTTCAGTAATGCAACTTAAAAGGTGAAACTAATATATGAGATAAGACTCATTACATGCAAAGCAAGATAGTTCAAGCCGTGATTTGTCATAATTGTGATGATTATGGCTTACAGCTCATGAAAACCCCAAATCCACAATCTCAGAAAATTAGAATATTACATGCAATCAATAAAACAATGATTGTACATAGAACAGTATCAGACCTCTGAAAGGTATTAGCATGCATATGTACTCAGTACTTGGTTTGGGGCCCCTTTTGCAGCAATTACTGCCTCAATGCGGAGTGGCATGGAAGCTATCAGCCTGTGGCACTGCAGAGGTATTATGGAAGACCAGAATGCTTCAATGGAGGCCTTCAGCTGTTCTGCATTGTTTGGTCTCATGTCTCTCATCTTTCTCTTGGCAATGCCCTGTAGAATCTCTATGGGGTTCAGGTCAGGCAAGTTTGTTGGCCAGTCAAGCACAGTAATCCCACGGCCATTGAACCAGGTTTTGGTGCTTTTGGCAGTGTGGGCAGGTGCCTAGTCCTGCTGGAAAATGAAGTCAGCATTCCCATACAGCTCGTATGTGTAAGGAAGCATGAAGTGCTCCAAAATCTCCTGGTAGACAGCTGCGTTGACCCTGGACTTAATGAAGCACAGTGGACCAACACCAGCAGCTGACATGGCTCCCCAAATCAACACAGACTGTGGAAATGTCACACTGGACTTCAAGCATCTTGCAGTGTGTGCTTCTCCATTTGTCCTCTATACTCTGGATCCTTGGTTTCCAAATGAGATGCAAAAGTTGCTCTCATCAGAAAAGAGGACTTTGGACCCATGAACAACAGACCAGATCTGTTTTTCTTTAGCCCATATAAGACGGTTGTGACGTTGTTTGTTGTTCAGGAGCGGTTTGACAAGAGGAATACGACATTTGAAGCCCATGTTTGTGATTCCTACTGAACCAGACTGAGAGACCATTTAAAGGCTCACTTGCAGGTGTTATGGCTTAATTATCTGATTAGAGTGGGACACTTTGAGCCTAGAATATTGCACCTTTTCACAATATTCTAATTTTCTGAGATTGTGGATTTGGGGTTTTCATGAGCTGTAAGCCATAATCATCACAATTATGACTAATCACAGCTTGAACTATCTTGCTTCACATGTAATGTGTCTATCTCATATATTAGTGTCACCTTTTAAGTTGCATTACTGAAATAAATGAACGTTTGCATGATATTCTATTTTTTCGAGTTTCACCTGTACAGTATGCTAGTTTCTAAGGATCTAAATTTTGTTCATGTGACCATGGGGATGCTCCAATGATCATAAGTATGAAAAACTAATGTAAATCATTTTTTCAGTGCTGTTGTAACTTTGAACATTCATTTAATGACTGGTTGTAAATCAAGGATCACTTGTACATCAAATGTGGACTAATATGTTTTATATTTTTAATCTTATTTCTTGTATTTAATTTTGTTATTGAATAACAAAACTTTGTTTATATTTTTCATTCTTCCAAAAATAAAGAATAAAGTAAAATGTTTATTTTTATTAGTGACTTTACGCAAACTTCTATACTATCCATATTAGGAGATTTGAGGCAATTTATAATACAATAACAGCAAGTTAGCCTCTTTCCACATTATTATTCTTTTATTTTTATCTGCATGCAATTGTTCTGCTCTCATAGTCTCTTTTTTCCTCATAAGATTTTACTGACTACTAAACCTCTTGTAAAGAAGTAATTGAAAATTGTCTTTAATAGACCTGTTGACAGGTGGTATTGTGGCATAGAGGGGGAGCTCTTGCCTCACAATCAGGTGGTTGTGAATTTGATCCTAGGCAGGGAGAGATATTTCTCTCTCTGGGCACAATGTGTAATTGTGTGCTGTGAGTTCCATGTAGGTGTCAGGAAGGGCATTTAGCCAGTAAATGCTCAGCTACATCTAGTCAACCTGGCTCCAGTCTGAATTACAGAGTTTTTAAAAGAAAAAGGAGGAAAAAAATAACTGTTGACTGTTTCACATACTAGATCAGAGTTGACAGACAATAAAAATAAGAAAGGACAAATTATTTCTTTTAGCAGTTTTCATCCTAGTTGAATTAATGTCTAAATTGCTCTATGCATAAGACTATAAAATCTCTACCTATATATGTGCAGAGGAATTGGATTGTCAACTTCTCAGAATTTTTACAGGGATACACGAATTCTCCATTTGTAGCGTATTGCTTCTGAAAAAGGCCAATGAGACAGCTGTCCCCATTAATCTAGGATTTATCTTCATTGAAAGATGAACAATTGAACATTAATATATACTTCATGGCCTAAGCAAGAGAAACTTCAAACTCCAGCTGTAAGAATTTCCTTGAAAAATCACTTATTGTTTGAAAGAATTTCTAAAGCAAATCGTCCATTAAATTAAACGAGAACTAGAAAATATGCAGGCAACTGCAGTAAAGGTCAGAATTCACAAGCATCACATACCACAGCAGGAAATGGTTCCTTCCAGTGAAGAAATATGGGTCAGAATTGCCTCTTAACTCAGGCTGCAGCCAGCTAGCTTCAATTAAGACCTTTGTTTGGCAAGGAGCCTCACTGGGTCCATACTTCGTTGTGCTCTCAATTTGTTGGACTCAATTTGCTGAGTCCAAGGGCCTGGAGGCTGTGCCTCATTGTCTGACTGCTCCTGTTCTTCTCATAGTACCTGTGTTTGATCAGCCTCAGGTGATTCCAGGCTTGGTGATGTTCCATTTGTTCAGCTGCAGCAGCTTCTTCAGAGAGTCAGAATCAGAATCAGAGTCTGAAAAAGGCTTCTCTTTAGTATGTTATCTTTTTTCAGATTGTCTTAGATTTTAAATGGTTATTTCCAGACCCCGCCGAGGGCCACACACACAGGTGGCTCTTTTCGGAGAGGCGGAGGTTTTCCCATGGCTTGTCCGGGTGGAAGTGGGGCTGGAAAGGCGAGCTCGCTCCCCTGCCCATCTGCCCGCTCACTCGCTACACTACCCCGCCCATACGAGCGGCAGCGGATAGGCAGGGGAGCTAGCGATCGAAGAAGGCGCCAAAATTAAAAAGCGGGATCTTTTGAGAACGGCCCGGGACGCGGGAAAAATTATGAAAAGGCGTGCCTGTCCCACCAAATGCGGGACGTATGGTCACCTTACTCTTAGGCCTGTGGAGAGGAGAGGTGAGAAAAATAGTAAATAATTTTTAGCTAACTACAATAACAATAAAGAAATGTTAATGGACATATTTAATGATATATTCAGGTGTGTTGTACTGGTAAAAGTAAAATGGACAGAAGTGTTAATCTGTGAGTGGGGGGTGGGAAGGAGAGGGAATGTTAGATATCCTTTTAATCGACTTTCTTTTAGAATATGGTATAAAGATGTAAAGTTATGGCAGATTCATTGAGACTGGGGGAAAAAAATTCCAGTAGGTGGTTGTGTCCTTAAAACCCTAATTAAATGAAAATTGTGGTATAGTGATAGTAAAATATACAAATTCTATAATGTACAACCCAAACGGAATGAAATATATGTAATGATTGTGGAAGAAACGTACGTAACCAATGGATACGCTTTCTACAAGATATAATGGAAGATGATTTTTTGTGTTTCTCTTTAATAAAAACAATAAAAACTCTTTTAAAAATGATATAAATTCATAAATTACATGTTATTTTTTGCTATACTCTCTCTTGCCAACTATCTTTGCTTCCCCTGTACATTATCTTTAAGCTTGCTCCCTCTTTTTAGATTTCAATTTTTTATTCATTTGTCAAAATATAAAATACAAAGAAAAATAAATAAATAATGGGAAACAAGGGAAAAGGAAAAAGGGAAGGGAAAAGAAAATGTAAGTTAAAGGGGGGGGGAGGGGGAAAAACATTGACTTCTGACTCTTTTTAGCACAATAGAAGATAACATTACAGCCTCAACTTTCTACTTTTACACATTATATATACTAGCCATTTCTATAACAACAAATCTATCTAATCAGCAAAACCAGAATAAAAAAAATCATTTTTTATCATAAGCACAAAATCCCAAAGCGATTTTCAAATAAAAATATAATTAAATGTATTTTCTTCCTAGAATAAAGCAGTTTAACCATCTCTGCTTTTTCTTCCTTGGAAATAATATATTTTTCTGTTTGCACTTCATAATCTTCATAAACTATTACCATTTATATTAACAAAATTCACTTTTTAAATATATTCTTTAACCTTAAAGGGAAAAAAAAAACACTTGCTCTCTCTTTTGAGGAGCTCATCAACTTCAACCAACCTTGACTGTCTCCTTCTGCTCAAGCCATTAAGTCTTATTTCATGTTTTTGTGATTCTATCCTGATTCATTGACTTTGTATAAACATAACCACAGTGTATTTCTTTCAGACTAATGTGCTTTTCTATATTAATTTATGTTTATTTTTTTACCACATCTTGTTTTACCACATACAAGTCTTAAATTCTAATCCCCATTGCATCATGTCTCTCCATGATGTCCTCAATTCCCAAAACCATTGGGCAGAATCTGATGCTTAAACACAGTCATTATAGCTTCTTCCTTCCTTCCAAAAAAACCAATTAGTTTTCCACTCCATTTCCACATTTAAAATATGTCCATTTATTTCTTCATCTTAATAAACATTCCAACAAGGTATATAAAATGATCTAGTTTTCCATCATTTTTGAATAATTTGCAATCTTTCAAATCATTTCCATCCCCAGTTCAATTACCTTGTTCATTGATAATTTTCAGATCCATACAACTTGTTGATCATGATCTAGCATTTATACAAAATAATTTGGGTTCTCAGACATGGTAAAATCTACAATAAAAACATACAAATAAATTCACATTCCCAGTTCTTACTTCATTACTAGTGTTGCTTATAATGTATATATAATCAAAAGAATAGATTTGTATCATTCCTCATTAATGTTAACAATTAACTATTTGCTAAGCATTCAGTTTATTCTTTTTTTTTAAATTTCGGTCACAAATTAATTAATTGGATTCAGCAATCAACTTTCAAATTCCAATCGTTCATCAAAATGTCAAAAATTAAGGCTATTTACTTACTCTAATTCAACAAACATAAATAAACTTTATTTATTATTTATTCAGACATTGTCAGGGTTCCAAATAGCACCCAAAATTAAATCAGAATCCAAGGCAAAGTATTGCTCAAATTTCCAATTTATTAAGAGAGCCATATTGGCACATCTGGGAAAATCCGAATCTGAAAGCTTCCTGGTTTTCCCCACCCAATTGAAAGTTCATGAACTTGCCCCAGACTCAGAGGTGGGTTCTGCCCAGTACTGATTTCTGGTCCTGGTACAGGCATAGCGGGACCAGAAATCAGCCATAGGTTTGTGTACCTATGGCGCAGTGGTGTGGCCACGTCCACGTACCAGTACAGTCCCCTGGCCTGCCCCATTTGCAAGGCGCTTCTCAAAGAAAAGGAAGCGAGCTTCTTCAGAGGACCCGAGGCAAGAGCAGCCTTTAAGTCCTCTCTGAAACAGCTGGAAAAGGTATGTGTGGATCGGAAGAGAGGGGAGGAATTCAAACTTCATCTTCTTGGTCCGGGACATTAAGGAAAGGCTGGAGGGAAGGGCCCTAGCTTGCTCACACTTTCCCTCCCTAGTGTAGTTTGATGCAGGCATAAGGTCACATTTTGCATGCCTGCAGTCAATGAAGCTAGGGGCCAGTGAGGGCTGGCTTTTTGCTTAACTTTATCCAGCTTGGGGGGGGGAGAAATGGATGGGGGACTGGAGAGGAAGTCATTCCCTATCCCCCAACAGATGGATAAAACTATGCAAAAAGCCAGCCCAATTTCACTGACTGTAGGCTCGAAAAGTCAACGTGGCTCCACCTGCAATCAAACTAGACTGGGGAAGGGGAGCACGAGCAAGCACTGAGGAGACCACAGGAGGAGGGAAGCCAGGCAAAGGGGCATGCTGTAGCACACACACTTTTCTTCAACTCCCTTCTTTCGGTAGGCTCCGATCAGCTCCTCTCCTCTCACCCCAGCCTGCCAGTGAGTGAATGGGCTTTATTGCATTCCAGGCATTTTCCACCTGAACAGCATGCTGCATTTGCAATGGGGGAGATGTTTAGGGAAGGCAGTGGAGGAATGGGGTGGTGGTGAGGAACTGCTTTCAAGCCATTGGGAGGGATATCCAATCCAACGTGTGTGTGTGTGTGTGTGTGTGTGTGTGTTTGAGAGAGGGGTGGAAGGGGGGTAGAAGAGACATATTGAATCCAACTTCTGTGTGTGTGTGTGTGTGTGTGTGTGTGTGTTTTTGAGAGGGGGGGCAGGCAGGCAGAGACAGAGACACAGAGGGGGGAAGGGGGGTTGGAGAGACATATCCTATCTAACTTCTGTGTGTGTGTGTGTGTGTGTGTGTGTGTGTGTGTGTGTGTTTTTGAGAGAGGGAGGGCGGGAAGGGAGAAAGAAAGAGAAAGAAACTCACTTTTTAGTCAAGATTCAACAAAGGGGAAAAACAAATGCTGTTGCTTTAAATCGGAACTGAGCATGCCTGGCTGTGGAATTCTGTGAGTTGAAATCCACAAGTCTTAATGCTACAAACTTTAATTTGAAGCTTTAAATTGAAAAGCTTCTCGGAAGGGTTTGGATGATTCCCTGCTTGTGAATGGAGCCAAACTTTCCATAGGCTTATTATCTCTATCTGGCAGGAATATGGAATGAGCCTCAGGCAGGTTTCTTTGTTAGCAGAAAGAAAGAAAAACAGCACAGCAATTTAGGGCTAGAAGGCTACTCGGAGGTCATCTAGTCCAACCCCCTGCTGCAGCAGGAAACCTACATTGTCTGGATTATTTTGGTGCCTCTAACAAAGAGGAAATGAAAATGAGTTTACTAGGACAAAGCTACCATGCAGAGGAAGGCAGAGATAGTCCTTAACTTATGACTACAATTGAGCCCAAAATTTTAGTTGCTAAGCAAGAGCACTGTTAAGTGAGCTTCACCACATTTTACCCAATCCATGACATCTCCTGGTGATTGACATCAATTTGGCCCTTCCCACCAAGTCACATGACCACCAAGCCATGCCCACAAAGTAGGCCACGCCCACAGAATAGGCAGTAAAAAAATTTGAAACCCACCCCTGCCCACAGTCACCAGCCCATCATATGGTCCAATCTTCCACTGCCATGCTGGCAGTTCCACCCATCCAGTTCCAGTCAGGTGCAGAGGTTCAGAGACAAAGAATAACCTTGGTTTTCTAGAAAGGAATTTTGTTTAGGCTACATAGCATCTAACTCAGTACAATTCCCCCCCTCCCATTTTCCCACAATAGAAAAGGCATAGTAGAATAACAGAAAGTGTGGCAGGCCAAAGATCCAAAAGGAATATGGCTGCAAGCCTGACAAACATTCAACTAAATTTTGGAAACCAAAACTCTGGTCTGCGTATAACCTATTGCCAGAAAATGTCACTGCACATATTTTTTAGTGTCCTGTAATATTCTTTCAAGCATTTTCCCAGATGAGGCTAAGGATTATGCATTCATTCCTGCTTCATATTCCTTTGTACAGAGGAACAATAATGGTATTCTTCCAATCATCAAGAATACACAATGTAACTCCATGAGCAAATCCATATTTTAATATTTCTGAAATTACTCAGTTTGATTCTGCAATATTACTGTTTTTCAATATTATTGGTGTATGCCCATTAATGCATTGTAAAATCTAGCAGAATAATTTTTTGCCCTTGGGTTCCATTCATTAAAAATGCCTCACTATTTCCACAAAAAACTTTCCTGCAGTTATCACTATCATGTACATTACTAGTTGGATATCTATGCTTCGTGATAAAACTATGTGATTGGGCAATGCAGGAAAAATCTGGTTCATTTGGGTTCAATCTGCTGGCTCAGTGGTGGTTGATGATTGAAAGACATAAGGGAATATCGCTACCACCATCTTGAGTCCGAAAGCAGTTCCCTAGGTGGAAGGCATAGACATTTTGGTGAGGTACCGATGATTAGTACTGTAAGAAGCCTGCAGGCTGCTCCTGAGTAAAGGAACGGAGTGTCTGCCAGTTTGAACTGAGGTAACGGAATGTGAGGTAAGTGGCAGTTGGAAAAGAGTTCTTTTCAGGTTGGGAGGGGAGTAGAACGTCTAACTCCTTAGCATCAGAGCGTATTAATTACTGTATAAGAAATACTAATGATCTGATGGTCATTTTGAAAAATCCTTTCTTAGCGAGCTCCTAGGCGCCAAGAGGAATATACATGCCAAATTTCAAGTTTGTAGGCTTTATAGTTCTGGAGATTTCATGATGAGCATGTGGTATTTGGCTTTTATATACGATAGATAGATAGATATAGATATAGATATAGATATAGATAGATATAGATATAGATATAGATATAGATATAGATATAGATATAGATATAGATATAGATATAGATATAGATATAGATATAGATATAGATATAGATATAGATATAGATATAGATATAGATATAGATATAGATATAGATATAGATATAGATATAGATATAGATATAGATATAGATATAGATATAGATATAGATATAGATATAGATATAGATATAGATATAGATATAGATATAGATATAGATAGATATAGATTACACTCACAACAGTAATAGTAGAGATACAATTTAGGCAGCCAGGTTGTGAATGGGCAGAAGATTGGGGACTTTCCTCACTTCTGGGGGGCAAGATGTTCCACAAAGTGGGGCAGCAGCAGAAAGCCCCCCTTTTCTGACCCTGACAGTTGGAATTTTGTGATTGATGGGGTCTGTAACAGGCCTTCCCTGTCTGAACAAGTGAAATGAAGATGGTTCCATAGATAACCTGGCCCCATGCCTTGTAGGGCTTTATATGTCATGATCAACACCATGAATTGGACCCAGAAATAAACCAACACCTATTTAGGGATTTTTTTTCTCTTTTCCTGAATTAAAAAGGTTTCACATGATTTTTATTGCTATTAATCAAAGTAGTTTGCTGTTGATTGGTTTGATCTTATCATGCGGATTTGGATAATAAAGACCTTAAAATGTCTGCAACTAGGACCTTTTAAGGATCATGAGACATTTTTTTTTCCAGTTAAGATCATAAGGAAATTAACTAATTGGTACCTTGGATACTTCTGTCATTTTGTCCATTGTTCTTTGTGGCTTTTCGTTTTATCCATATTTGTAACATCTGTTCCTTGTTGTTTGATTCCACAGATATTTGATCTTGTTTTATCCCATTTTAATTGCCTGTCTTGTTTATTTTGAATTCTATGAAATCTTCCAAGCTGGCAGAGACATGTCAAATCTAATCTCTTCCATGGCTTCTCTGAACAAATGGTTGAAAGGATTAACTTCTTCCCCTTTATTTTAACTTCCCCTTTATTTTGACTTTAATTAGTGAGCCAAACTTGTGGTTTATATGACCCTAAAACATAGTGAAAGGTTCTCCGGGCCCAGCAGGATTGAATCTTCCCTTTTACTGTCTAAGTGAAAGAAATAGGTATTGGATTATGAACTTTCTCTATGAGAACAAATGTAAATTGATTATTGATATAGAGGCTATTATTAAACTGAATTGTAATATATTTTCTACATTTGTTTTTATCAAAGTAAAACTAGACACTTTAGTTGGCTTTTTATGTCTTACATTAGGTGAGCAATGGAAGACATTTCCAGGCCCATCTTAAAGTATGGCTTAATATTAGAAATAATCACGGATTTATATCTTTTATAAAGCAATTAAAACAATCATGTAAATATAATTATAAAAGGTATTATTTCAGTATTGTGGCTTCTTTATACTCTCCAGTTTATGGACCACTGTCTTCATTAAATAAATATAAAATAATAAAATCACTTTGACATAGAATGCAGGAAGAAGATGAATAGCAGAGATCTCTGTTTAATATTCTGCGCCCAGACCTCCCCAAACCTTAAAAGCAGTGGTGGGATTCAGCCAGTTCACACCTATTCAGGAGAACTGGTTGGTAACTTTCTAAGTAGTTCAGAGAACCAATTGTTGGAAGAAATCTCCTTTTGTTTTTTTCCCCACTTTACAGGGCTAATCCTGTAAGGAAGGCAGGAAGGAAACATTCTGGTGTTGTTTCTAGCCTAATCTTTATTGACTTGCTTATAGAAACTGCCTCTCCGGTTAACCCTTATTACATTGTAACAGCTAAAGCAAAGCACCCATCAACCTGAGTGACCTTGAATTGGCCACCCAGTCACATGACCACCGAGCCCCACCTACCCAGGTAGTCATTAGGGCAGAGAACGGGTTGTTAAATTATTTGAATCCCACCACTGCTTAAAAGGTTTTTGCTAAAGATACCTCAGTGAAATGGTTCTGAAAAATGGCTTTGCCAAGTCTTGTATTTTCTTGATCTGATCATCCAACTAACACAATTAGAGGTAGTTCCCCAATCAGAATTGCTATATCACCACATCCAAAATGAAATGTTGAAGCAGATCAACTTGGTATTATTGCCAATTGCTTCAATTTAGGGAAAAGGACCATTGTTAATGTGTAGCGTTAAAGCAGCCCTGGTGGCACAGTGGTTAGAATGCAGTATTGCAGGCAAAATCTGCCCGCAGCCGGGAGTTGATCCTAACCACCTCAAGGTTGACTCAGACCTCCATCCTTCCAAGTTTGGTAAACTGAGGACCCGGATTGTTGAGGGCAATACAGGTAATCCTAAATTTACAAAATTTTGGGCTCAAATTTTGTCGTAAATTGAGGACTCTCTGTATGCTGATGTTGTCAGCCTCTCAGGGCATGCTGTGAAACACTATGAAGCAGTGTATAAATCTGTGTACTATTGTGACATTTGTGGAAGCCCTCATTAGTATCTGGATGAAATGTAGCCATACACCCCAATGTAAAGAGCTATTATTTCTTCCTGGCCAGCGAAATATCAACAAGTACCACATCTAAGAATAAGCATGCCCAAAAGAAAGGATGCACATATGAAAGCTCTTTACAAAATCATTTGCTTCTCCTTGACATTATAATACACCAAGCAGCAGTGAATTATCCTATAGATTAAGTCAAGTAGGTAAGAGAGGATTGATTGATGGAGATTAGTGTTTCATATTATTTGGAAAATAATTTGGCCTACATTATGAAAGGACAAGGCTGTTCACATTTGGATGAAATATTAGAATAGCTGCAAATCTTTTGTATCTCTCCCAAGAGATGTCAGCCGAGTGCTGGGAATCCATTAAAATCTTATGCTTTTTCCCGTGTAATATTCTGTAACAGAATACTATTATGCTAGCCCTTTTAAAACAAAAGGAATCCTAGTAATCCATTACTGATTTAAGTGAGTTACACCTAATTCTGAAAAAGTGTACTTTTGCATCATACAGAAACCAGTCCAAACTAATACAGGGAATCATGTCATTTTTGTGTCACACAAGCACAGCAAAGGATAGGCAAGATAATAACCATATAATAAATAATAATAAATCAAGAAAATATCCAGCTTTATTCATCAGCTTTCCATGTTCTGCTTATTGCTATTATGTCTGAACATTCAGTTAACTCATAGTCACGTATAGCATGTTGACTACCAATGGTTAAAACTTTCAGAACTAGATGAAGATGCCAAGAGTTGAAATTTAGCCCTTATAATATCAAAAGAAATATAAGAAAAAGGATATCTTCAAAAAAAAAAAAAAGCTCCCTTCCTCCCTAAGTGTTTGATATTTGGAAATATTGCCTTTGACAGATGCCTGGACATTCCAAAATCCAGAAATCCACAATACAGTGTTTTTACCAAATGCTAAACATGTTCTAGAATTGGCCTGAGCTGGATTTCTAATGCTTTCACACCATTGTTTATTTATTTAGATGGTCAAACATGTACAAGATAACAGGCAGTGGTGGATTTCAAAAAAATTTTTAGAACCTCTTCTGTAGGTATGGCCTGCTTTGTGGGAGTGGCTTGCCAGCCATGTGACCGGGTGGGAGTGGCTTGCCAGCCATGTGATGGGGTGGGCATGGCGAACTTGTAAAATGTGGTGAAACTCACTTAACAGTGCTCTTGCTTAGCAACCAAAATGTTGGCTCAGAAACTCTGGCATTTGAAGCACGCTAGTCTTAAAGCTGTCAAGTTACAAGACCATTGCACCCCTAACCCTTTAAAAAAAACACCAGGGGTGTTCAAACTTGACAGCTTTAAGACTTGTGGACTTCAACTCCCAAAATTCCTCTTCCAGTCATGTTGGCTCAGGAACTCTAGCATTTGAAGCGTGCAAGTCTTAAAGCTGTCAAGTTACAAGACCCTTGCACCCCTAACCCTTTAGAAAAAAAATCTTCAGGGGTGTTCAAACTTGACAGCTTTAAGACTTTAAGGTTTAGATAGGACTCTTAAAGGCGGGCGGGGCGATTGGTGAGCCAGCCAATCAGTGAGCAGCAGGCGGGAAAAGCATGGTACAGACAGGCGGAGGGAGGGAGCTGGAACCGGTTCTAAGCATGGTAGATTTGTGGAACCTCTTCTATAGAAGAGGTTAGAACTGGCAGGAACCCACCCCTGATAACAGGTATAAGTATAAACATGGACATGAACATGGAATGAGTACAAATAAATGGGGACAGTAGGACAAGGACAGGAGGCATGCTGTTGCGCTTATGCACATCCCCTTTACGGACCTTTTAGAAATGGGGTGAGGTCCACGGTAGACAGTTTAAGGTTGAAACTGTGGGGGTTTGAGGATGTAACAGTGGAGTCAGGTAGAGCTATCTATCTATCCACCTAACAAATAAGTAGAAATTCTCCTAAATGACATATGCAGAATTCAACCCAATTTCAGGCACACGGTTCCTAGGAGAAAAATTACCTTTTAAATAAAAGATCAATGGCAGATAAGAACACTTATTACAGAAATACAAAGAATATTTTTAAATAAATATTTCTCCAGGGATGTCCAAAATATACAGTATGGCAGAAGGCTAAAGCATATATGAAAGAAATTCTCCAATGGTTTACAACAAATTTAAAACAAAAATATGAGACAGATATTCCAAATTGGAAAAAAAAAACATTAATGAAAGAATTAGAACAAAGTCATAGAATACTCAATAGGTATTGAGGGAATTAAACAAAGTTAAGTATTAAATAGATTTAGTAAAAAGAAAAAAAATTACAGACTAGGGAAATTGCTGGTGTATTGACTTAGAAAACAGAAGGAAAAAGAGGATGATAGCAAGCATTTAAAGAAAGGGAATATATTTTTTATACAAATGTTCAGAAATTAAAGTAGAACATGCAGAATTCTCTAAGAATTTATATTACAAGCACGATATAAAATAAAGCCTGAAAAGTTATATTGGAGACTTTATTGGAGAGTTTAAGGACTTTACCAAATAGCATATACAAATATTAAGTCAACCCTTAACAATTAAGGATTTAAAAAAAAACATAAAATTGATAGGGTACCAGGCCCAAATTATTGGAAACATTGCTAAGAAACATGAATGAAAGATCCAAACTAATACCAAAGAGATGGGAGTAAAAATATATAACTTTAATCTATGCAGAAAGGAATGATCTGGAGAAGCCTCTGTCATACAGACCAATTTCTATACCTGAATACACGAAGAAGTGCATTACTGAAATAATACATATAGATCAAACATGTTATATTCCCAAGAGGAAGATGAAGGACAACAGTAGATTTTGAATAAATGCATTAGAATGCATGAATAATAAGAAAAAGGGAATGTTCCTAAATGCAGAAAAAGCCCTGTATAATTCGGAGTGGTTTTTCTTATTAGAGGTTTTTTTTTTTTAATGAATGTAGGAAATGAATTTTAAAGCTGGGTGAGGAGTATACATCAACTGCAACGAGTAAAGAGTTCAACAAATGAAATGCACTTCATGTTTTCCAATTAATAAAGGTAAAAAAGGGTAGGCTTTCCTTCATTTATTCCTCTTTCCTTTATTATTTGTAATCACTTTAAATGCTTTGGAGGACAAGATTTGGATGACAAACAAATATTTTAGATCAAAATGGCTGCAGTGCTTCCTTGTAAATATTTTCTATAACCATAAAATAGTGAAGTGGAGGTTGCTTTTATGTATCCCTAGCTATCCTTATGTGTTCTGACCCCCCCTTCTCCATCCAGGAACGAAAGCTGAAACCAACGTAAATGAGAATGTTTTTTAATCAGTCCAGACTCTTGTTGGCTGCAAGCCACATAAACAAAGAGATAAGCACTCTGGCAGCAAGTCCTACAAAACGTGGCAGCAATGCAAACAAACTCTGGCAGCAATCCAGCCTGCCAAATTTGTTTCTTGTTAGTCCTTAACGTTGACTTCTGCAGAAGGGTGTGGCACAAGCAGTCTTTTTTATAATCAGGAGAGGATCTTAATGAGCATCAGCTGAGCGTAATCACCTCCTGTAATTACACAGTTGTTCTCGAAGCCGAGTAGCCCTTCCCAGAACAACTCACAGATGTTTTCTGGATCACTCACTCTTGTCTCCTCCCCACTGATCCAAGGGTCAGGCACCACCTGGTGGCCAACCAGTCTCTCCGTGCCCTGCTCGGAGTCGGAACCCTGTCCAAGGTCCTCCACCTCCTCCAGGGCCGACTCATAAGACCCCTCGCTGTCGGAGTCTGGCGGCATCTCCAACAGCTCCTGCCGGGCAATAACACTTATGTAAGGCTGTCCTTGATGTGTTCTGCAAATTCCACATGCATCCACTATACCAAAACGTTTTGGTAGCTTTGGCCAATGGGCTAAACCTCATAGCTGCACCTGCATAATGCTTTCCATTTTCAATGCAGTGTTTGGCAGGACTGGAGTGACTTATTCTAGTTTGACCTCTCACATTTCCAATAGATCATGTCACAGATCTTGGCAGGTATAAATTCTCATCTACATTATAATAAATGAGACAATTGTTTTCGGTCTGTTCATTAATAAAAAAAATTGATAAAAGAGCTTTCTCTTCCCCCCTGCCTTTCCCAGAGTATATTCTTATGACTGTCATGCCTGTCTCAACAGGGTCCCCTAGGAAAGAAAGACCCTTGACTCCAATTTGCTGAAGTGATAGCTTTTACTAATTACTGGCTGGAGTAAAGACAGTCTAGAACTGTTGCCATTCAAAAGGTTAAAAACTCTCCCCCTTCATTCCAGCCCTCTTGACAGTCCAATGGCAAGCCCTATCGGTGTTTTGAGAATCTTTTGGATGTTTGGAGCAATCCACATTCCTTTATCAAGTTTCATGGCCTTGAAGATTGGCAGGCTGGTTTCTTGCGCCCCTGATGCCTGTCAAGCTGCTATCACAGCTCCCTTATTCCCATCTATGCCCCATGCATGTTTATTGCCCACTTGCTCTTCCCCTCACCCCAAAGCTGATGGCAAGATGCCGGTGAGGCACCAAGCCAAAGATGGCAGAGATGACAGTGACCCATTTACAAAGACAATTTTGAGGCTGCCCGTGGACTGAGAATTAATCTCTCCTTTCACTTGCTTCTCTAAAGACTACTTAAATAGATCTGTTCCTCAGTGTGGCAGCAATGATAAAAATAAACAAGTCCACTTATCTTTTTTTTTTCCTGGCCACACAGGAAATTGAGTACTTTCGTAACTTTGAAAAAAGAATAATTGCTCACCTTTCCTCTGTTTTATTAAATGTTTAATCCATTTTTTAAAGGCAGAATAGTGAGAAAGTTTCTGTAAGGAAGAATTCCCACTTAAATTAATAGTGATATAACTGACTGACCGTCAGAATACCTTAGGCATTCAATTACATTTAATTATCCAGGGATTTTGCTGCGATGTTACAACTCTATTCATCAGATCCCTGGGGGCAGTATTTAATTGGGTCAGATTCTTTGACCCAGTCTTCTTCTGTACTCATGTCAGCTAGAATTTGTGTGATGACACAGTTCTGCCTTCCTGCTTAGACAAAGGGTAATAACCTTTCCCTGGGTATCCAGAGGAACTTCACTATAATAAGAAACAAATGTGGCAATCTCTTTTATACAGATAAGGCCAGAGAAAGGGATCCACCAAAAGCAAATGAGCAACACTCCTGATGGTCTTCTGGTCTCCTGCTAGAATCTTAAAGATTCTGGCCTTTTTAAGAATACAAACTATTGCTTCAGGGGATGGTGGTGAGCTGCACTGGCTACCTGTTGGTCTCCGGGTGCACTTCAAGGTCCTACTCACCACCTATAAAGCGCTCCATGGTAGTGGATCTGGCTATTTGAGAGACCGCCTTCTGCCAATTACCTCCCTGCGTCCCATCAGATCGCATAGAGTTGGCCTCCTCCGTATTCCATCCGCCAGTCAGTGCCGACTGGCGACTACTCGGAGGAGAGCCTTCTCTGTTGCGGCTCCGACACTATGGAACAATCTCCCCGTGGAGATTCGTACCCTCACCACCGTCCAGGCCTTCCGCACAGCCCTCAAGAACTGGCTAACCCGTCAGGCCTGGGGATAATCTTATTTCGCCCCACCCGAATGCTGAGTGAATGTTGAGTTTTATTGTCTAATTTACTTTGTGCACATTTCTTTTTTTTGTATTGTCCTACACTCCCCTTCCTTTTTTGATTGTAAGCCGCCCTGAGTCCCCTCAGGGAAAAGGGCGGCCTATAAATAAATAAATCCAATCCAATCCAATGGTGGTAAGTCATGCAGTGTGAATGTGATAAGCAAAGAGCTCACTGACCCTTCCTGGGTTCTTGGAATCCTGCAACAACATAAGTTGGGAAATCTGCTGACTTCAGATGTTGCTGATTGATCTCTCCCAGGACCCAAAAGCCACAGATTTGATCACCAGAGGCCACTAGTGAAGATTGCTATGCAGTGACACATCTGAAGAGATGAAAATTCCCTATCCCAACAAACAAGTAGTGTTTGTTAACTACTTACTGGTGACCAGGTATAGCAACAGCAATAGTACTTAGATGTATATGTTGCTTCATTGTGGTTTGCAGCATTCTCTGAGTGCTTTACAATGTCAGCATATTGACCCCAACCATCTGGGTCCTCATTTGACCAATCTCGGAAGGGTTGAAAGCTAAGGTAACTTTGAGCTGGTCAGGATTGAAGGAATCAAACTCCTAGCAGTGAGCAGAGTTAGCCTGAAATACTGCATTCTAACCACTGTGCCACCCCGGCTCATCTATGGTAGAGAAAATGGTATAGCTAGGTATAGCTAGGTAATTGAAGATTCTAGGACTAATAAACTTGTATGCTGGTTGGACGGAAGCCATCAGGAGTATGTCAGATGCCAGGCACTGGGGTCATGCTGTTCCCACAGCTGACATCATCATTCCCCCCTTCCCCCCCTGTCATGGGAAGCCATGACAGGGGCTTCACATGTGGCTCTCCCTACCATGGCTGCATCTGGAAAAGAGTAAATAGACAGATGTTAATCCCCAGATGAGGCCCAGGTGCCTAGGTCCCAACCCCACATCCTGTTTATGAGGATAGTTTTGTGGAATTTGGGGATCAGTCAGGTGGCCTTCATGTCCTTCTCTGCCACCCAGGTGACGTCTGTTGATGGGTACCCCATTCATTGCACAAGATATTGTATACAGCCCCTGTGGACCTGGGAATCCAGTATGTGGTCTATCTCATAGTGGTCACCACTAACGGATCCTGGTGGCGGTGGCAGTGTTCTAATGTGAGCGTCCTCTATGGGATTGAGCAGACTGCTGTGGAAAACAGGTTGAATACATGTGAGGCAACCGTAACTCCACTGTCACCAGATTTATTACCTGTACAATGGGGAAAGGACCAAAGAACTTTGGGCCTAGCTTTTTACAGGTATCTTCAACTGCAGATAGTTGGTTGATAAATATCTTTCCCTCCCACCTGGGAAGGTTAGTGAGGGGCCCAGGTTTTGTCCACCTGGGCTTTGAATGCCTCAATGGTTTTAGTCAAGGTTGTCTTAGACAAGGTTGTGCCCCATATGCTCTGAATGGTGGCCATCCACTCATCAAGCTGGCAAGGGGAGGAAGTTTCCTGCAGGTACTCAGGGATGAGTATGAAATCTAGACTGTTAACCACCTGGAATGGGGTGAAACCCAGTGCTGCTATGCACCATGTTGTTATATGCCACCTCTGCAAATGGCAGGAGCTCTGCACAATCAGTCTGTTGGTAGGTGACATAACAACAGAGGTAGCATTCCACCATACTATTGGTTCTCTTGGCCATCCTATTAGTGCTTGGGTGGAAAGCTGAGCTAAGACCCTGTGATGAACCAATCCTCTGGATGAATTCAAGCCAGAACCTCGCTGTAAAGTGCACTCCCCAATCTGATATAATCCATTGGGGCACCCCATGGAGTCGGTAGACATGAGTGATGAATAACTTGGCTAATTTACAAGCGGTCCACAATCTGGAACATGATATAAAATAGGCCTGCTTGGAGAATAAATCGATCACTGTCCATATGAGAATGACTGTTGCTCTACAGCTCCACAATAAAATCCATTGCTATATCATCACTCAACATTAACTCTCTCTGTGAAACTGTTGAAGATTGTAATTCAGCAATATCTGGGTGTTATTGGTTCCAAGTTCTTGTGTGATTTAACAGAATTCTTTCAAAGTTGCATGTGTTGTTATAGCATAGCATAGCATAGACCAATCTACAGGACTGGAAGGAAAGAGATTAGGCAGAAACTGGAGCTGCTCCCTTAAGGAAAAAGTAAATCTGATAGAATGAAGACATAGAAGATAAATGGAGCAAATGTGGGTGAAAGTGGAAAGAAGGGAATATGGTAAAGGGAATTCGACGAACTGGAGCCCTATCCCAGATTCCAAGATACAGAAGAAAAAGAAATGGTAATGATGATGCATTTAAGAGGAGAAATTCTTTCAGAAGGACGATTGAAAACCAAACAAGCTAATTTTAGTAACAGCTGGAGGGCAACGAGATTACCTGAGAGATCTTTCAAGCAACAAAGTGCGGAGAGAAGTTTATAAGAACCTTATAAAAGAGATAAAAAGAAGACTGACACCACAACTGGCAAGAGAGATAAGACTGTTTTGTTACTGGAAAGATACAGGTTGACAATGAAAGTTGATAATAAAAAATTAGTTGATTTTGGTGATTAATAAGTAGGAATTTAGTAACTCTTAGATTGTTTTAGATTGTTATTAAATGTTTATTTGTTAACAAAAATAATAATAATGAAATGATAATGGATACAGCTTAATTATATATATATATATATATATATATATATATATATATATATATATATATATATATATATATATACACACACACACACACACACACATGTACATATACATATACATATACATATACATATACATATACATATACATATACATATACATATACATATACATATACATATACATATACATATACATATACATATACATATACATATACATATATGTATATGTATAATAATTAAAATGAAGAATGATAATTGCTTAAAGGGTATTGAGAACATACAAGGGTGACTAAGGCCAGTTACTTAACAGCATTTCTTGGAACTTTATTAATGTCAGATCTCACAGAGAGCAGTGACTCCATAGAAACATATTTTCCAGAATGTCTGAAAATGGTCCTAATTAAGCCAGAAGCATTACATTTTGTGTGATACTGATATATCATCCATAGACATTGCAAACCGAGTTACAAATAGTGTTAAGCAAGCTTCTCTGTATGATCACCCTGTTTTAGCTGACTGCTACATTCTTCTTTCTCCTCATCGCCGGAAAAAGAACATTTGCATTTTTCTTTCATATTGCTAATTGCTACCTTTTAATTTTTTTTCTTTCCTTTGTAGACTCACTGAGGGAAGACAATATCCTCTTTCTGTAGCCTTTGAACGTAATTGTGCACTTCTGATGTGATTCATTCCTAATCAACTTCATGACTTTTTCCTTTGAAAAAACATTTAAATGACTTGCTATTTTAAAAAGTCAGTAGAGATACTGTGGATGCCTTGCAAAATAATGGCCTCTGTAAAATATTTGGAAGAATTTATTATTTGCATGTTCCACCCAAAACCCAAAATTCATTTCAAGTAATCTGCAGTAAAGAAAACTAAAAACCTGACCATTTGTATCTGGCTAAAACATACTGGCCTTGTATCTTAACTACTACACTAATCTTGTTCTTATTTTATGTAGTTACTAGGTGAAAAGAGCAACAAAAATCAACTAACATAACAGTAAGGCTTGGCTGTGAATGGGGCACTTACACAGAATAAAAAGTATCTGGACTATATTTATTTAAGGAACTTTTATCATCATTACTTTCTTTAATATAAATTGGTTTAATTTATCTTAAATTATGTAGCAGATTATTATTTGATACATATCCAAGTTAACAGTATTTTTTAAATTGCTCTGCCCTGGAACACAGCAATTAAAAATAACTGTCGCTGTTTTATTTCTTCAATTAGAGAGTAGCAGAAATTGGTACAATAGGTTAGTTTTAATTGTACAGCTGCAATTTTTTTTTTTTTTTTAAAAATAGAAGGTTAGAATGTAGAACAGCATTTATTGAATTTTAGGCACTTCCTTATACAACTATAATTGATTACTTCTTTGGTGGAACTCAGAGGTTAATTTTCCCACATGCATCCACCCATCGAACATTTCAATTGCAAATATAATTAATATATTTTTGGTCAACACTGATCAATCTTGCTAGGCCCTTTTAGATAGATGTTTGTATATCAAGTGTGTATATATGCTAATACATAATCTACAAAATTGGGAATATAAATATATTTACATTACAAATTCCTGTAAAGTATAACCTCAATTTTATAGTTACTTCTGATTAGATAGATACTAGGTGAGAGATGATAGATAGATAGATAGATAGATAGATAGATAGATAGATAGATAGATAGATAGATAGATAGATAGATAGATAGATGACAGATTAGATATGTATGTAGGTATATAGATATGTATGTATGTATATATGTATGTATGTATGTAGAGATAGAGATAGAGATAGAGATAGAGATAGAGATAGAGATAGAGATAGAGATAGAGATAGAGATAGAGATAGAGATAGAGATAGAGATAGAGATAGAGATAGAGATAGAGATAGAGATAGAGATAGATAGAGATAGAGATAGAGATAGAGATAGAGATAGAGGGATAGAGAGATAGAGAGATAGAGAGATAGAGAGATAAATAGATAGAGATAGAGATAGATAGATAGATGATAGATGATAGATGATAGATGATAGATAGATAGATAGATAGATAGATAGATGTAGATGATAGATAGATAGATAGATAGATAGATGATAGATAGATAGATAGATAGATAGATAGATAGATAGATAGATAGATAGATAGATGATAGATAATAAATGATAGATGGATGGATTGATTGATAGATTGTTGATAGGTAGGTAGGTAGATGGATGGATGGATGGATGGATGGATGGATGGGCAGGCAGGTAGATGATAAATGATAAATGATAAATGATAAATGATAAATGATAAATGATAAATGATAAATGATAAATGATAAATGATAAATGATAAATGATAAATGATAAATGATAAATGATAAATGATAAATGATAAATGATAAATGATAAGTGATAAGTGATAAGTGATAAGTGATAAATGATAAATGATAAGTGATAAGTGATAAGTGATAAGTGATAAGTGATACAAACAAGCAACCTAGAACTAAGGAGAAATTTCCTAATTGTGAGAACAATTAATCAGTGGAACAGCTTGCCTTCAAAAGTTGTGGGTGCTCCATCTTTGGAGGGTTTTAAGAAGAGACTGGACAACCACTTATTTGGAATGCTATAGGGCACGGGTGTCAAACCTGTGGTGTCACACTGTCATCACATGACTTATCGCGACTTTTTCCCCCTTTGCTAAATTAGGGGTGGGTGTGGCCATTGCATAACGCATCCAGCCCATGGACCACGAGTTTGACACCCCTGCTATAAGATCTCCTGCTTTAGCAGTGGCTTGGAGTAAAAGACCTCCAAGGGCGTTTCCAACTCTATTATTCTGTTCTGTTCTGTTAAAGTACAAGTCTACTTCAAATGAGGACCATTATTTTATTTTATTTTTGTGGAGAGGGTGTGGCACATTTTTGTTAATTTTGAACTACACAGGTTCAGATTAATGAAAGGAGGGAAACTTGTGGACAGGGGATAGGGACAATGAGAGAAGGGCTCAGGCCATGCCAGTCCCTTAATGACCACAACAGGAAAAGCTGGGATTATGATCATCGAGCAAGGCAGTCTTGTAAATATTTCACTTAATGACCACAATGACGTATGGCTAAAATTCCAGGCTCAATTGTAAATAGGAAAGAAAAGAAAGGGATGGGGGAGTAGGGGGTTTGCTCTTTAGCCTCATAAACCATCATTCATGAAACCTTGGATGGCTGTCTTCTCTCTTACCTATTTTCATTATTGGCTACAGATAACAACTTTAGCTAAGGTTTCCTATTATAACTGAAGCAAGTAGCTGTGGGTTGTTGTAATAACAATAGCCATTATCATATGCAAGCCAAGGTCTCTTTAGTGATGTTGGCTCTGAAGTAGAGAGAGAGAAAAAATAAAATCTTAACAATGGATTCATGAACTGTGCAGCACTTTTACTTCTATCAGCTAAAAGAAAATGCTAATTCAATTTAAACTATTTTTTCAATCATTACTTGTTGAGTGAAGTTAAAACACTTTGGAAACTGTGCTCATTTAATGTGCAAAGACTTTATCTCTTCACTCCGCTAGTGGTTTGCTGCAGTTCCTTATTAAAGACATTGCAAATTCTTCTGGCCTTTTATGTCAGCACTTAGAAATGTATTTTATCAAAAAAACATGACAATAGAACCTTGCTAAAGACACATAGATAAGTCCCACAACATATAAAGCTTTCCTAAATAAATGTAATTAGCTTTAATCTCCTTCTTTCCTTCCTGTCCAAACACTAGCTTAATTTTGTCATTGTTTTGTTTGTTTCAAAATTGCTCATTGGGGAAAAACAACACAAATTGAACTTAATTTATTTTAAAGAAACAAGACTAGGATTTGATGGGTAAATGGATATGTCAGATATGGAATGATCAAAATCATTTCGCTAGCTTTATCACTGGGCAGCCGTCAAGAATACGGGACAGATGTCAATAATTTGTTAGCTTTATCACTAGACAGATTTCTCTGAATATTTTTGTGTTGACAAATAGGATCTGCAGAAGCAAGAAAGTAATGCTGAAAAGATGCTGCTGTTGATAAAATCGTTACTTCTTTCAATTGCCAATGGTTGTAAGTAGATGACCATACACCTGATCTTTTTATTTAAGAAGAGATCCGTTTACAGTCATTGCATGGAAACAATTTGGCTTTGGGTCAGTCACTCTGTCTCAGCCCAACCCCATCTTACAGGATTGTTGTGACAGGGAAAATAGGAGGAGAAGTGGTGTTATTTATAAAAATAATATGGGTGGGATATATAAATATAAATGTAAATGTAAGTATACATATACATGCATGTTGTGGCCCAGCAGGAGCCATTGGAGCTGCAAACAGACTCCAACAGCGAGGGACCCTATGAGTCAGCTCTGGAAGATGTGGAGGACCCTGGACAGGGTTCCAACTCCGAGCAGGGACCAGAGAGGCTGGTTGGCCACCAGGAGGCGCCTGAGGCATGGAGCAGCGGTGAAAGCCAAAGGGAGTGTGTCCATAACATCAGGCCTTGGAGCAGTGGGGAGGAGAGAAGGGAGTTGGTCCTGGACGCCAAGCAATGGAGGGCTAATAGACGCAGAAAACAACTACGCAGATAGAGGAGATAATTGGACCCAGGTGGTTGCAATTAGGCTCATCTCAAGAGAGTATATAAGGAGAGACTTTGGGAGGAGACTGTTTTCAGGATTCAACTTCATTACCAATGCTGGAGAAGCTCTTGTGTATATTTCTTATCTTGGAAGTCTGGATTGTTGCCAAGGTCTGGTGAGTGTGTTAATTTACTGTGAATAAATCGTCTAGCAGTAATCTTGTCTTGGAGTGCCTTGGTGTACGGAGGGGGGGGGTCAGAACACATACATATACATAAATACATACACAGTAATACACTAGGCAGCAATTTTGTCACCTTCATTATCTAGTATACTTTTTGCAGTGAAAAATCTGTATTTCTTTGAAATGTCAGATGATCTGTTCCAAAATCTTCGAAATAATTATTACCCCCACTTTAATCTCCTTCAGAGTCCTCTAATGCACGGGTGTCAAATACGCCATGTCATGTTGGCGTCATGTGACGTTTCACGGGGTTTTCCCCATTCACAGAGCTGGGGTGGGCGTGGCCTGTGTGTGACACATCCAGACCATGGGCTGCCAGTTCGATATCCCTGCTACATCTAATGCCTTCTCAGAATTGAAGATACTCTGGCATTCTGCATTAGAAAAATTGCATAGTCTTTGTAATGCAAGTGTCTCTGCATGACTCTGTAGTACATATTACAATATTAGGGAACGGTGCTAGTCTTTTTTGAATGATATATTGGAATTATTTTATAAAAGAGACCCGGGGGTTTCCTGAAATGTACTGCCCAGTGGCTTGTATACCTTTGAACATTAGAGTTGATTCTACCCATTAAAACAACATTTCAAAATGCTGAGGGAACATTGCAAAAATGCAACATTGTAAGCATTTATTTTATTTTTTGGGGAAAATATATAGAGGATAAGCAGAAGAATTCTTTTTGTTTGACTCAATTGCAGAAAGCATTCAGAGAGTACAAGAAATACGTTTCTGATATTGAATTTGTTTTCATAGTGGTAGATTTAATTAATTACAGTAGCATTTATTTTTTCTTTATTGCTGGAAAAAGTTCTTTCTTTGCCAATGCTAGTAGCAATATATTGAAGAGCATTGAGAGGGGCTGTGAAAACAGTCAAGATGGTGACTCAGTGGTGGAAATGAAAGCCTTGGTCTTTATAGGTGTGTCACTTGTAAAAAGAGACAGTTGCAGTTACCCCTGAACGGATACATCATAATTATTCCTGACATTTTCCTTGGGTTGGGACAATATGTGCATTTTCTATGAGAGCAAGTCTAGTGTCGTGTTAAGGATAGAAAGTGATTAAGGATAAAAACCAAGAGATTATGAGTTCAAGTTCTGCGTTAGGCACAAACCCTACTGGGGGAACCTGAGCCAGTCAGTTTTTTCTCAGCTCAGCAAATGACATACAAGTAGACTTGTATGACTACAATTGAGTCCAAAATTTCTGTTGTTAAGCAAATTTTTGCCCCATTTTATGATGTTTCTTGCCTCATTTCTTAAGTGAATCACTGCCGTTGATAAGTTAGTAATGCAGTTGTTAAGTGAATCTGGTTCCCCATTGACTTTGCTTGTCAGAAGGGGAGCAGATGACCTTTGGACTCAGCAATGGTCATAAATATGAACCAGTTGCCAATCATCTGAATTTTGATAACATGAATATGGGGATGATGCAAAGGTCATAATTGTGAAAAATGCTCATAAGTCACTTTTTTCAGTGCCATTGTAACTTTGAATGGTCACTAAATGAACTGTTGTAAATTAAGGACTACCTATAACAGTATGCTGTATAAAGGTGGGTGTTGTGGCCCAGCAGGAGCCGTTGAAGCTGCCACCAGAGTCCGACAGGGAGGGGTCCTATGAGTCGGCTCTAGAGGATGTGGAGGACCCTGGACAGGGTTCTGACTCCGAGCAGGGCACAGAGAGGCTGGTTGGCCACCAGGAGGCACCTGAGACTTGGACCAGTGGGGAGGAGACAAGGGAGAGTGAGCCGGAAGCCAGTAGTGAGTTGTTCCTGGATGCACGCCATCGAAGAGGCTTCAGGAACAATTACGCAATTACAGGAGGTGATTGCACTCAGCTGGTGGTCATTAGGCTCCTCTCCAGACTATAAAAAGCTACTTGTGCACAAGCCCCTCTTTGCAGAAGTCAACACAGAATTGAATGTAGGAGAAGTTTGTAGGAGCTTGGCAGGCTGGATTGCTGCCAAGTCTTATCTGTGTTTATTGCTGCCCAAGCTTGTCTGTGCTGGGTTGCAGCTAAGGACCTGTTTGTCTGTTAATTAAATGCTGTAATTTATCTCTGGCTCAGAGTGTGCTTTGGTGTGGAACGAGAGGGATCAGAACAGATGGGTTTCCATATTTTTTACTACTGGTTCGCTCATCCGTGCATGCGTGCAATGCTTCTGCACATGTGCAGAAGCATCTGGGTGGCTGGGCGGAGCCTCCCGCCGCCATCACTACTGGTTTGCCTGATCCGTGCTGAACCAGCAGAGACCCACCACTGGGCTGCAAGTATGTCAAAAAAATACACTAAATGATTGTAATAAACAACTAAATAGCAACTACATCACAATTTGCATAATATAAATCCATAGAGGAGCTGGTAAATAATTGACAGATGGTTCCACAAAATCAAAATTATCTTGATCTCCAAACAATAATTTAAAGATTTCCTTTGACATTTCAAACCTGTTAGGTTCCATTTTATCTCTTGTAAATAAACTGAATTCATAATCTATTGGGTTTTCATAACCTAATAGATTATGAAAACCAACAAATGTATGCAAGCCAAGAATTGAGAAAATTGGTTTTATGCAGCACTGGAATTAATGAAAATATAACTGCTCAAATTTAGTACCTTTCCGTTTAGTACTGTCATCAGACAAGACTACGTGTATGAATTCTTATAGCAAGCAGATAAATTCTTGCTTCCATCTAGTAATCATCTGGATTTTTGCAAGCCATGTGTAATCCTGCTAATTAAAGCAAGTACTGTGAAGATCCCAGGGCTTTGATCTTTCAAATAGTTTAAATAATGTTCAAAAATTATTTTGATAATTGCACATCTATTTTTCTATAATTATATATTTAGGAGACATTGTCAGTTATCTTTCTTCCTTAAGCACAGAGGCAGACTGGGTGACTTTGGGTCTCTCTCTCTCTCCTACCACTCTCTCTCTCTCTCTCGTACCTCTCTCCCTCCCTCTCTCCCTCCCTCCCTCCCTCCCTCTCTCTCTCTCTCCTATGTCTCTCTCTCCCTTTTACCCCCTATCTCTCTCCCCTACCCCTCTTTCCTATCTCTCTCTCTCTCTCTCTCTCTCTCTCTCTCTCTCTCTCTCTCTCTCTCTCTCTCTCTCTCTCTCTCTCTCTCTCTCTCTCTCTCTCTCTCTCTCTCTCTCTCTCTTATACACAGAGGCACAACACACAAACACATAGACATAAAACATAGGAGAAGACGTTTAGAATCCAATCTGGATTCTAAATCTGGGAGAAGACTTTTTAGCATATCCTCCTTATTCCAACAGTTTTCTATGTTGCATTTCATAATGCCCTTGAATTTACTGTATATAGGATTTATATATCTACAAATGACTAGATCCTACAAGATCCTTTTTATAAATCATTCAGGTCTCCTTTTCCATGTTCTATAAGAGGAGACAATGATAATGTTTTGCTACTCTATGCTTGTTGGTAGTTTCTTTTTTCTTTTTTAGATAAAAGGTAATCATACTCAATACAGAGGAAATGTCTTATGGTAGCTTCAAAACAGCATTGTTTTCTTTCCAGATTTCACTGTTATTTTAAGAGCCATCTGCAGTTTCCAGCTCACTGCTATCATCTAAATATTGTAGGAGCTTTCAGGAAACTGACAAATCAAGCTGTTGTGCTTTTCAAACTTGCCCTCATGTTGTTTTCTTTTGGTCTGTTCTGTAGTCTTGGAAACAGATGTCTAGTTTGCAAAAATTTGTCAGGTAAACTACCCACGGTTTGAGAAGTCAGCAGCACTGGACAGAATAGCGGTAATAATTTGGCAGATTGCACAGGAACAAGAAACTATCCTTTTTTTTAACAGCAGTAAGCAAAAGTTCTAAAACAAATAGGAATAGGAATATGGTAGGAAAAGTGTTGTGGCCCAGCACGAGCCATTGGAGCTGCCACCAGACTCCGACAGCGAGGGGCACTATGAGCCGGCTCTGGAGGATGTGGAGGACCCTGGACAGGGTTCTGACTCCGAGCACTTTGAATTCCAATATCACATGGTCATGTTCCTTCCCTTTATCACTCCCCTCCAAACGCTGGTTAAGTCAATAGTCATAGAAATGTCTTTCTTAAATTTTAAAAAGTAATAAAAATAAACATATAAAGCAAATCTTCTATTTCATGTATATTATCTACTAGCAATAGCAATAGCAGTAGACTTATATACCGCTTCATAGGGCTTTCAGCCCTCTCTAAGCGGTTTACAGAGAGTCAGCATATTGCCCCCAACAATCCGGGTCCTCATTTTACCCACCTCAGAAGGATGGAAGGCTGAGTCAACCCTGAGCCGGTGAGATTTGAACCGCTGAACTGCTGATCTAGCAGTAGCCTGCAGTGCTGCATTTAACCACTGCGCCACCTCGGCTCTTCATCAGCATCCTTTATAATCGCGAACATTAGAAATCATGCCATATGTTAATTAAATTGTAGCTTCTATGTAGGATGTCCCTTGAAATATTTCTTTGCATTAAAATGCATGCATAGTTTTAGTCAGAAATATTACATTGTCTTCTATACTTTTCAGTGGTTCAATTAGGACAAGAATAAGAAATTATCTTTATTAGAAATCATGCTTAGAATGATGTTGTTTCTTGTACTCACAAGTCAGGACAGGACAGGACAGGACAGGACAGGACAGGATAGGATTAGAAGCATCCAAATACCTGTTATTATTAAAATGTCATAGTTTTCATGAAGCATTATACTATAACAAATAATACAATTACTTCAGGGCAGTAAAATTGGAGTGGAGAAACATACTTTATATGATTTCTGAGGGGAAGAGAAATTCACCAAGACTTTTTAAGAAGCAGCAATTTCTACTAAATGTGGTTTTTTTTCTCTCTCTCTGTCACTCTTGCCACTATTGCTACCACTATTTCTATCTCCCAGGTAGAAAGTAATTGCAGATAATTCTTTCGAAGTATTTTCTGTTTTTCCAACCATTTGACTAGAAGATGCTATAGTGCCTTCCTACTGCTTAAATTATTTTATTTTTCTAAAATATAATTCATTATTCCTGTTCTCTAAAGTGGTAGGCAGATATTAAGGCAGCATGGGGCAATGTTTAGAGGGAGCAAGTGGTGTCTGATTGGCATTAAAGCATGAGTGTTTCTGCTTTAAATGCTGCATGGACCAGTATGAAATGCTTTCACTATCCCTATGTAATTGATATTTTTTTCTTTGTTGTTTTTCAACTACTATTCATAATTGCATGTAAATCATATGCTACTTTTTCCTTTGCACTCCCTGCATATTTAATATACGTTTAATTTCTCTGACCCATATTTGTTGTGACTCAGCAGCAGCTTGCCATGAGTTGCGTTGGGATGCAGGAATAATGAGCAGCTGTTGCTCATTAGGGTCGTCTTCTGCAGATAAAAGATGGATGGTGCCACGCCTTAGTTGCAGAAGTCAACGTTCGTCGTTCGTCATGTGTGGTTCATTGTTTGGAGATTCAAAGAGGCACTTGGATAAGTGAGTTGCTTTCTGTAAACCTGGTTTGCTGTAAGAGCTTTTTGTTTTTGCATTACAACTTTTTGCCAGAGACTTTATCTATGTTTAATTTTGGGCTCGCAGCCAGCTTGAGCCAGGACTGATAAATATATTTCCTTTGAAGTTCTGTCTGACTGCCGTTTGTGAACAAGCAAGGAGGGGGGACAGAATACATATTTATTCATCGTTCTTTCATTCAATGCTAAAACTTATTTTGTCTGATTGTTAATTTGGATGCAATATACTGTATATTGGTGGTCTTTTATTTTATTAAATTGAATCTATTTTCATTTTGTTCATCTTACTGGCCTCTTGGGTACGATTGATAGGTGCCCTCTGTTCTGCTTATACAGTATTTTATCTTTTTCTATATGTGTTGGTTTTCTTGTATATAGTTACTATTCGGATATGTAACATCTATCATATGTGCTCCATTCACATTTGAAATATATTGAATAGAGGTAATCCTCAAGGTACAATTTAATGAAATTGTACTGTAATTTGTAATGTAATTCAAAATTACAACCCGCTTCCAAAAGCTAAATACATATCCATTCAATCAGTGGTGGGTTTCAATTTTTTTTAGAAATTATTATGTAGGTGTGGCCTATTTTGTGGCTTGGTGGTCAAGTGACCGGGTCTGAGTGGCCAACTTGTAAAATGTGGTGAAACTCATTTAACAACACTCTTGCTTAGCAACCAAAAATTTGGGCTCAATTGTGATCATAAGTTCTCTTTCTTTTTCTTTCTTTCCTTCCTTCCTTTCTTTTTCTTCTTCCCATTTTTTATTTCTTGTGTGTGTGTGTGTGTCTCTCTCTCTCTCTTTCTTTCTTTCCTTTCTATTCCTTCCTTCCTTTGTTCCTTCTTTCTTTCTTTCTCTCTCCTCCACTTACTTTCTCTTTCCTTCTTTCTCTTTCCTTCCTTCCTTCCTTCTTTCTTTCTTTCCTTCCTTCTTTCTTTCTTTCTTTCTTTCTTTCCCTTTCTCTCTTTGTCTCTCTCTCTTTCTCTCTCCCTCTTCCTTCCTTTTATTCTCTCTTACTCTTTCTCTTTCTTTCTCTCGCCCTCTCTCTCCCCCTCCTCACATACACATACCTTCCAGTTGGCGAAAATTTATGTTTTGCCAGCTGAGAAGCTGGCAAAGAAGCCTTGTTTTCCCTGCTGCCTGCAGCTCTTGGAGGAAGGAGACAGGGAAGTGAGCACCGGGCCTCACCTCTGCCTTCTTCCTCAAGAGCTGGCTTTGGGGACAGCTAGATTCTCCCATCACTGCGCCCTTCACTTGCCTTCCACCCAGAGGATCTGTCAGTGGGTCACCTGCTATTTCACCTCCCGAGAGAAGCTCGAGAGAGATGTGCAAACAGGCACAACTCGAGGCTCCCAAGGAGGACGCTGGACACTGGGGGTGGTGTTGGCACCCACTACTGCTCCTTTGAAGGCCAGATCAACATTGTAGTTTTCCTGTGTGGGTCAGCAGGGTGAGGGGAAGAGATGGAACAGATGCCTCCTGCAGTACCCTGCCAGCCAAAATGGGGTTGAACACCCCCCCTGTTTTTGGCTTGCAGAGTGCTGCTGGAGGCCGGGGAGGCTGAAAACAGGGTGAGTGGGACCCCCGCAAGGCATCTGTGTGGCTCATTTTTAGCCGTCAGATGCTGCAGGAGGCTGTGGAGGCAAAAATGGGCCTTTGATATTTCCAGGCTGGCTCTGCCGGCCAAATTTAAGCACACCAGCGGCACAAGCTGGCCTGCGGGCTTTGAGTTTGACACCCCTGCCTTACACCATTTCTCACAGATGGCAGTCAAGTCTCTTCCTGAAAGGGTCCAGTGATGAAGTTCCCACAACTTCCGAAGGAAAGTTGTTCCATTGGTTGATTGTTCTCACGGTCAGAAAATTTCTCCTTATTCTAGGTTGAATCTCTCCTTGATCAGTCTCCATCTATTATTCCTTGTCTGGTATTCAGGTGCTTTGTTTATTCTATTCATTTAATTTATATAGAACTTAGAATAACAGAGTTGGAAGGGACCTTGGAGATCTTCTAGTCCAACCCTCTGCTCCAGCAGGAGACCTTATACCATTTCAGATGTGCAATCCTATCTCAAAAACCTTCAGTGATGGAACATCTACAACTTCTGAAGGCAAGCTAGTCCACTGGCTAATTGTTCACACTATTAAGAAATTTCTCCTTAGTTCCGTGTTGCTTTTCTCCTGGATTAGTTTCCATTCATTGTTTTTCTCTTGCCTTCTGGTTCTTTGGAAAATAGGTTGACCCCCTCTTCTTTGTAGCAGCTCTTCAAATAATGGAGCAGCGCAATATAACATTTGCAATGCAAATAATATTTCTTCTTCTATAATATTGGTTCCTTCTTTGTCCTTTTTCTCATAGGGAAATTGCTTCACATCCCATGATCCTTTTTGCTTCCCTTTTCAGGAACAAACCTCCGAATATTTTAGAAGAATTAAGGCTTCATTGAATGCACAGCATTTTCCCCAGGCTGCTTGTGGCCTCAATAAGCCAGGTTTCACTAGATGTTCTGCAACATAGAATCACCAATCGCTATGGCAAAAAAAAAAAAAAAGTTCATGTTATCTTATATAAGAAAGTTGAAAAACACAGCTGGCCTTGAGAAAAGCTACGCACATAATTATCACATTTTCATTTGACGATATATCAAGACACGCTGCCATAGAAACACTTCTGCTTTTTTAGCACTGACCTTACTCGTTCCTAACATCAAAGAACCAAAAAGCAGGCGTTCTACATTTCTTTTCAGTACAGATGGCCTGTCTTCCTCTTCTGACATGAACTTTCTCTGCCTAGGCAGAACTCTGCTATTTTAATATTATTAAAATTATAATATTATCCAAACTTCTGTGTTAATGAGAATTCACTGCATTAGTTGAGCATAGGAATATATTAATGTTTTTGCTTTGTTTACATACCTTTTTTGGAAGGGGTGACTAAATTCTGTTATTTGTTATGGTCTTGTTCTTAAATGTGTTCATAGGAAGAGCTATACTGGGAGGAAAATAAACATTCTCTTCATAAAGAGAAAAGAAAAACCCAGGAAACTACAGAACTATGGAACAATTATTCTAGTACTAGTCGAGGGCAGAGCTGTCAAAATTGTGGGCTGGATGCACTAAGCTAAGTGAGCTCCCTGGAGGAAGGGGGAAGAGGTTTTTTCCCTCCATCTGAATTTTCTCTTTATGTGACTCTTCCTAGAGAAAATATAAATGAAATATTACGCTTCTTTTTGTGGAAGCTCTTAAATTATCAAGCCAAAGTGTTTCTTAAGTTCTTAGTCAAAACAGTAAAATACATCTGATAGTAACATTACATTGCATATTACAAGACTTAATCTAATATAACTAATTTTTAGAGCGAGATTATATATGCTGTGGCTAAAGATATTAAGGCCACATTAACATATTTGGGAATTGAAGCAGTGTGTGATATTCTATAATTTTAGTTACCAATCAGCATTCCGGAAAATCTTAATTCTTTTTTTTTTTTATCATTCTATCACTCGCTGTTCTAAAAGTAATCACAGAAATAGATCACATTCCTGAATTCAGTGATTGCACTGAAGGCCGTTGCAAATACAAATTGCGTTCAGAAAAAGAAGGCATATATTTGTAAAGCATGCACCAACAATGTGAACTGGATTTGAGATCCTAACAAATAAAACATATTTTTACTGGAAACATTCCTGGAAATTATAAGAGTATAAAGTAAGAAGATGGATCAGATTCATCCAAGTTCTGTTTTATATTTACAGGACAATATTTTATGTATTCAGAAAGAAATGTGCCTCAATTCTATTCTATTCTAAGTCTGGGCATCCACAAAGTTCTCACCCTGATCTGTTTTACTGGAGGTCCTGGTTGCTACTATGAGTGGCCCCAAAAGTTCTGAGTTGGAACAACTTATTATTCTCATGTTGCTCTCACCCATACTAATCCACAACAACAATACCACTGCCAAGCATCTAGTCAAATCAGCCGAGGTGGCGCAGTGGTTAGGGTGCAGTACTGCAGGCCACTTCAGCTGACTGTTATCTGCAGTTCAGCAGTTCTAATCTCACCGGCTCAAGGTTGACTCAGCCTTCCATCCTTCCGAGGTGGGTGAAATGAGGACCCAGACTGTGGGGGCGATATGCTGACTCTGTAAACTGCTTAGAGAGGGCTGAAAGCCCTATGAGCCGAGGTGGTGCAGTGGTTAAATGCAGCACTGCAGGCTACTTCAGCTGACTGCAGTTCTGCAGTTCGGCTGTTCAAATCTCACCGGCTCAAGGTTGATTCAGCCTTCCATCCTTCTGAGGTGGGTAAAATGAGGACCCGGATTGTTGTTGGGGGCGATATGCTGACTCTGTAAACCGCTTAGAGAGGGCTGAAAGCTCTATGAAGCGGTATATAAGTCTAACTGCTATGGCTATTGCTATTGCTATGAAGCGGTATATAAGTCTAACTGCTATTGCTATATCATTCTAAGAAATCCAATTCACCAACATATCTTGGCTTATTGCTTCAAAACACTACTTTGATTATGGTTCTTGGGCATTGTAGTACCCTGGCAAAGTTGAAAAGCATGGTTCATAAAACACAGTAGTAAGGAAGAACTGAGAAGGAAGAATTTTAGATTCATTGGTTAAACTTAAAAACTAATATTAGACCATTCTTAGTTTGTCCTAGTCACAGCATCTCTCCCAAAAATGAACTCAAGCAAAAGAATGTTAAAAAACAAGTGTTCCTTCTTTCATAGGATAAGAAATTAGACCACAAATTTCAGCTGTAGTACTAATATATTTTTACTATGTTTGCTCATCTGCTAAACCATATATGATAAAGAATAAAGTAAAACAAGTTCCATATGTGGATAGAATGAGATATGCTTACATTGTACTGTCTATTTAGCCACATTCTAATCTTATTAAATTCTATTATAAAGGTGGTTAATCTTAAAAGGAAAAAAAATGTTAATGAACAGCAAAGTCATTTAGTGCTATAGATTGGTATTTCCCAATGGGGACAGCCAAGGGGATTATTACTGGGGAAGGTTATTGCTATCTGGATTTTTCAAGTTTTCTTTCCCACTCACAACTATAAAGAGATATATTCAGTTTATACATTGGAATTCTAAAGAATTTCATCAAGATTATAGAGATTGTAAAGATTATAAGATACTCCTACAATAATAAATGCTTGTAATATTTGTATTAAAGATAAAATAAGATTGGGTAATATGATCAGCAGACAAATAGCAGTCTATTTGTCTGCTGATAGGTCTTGGCATAAAACAGTTTTTTGTGCTAATTTTTACTGTCTTGTAATTTTTTGGGACACGGTGGCTCAGTGGCTAAGACACTGAGCTTGTCAACCAGAAAGGTCAGCAGTTCAGAGGTTCAAATCCCTAGAACTGCATAATGGATTGAGTGGGAAGGTAACAGCATTTAGTCGTGCTACCCACAGAGACATCTACGAACAGCGCTAGTTCTTCAGCTTTGAAACAGAGATGAGCACCGCCCCCTAGAGTCAGGAATGACTAGCACATATGTGTGAGGGGAACCTTTACCTTTTTGATTACTTTTTTAAACCTAATAATGTGAAGGGCCTTCACAGTTTATTTATGTTTCACAATGAGGCATGATTTATTTATCAGAATTCATGTTCAGGGTTTAAAAATGGGGAAGGTCACGAAAACCATAGTTTCACAAGACGTTTTTGCTACAAAAAAGATAGAGGGGGGGCACTGCTGCTGAAGACAGCCATGTCTAGCTAAAGGGAAGAGACACAGTACTAAGGAGAGATTATAGTCTAAAATACAAATAGTAAAGTACGAATGTAATTCTGGTCTTTAAATCTGAAAGAGCTATTTAGAAAGGCTGATACACAATTTAGAAATTAAGAGATTTGCCACAGAGGAAAGGGATAAATGGATAAATGGATGTGGATCTGGGAGTTGAGAAGGAAATATGAGCTATACAACTTTGCAGAAGCCAAATTTTGTGATTTTGTGATTTTATTAATATTTGTAGGCCGCCCTTTTCCCTGAGGGGACTCAGGGCGGCTCACATAAAATCGGGGAGGGGGAATACAGACGTTAAAATAGAGACATATAATAAAATAGTAAACAACATACATTCATCATTCGGGAGGGGTAACTATCATTGTCCCCAGGCCTGACGGGCGAGCCAGTTCTTAAGGGCTATGCGGAAGGCCTGGACGGTGGAGAGGGTGCGAATCTCCACGGGGAGCTCGTTCCAAAGGGTCGGGGCTACTACTGAGAAGGCCCTCCTCCTTGTAGTTGCCAGCCGACACTGGCTGGCCGATGGAATACGGAGGAGGCCTAATCTATGTGATCTTATTGGTCGCAGGGATGTAATTGGCAGGAGGCGGTCTCTCAAGTATCCAGATCCACTGCCATGTAGGGCTTTATGGGTGACTAATAGCACCTTGAAGCGCATCCGGAGATCGACAGGTAGCCAGCGCAGCTCGCGGAGGATAGGTGTTATGCGGGTGTACCGAGGTGCACCCACAATCACTCGCGCGGCCGCGTTCTGTACTAGCTGAAGTCGCCGGATGCTCTTCAAGGGCAGCCCCATGTAGAGCACATTGCAGTATTCCAGCCTAGAGGTCACAAGGGCCCGGGCGACTGTTGTGAGAGCCTCCCGATTCAGGTAGGGTCGCAACTGGCGCACCAGGCGAACCTGGGCGAATGCCCCCCTGGTCACAGCCATTAAGTGGTGGTCAAACGATAGCTGTGGATCCAGGAGGACTCCCAAGTTGCGAACCCTCTCTGAGGGGTATAAAATTTGACCCCCCAGCCTGAGAGATGGAATATTGGTGGAATCTTTGGGAGGGAAACACAACAGCCACTCGGTCTTTTCTGGGTTGAGCACAAGCTTGTTAACCCTCATCCAGTCCATAACGGCTTCAAGGCCTCGGCTCATCACATCTACCGCTTCATTGAGTTGGCACGGGGCGGACAGATACAATTGAGTATCGTCCGCATATTGATGGTATCTAATCCCGTGCCTGCGAATGATCTCTCCCAGCGGTTTCATGTAGATGTTGAATAGTAGGGGGGATAAGACCGAGCCCTGAGGCACCCCATAAGTTAGGGGCCTAGGGGACGATCTCTGCCCCCCCACTAACACCGACTGCGACCTGTCCGAGAGGTAGGAGGAGAACCACCGCAACACGGTGCCTCCCACTCCCACCTCCCGCAGTCGTCGCAGAAGGATACCATGGTCGATGGTATCGAAAGCCGCTGAGAGGTCAAGGAGGACCAGGATGGAGGAGTGTCCTCCATCTCTGGCTCTCCAGAGATCATCGATCAATGCGACCAAAGCGGTTTCTGTGCTGTAACCGGGTCTGAAGCCTGACTGGAAGGGGTCTAGGTAGTTTGCTTCCTCCAAGGACCGTGGCTGAACTGATTTTGAAGGCAGGCATTATTAGCTACCAGCTAGCTTAGCAGAAAATGTTTAGTCTTGAGCAAAATTTTCAGGGTTCCCCAGGGGTTAATGGTATACATTTCTAAGTAACTTTTAGATTAGCACAATATTGCTTGAACAAAATTTCTGGAATTCTGCTTACAGAAACAAAACTACAACCAATTATGCATCAGCCTCTGGCCCTTATTCAGATTTATATCACTTTCAAATATACCATATTTTTCAGAGTATAAAATGCACCTCCCCCCCTAAAAGAGCGTGTAAATGTTGGTGCATCTTATACACCGAATACAGCCACTTTTTGGCTTCCCAAAGCCCCACCCCCGCATCCCATTTTTGCAAAAAAACAGCCCGTTTTCCATCCATTTTTTGCAAAAAAAAATATGGGAACGTTTTTGCCTTCCCCCAGCCCTCCTGAAACCTGCAGAGTGCTCCTGAGGGCCCGGGGAGGACAAAAACTTTTTTCTTACTTACCTTTTCAAAATCTTGGTGCATCTTATACACCAGTGCGTCTTATAGTCAAGATTTAATTTTGGGACAAACAACAGCAAATAAGAAGTACACATTTTGAAAATATAGATGCAGTCAAGTTAATCATGATCGTTGACTATGAGTAAGTGTTGTATCTTATGATTCTTGATGAATGATTTCCCCCCCCCCTTTTTTTCCTTTTATATACACTGAGAGCATATGAACAAAAGACAAATTCCTTGTTTGTCCAATCACACTTGGCCAATAAAGAATTCTATTCTATTCTATTCTATTCTATTCCATTCCATTCCATATTCTATTCTATTCTAATTTAGGTGTACATATGAAAATAATTAATGTTCTCTTCCTTCTAAACTTCTGATACCTCCAAATTCAAACATTGTTTTGGACTTATTTGTCTTCTAGGCTATTGCATCAATTTTTGTTAGCTGCACATTTGATGAGGATCCATTGGGGGGTGGGCTTTAAAGGTGGCTTTTTCAGCAAGCTGTGTGTCTACTTAATAAACTATCCAGCCCACACTTAATTAGCCTGCTAAGGAGGATGTGATGGAAATTTTATAACATGTTCTGAAGCAAAAAAAATATGTCTGCAGCATTTCTACAAGTCATTAAAAAGTTATATGATTAAAAATAAAAGAATAAAAGAAAAGATGGCTTAGAAATATTTGTTCTTGCCAACTCCACAATGTCTTCTGTAATTGCTTTCAAAGTACAGTACTTTAAGATCAATCCTTTTTATAATCTGCTTTTGAATCTTCTTATGTATTAATGATACATGGACTAATTTGTAGTCTTCAAAATATCCCCACCCGCTCCCCTTTTGAAGAGAGAGAAGGCCTGCTATCTTCTAGTTCACTATTCTTTAGCCAGAGGTGGGCATAATATACTGTAACAACTTGTTCGCCCAGCACCGGAAATGTGAGCATGTGCACGCATGCATGCACACGTACAAACACACACTTCGCTTACACACAACCCATCCACACATGCATGTGGTATCACAAAACACAGCAATTCGCTTATGTGCGCCATCCAGACATGCGTAAAGCATCAAAAAAGACAGCGATACAGGACGGGATTGCGCCAGAATGGGTGCGTAGGTCGCAACTACCAGTTTGCCCAAACCAGTCCAAACTAGACAACAGCCCACCATTGTCATTAGGGTTACTTAAGGGTACTTAAGGGGAGTAAGGGGAGTAAGAGCCGAGGTGGTGCAGTGGTTAGGGTGCAGTACTGCAGGCCATTTCAGCTGACTGTTATCTGCAGTTCAGCGGTTCTTATCTCACCGGCTCAAGATTGACTCAGCCTTCCATCCTTCCGAGGTGGGTGAAATGAGGACCCAGACTGTGGGGGTGATATGCTGACTCTGTAAACTGCTTAGAGAGGGCTGAAAGCCCTATGAAGCGGTATATAAGTTTAACTGCTATTGCTATTGCTACTACGTAAAGATTTCAGCAGGATATCTATTTTTTTTAATATGCTAGGATTCTTTTGGCCCTGAGTATTAAATTCGTTCAAAATAAATAATTATTTTCTGGTGGTATTTTTTTAATATATCAACCTTAAGCTTAAGACCTGCTCCTTCATCTTATTTTTCACAATTGCCTGGTGGAACATGTACTTTTGTTGGAGAGAACTGAACAAAAGTAAGAGCTGAATAGCCCCCACATTTCTTTGTTACCTGTTAACATTTTGCCTTCTTCACTGAGCAGATTACCAATTCTTGTCTTTTCCATATTATTTTGAACATATCTGAAGAAATCATTTTTGTTAACATCCTTCACTAGATTCAGCTCATTGTGAGCTTTCACTTTCCTGACTTAAGGTCTATAGCTTGGGGCTAAATGTCTATATTCTTTTGTGACCTGATCCTCTTCAATTTTCTTTCTTTTTTTATCAGATCTTCACTAAGTTCTTTATGTAGCTGTATTGACTTTTTCTGCTTTCCTCCGATTTTACCTTCAGTGAACTTGTCTGCAATTATGCTTTTAATATTGTTCGTTCCACAGGAAACCTTTTCCTCTTGATCTCCTTTCTCATTACTTCCTTGCCACAAAATCCTATTTATCATAACTTTAATTAAAATCTGCTCTTTTGAAGACCAAGGTAGGCATTTAACTACACTCAGTTTCAAATACATTTTAAATAAAGGATTTCAACATTCAGTTGTCAGTTTCCCCCAAAGTTCCTGCTGCTTCCACTTTACATCTACTATTTTCTTACTTACTGATCAATATCAGGTCAAGAATGCTAAACTTTTTGTACTTTCCTCCACCTCCTGAAAGAGGAAGCTATCAAGAATTTACTAGAAGGACCATATTCGACTGATTTTTTTTCTCCAAACACATGTCAAGGCAGTGGTGAAATTCAAATTTTACTACTGGTTCTGTGGGTGTGGCTTGGTGGACCTGGCAGGGGAAGGATACTGCAAAATCCATATTACCTCCCCATTCCTGGGGGGTAGGATATTGCAAAATTTCCATTTCCACCCCACTCTGGGGCGAGCCAGAGATGGTATTTGCCGGTTCACTGAACTACTCAAAATTTCTGCTACCGGTTCTCCAGAACCTGTCAGAACTTGCTGAATTTCACCCCTGTGTCAAGGTAATTAAAATATCCCATCACACAGCTTCCTTTCTTCTTGAAAAATCTTCAGTATACTTTTGGAAGGCACAAATGACAACATTTCGTGGGGCAGTGGCTGGGTGGGTGGGTTATTAAATATCATCAAGAACAGTAATTTTATTTCTTACTAATTTGGATTTTCCTTTCAGCCCTTCAAAATTCATTCCCTTTCTAAGAATGTGTACATAATTTTAGCAAACAGTGAATTTCCTTCTGGTTTTCTATTATTTCTTTTCTTTTTGAACAAGCTATAATCTTGGGTTGCTATATTGAGTCCTCCAGAAAATCTCCACCATATCTACAGACTAGAATTTATCTTTTATACTAAAACTACAAGTTCCATTGTTTGTTTCTCATGCTCTGAGTTTCAGTGCATAGGCAATGAAGGGCAAGAGTTTCATGAGGTTTCATGAGGTTCAGTGTGTGATTTTGTGTGTGTCTGTGTCTGTGTGTGTCTGTGTGTGTGTGTGTGTGTGTGTGTATTAGCCATAATCTAATCCTTACTGGGATTAGATTATGGCTAGTTGATGAGAGCTAAATAGCTCAAAATAGATCTATACTAGTCTCCCTTTATTTATTTATCAGCTCAAATACAACACAAATGTAACAAAGGCAACAGTAAAAACACTGGCTTTCTGTCTGGATGGTCTCTTGTGACGAGCCAATAGACAGAGAAAGGAAGCAGTATGCATCCTCCCATATGTGGGCATACCAGGGGTTGTGACACTAAATACATACATACATACATACATACATACATACATACATACATACACACACACACACACACACACATACACACACAAACACAGTATATACATTATATACAGTATATAACAGTTTCCAATTTCTTTAGAACCTGCAGCTTCAATATTCATGAAAATAAATAAATTTTAATTTTAATATTTCCAGATAATGTTTTTCCAATGTATCACAATGAAAAAAGTAGACATTTTACAAATTCACTATTGTGTATACAATACAAATCAAAACCACTAGTTTTCTCATTTGTCATCTTTTTTCCCCCCCCTAAATTCTTCTCGGCTTGTATCCCTCATAATAACCCCACTGTGATTTTCCCACAGAGAAAGAAAATGAAACATTTCTCAGTGTGCAGCCTTTACACTATGACAAAATGGAAAAATACTCTGGCATGGAGTTTTCAATAGCATTGAGAGGGAAGGAAAATATTTTGGTCTTTCATAAGCAAAATGAAAAAAATATTGAGGGATTTCCAATAGAGCCGAGGTGGCGCAGTGGTTAAATGCAGCACTGCAGGCTACTGCTAGATCAGCAGTTCAGCGGTTCAAATCTCACCGGCTCAGGGTTGACTCAGCCTTCCATCCTTCCGAGGTGGGTAAAATGAGGACCCAGATTGTTGGGGGCAATATGCTGACTCTCTGTAAACCGCTTAGAGAGGGCTGAAAGCCATATGAAGCGGTATATAAGTCTACTGCTAATTTCCAATTTAATAAAATTTGTATGCTGCCCACTCCCTAGGGACTCTGGGCGGCTTACAGACAGATAAAAACATTTAAAAAATTAAAAATAAAGGTACATTATTAAAATTGCACATTATTAAAATTGAGGGATGGGTCTGGAGTAAACAAAACAAAGTCAGATTAGTAATAGTGGTGTATATCTGTAGCTCGGGTATAGGATGAGGTTGATGTTACCCAGCCTGGTAATGAAACATTCAGAAACCAACCCATAAGTGTGGAGAACAAACCTTCACCCTCAAAATCAGATTAATTTTATCAAGTTCAAAGTATTCTACAGCAATAAACACTTGACTAATTGATGGGAACAATCCTGCTAGTTACTCTTGATGGAATCTTGGCCTCCTGAAGGAATTAATTTGTGATCTGGAGTTCCTTCTGGACCACTGTCTAGTGTTTAAACAAAAAATGGAGCTGGAGATTATGGCCAGTGGAGATCTTTGTCCACCATTGGCTACTGTATCCATCACAACCTTACATGATCCAAAATGTTCATACTTTGACCAACATCTGGTTGCATTGATGTAACACATTTTCTAATGGATAGCCTTTAAAAACAATCCAGAAGCTACAACTGGTACTGTGTAATGTAGCATCTAAATTTCTGCTTGTTCAATGCTGCCATTGCAGAATAATATTCATTGGAAAATCATTTCAATGACTACACTAAGTTTCCAGTTTATAATAGTATTTTTAACCTACATCTATGAAGCATAGCATTAAGGTATATCAGGCATCACTTTGCCTAGATTGAATAGGCTTATCTGACACAAATATCTTGAGAAATCCTACTCAGAGGTCTCACATGAGAAATATGTGGGATGGAGGGTTTATTGGAGTTTGTGTATTGGAAATGGAACATTTTTTTCTTTGCTGATTGTTTTGGCTTGACACTGTAAGGTCTTACTGCTTGGTTATAGAGAGTGATAAGAAGGGAAGCACACAGATGTCCCTTTGAAGTATATCTCTAACCAGAGAAAAATGAAAACAAACGTTTTTGTGAATATATGTTTAATTTTTTTTAACCTTCCAAGCTAGAGCAACTGTGTTTATTAGCTGGAAAGAATGGCACAATTTCAAAAGCAGAGAGAAATCTTGAGCTTGCAAAAGATATTTTCAGAAATACAGAAATTATCAAATACATAAGGGAGGATAGACAAGAAGTTGGAAGGCTTAGAGCACATAACAGCAAAATATGACGAAAAAGTTGAAGATGATTATCAAATGCAAAATACGATGGTTAAAACTAAAAAAATCAAAGTGGAAAATTAATATAAAGAGATTAAATTTGCTGATATTTATGGTGATTGGCCGGTCTCTGAAAATGGAAAGAGTGGAATTCTGAAAGAGGAATTAAAGGGAGGGGAAATTTATCCCAGAGAGCAAGATACAGAAGAAGAAAAAAAACAAAGAATCTATGGATTTAAAGAGAGAAATCTCATTAGCAATAACATGGATAACACCACTGACAATCAAAGATAAACTGATTAAGGAAACAGAAGAAGGGCATCAAGATTACATGAGAGATCTTATAAGCAAGGAGTTGCTAAGAGGAGTCCATACTAAGTTGATCAAGGAAATGATTAGAGGACTGGCACCACAAATGGCAGAAGATATGATACTGTTTTGCTATTGGAAAGATACAGGTCAATAGATGGAAGAATATAATTTAAAACTAGTTAAACTTAGTGAAATTTATTGACAATAGATATAGTTTAAATAAATAATTGATAATGTTACTAATGTATACAATGTGTAGTGTTATTATGAGTATAATTGGATATGAATATGGAATGGTACCCATGTAAGGAAGATTAGAAATCTCTTTGTATTATACATAAAGGTTAATAATAATAAAAAGGAGAACCAATTTAGATACAGCTAACGCTTCGATTATTAGGGGGAAAATGTTATGATACAGGATATAGTCAAATAAAGGAGGGATAAGAATAACAATGTATATATAGAAATGGGTATAATATAGAAACTGGATGTAAATTTTAAACAGTGATTTGGAAAGGAGGATTAGAAAACTTTGTTATTAAATATTATGGATGTTTAGCTAGAATAGGACATAAGGATTTAGTGTTAGTGGAGGATCTTAGAAGTAGTAATTGAAAGGCCAGTATGTGGTTATGTATTAAACTTTGGTATATTTTATGATGAAGGACGCTTAAACAATTATAGTCAAATGAAAATGGAGATAGCAATAGCAATAGCAATAGCAGTTAGATTTATATACCACTTCATAGGGCTTTCAGCCCTCTCTAAGCGGTTTACAGAGTCAGCATATTGCCCCCAACAACAATCCAGGTCCTCATTTTACCCACCTTGGAAGGATGGAAGGCTGAGTCAACCCTGAGCCGGTGAGATTTGAACAGCCGAACTGCAGAACTGCAGTCAGCTGAAGTAGCCTGCAGTGCTGCATTTAACCACTGCGCCACCTCGGCTCAAATTAAAGGGAAGATATGATGATGGTGACATGTTTAAATATCTGAGTAAATGCTTGAGTTAATATGAAGTATGTTTGTTGACTATGGAAGAGATGCACAAAAGTCTTTTTGTAACCAACTGATACACTTTCTACAGCATGTAAAGGAGGATTGTGTTTGTTTTAAATTAAAAAAATTAAAAAATGTAGTCTACGTGGAAATTTTTTTCCTGTGCTGCTCATGCTTTATAATTTATTTTCCATAGAAGTCCACATAGCTCTTTCCATCTAAGCATTTTGTAAAATAGTTATAGCAGTTTTACCCCTGTTAGTCTCTCAACTGTTAACTCATTTACAAAGATTAATACTGCCCTAATAATACAGATTGTAAAAATAAATGTTTGATTTAAAATTATACTAGTTTAACTTGAGATTAGATTGGTTAATCCTAAATCTATATTCTGTGATAAAAGCTGAGCTGAACCAACACAGAAGTATAATTTATTAATACCTTGCCATATAAATAGTGTAACATAGATATGAATAGAATTTAACAAAAGAGTAAATCTCCCTGCTCCCCACCTACTCATTAGTATTAGAAAGCCATCACACACCATATTTTGTACATCAGAGGTCCCCAAATCCTGGTCCACAGCCCTGTATCTGGCCATGGCCTATGGGGAAATGGGCCACACAAGCAGCAGGTGAGTGGGTGAATGTGTGAAGCTGCGCTTGTACAAGTGGCATGCAAACATATGAAACTATCTGGTCCCACGTCACTGATGGTGGTACTCAGAGCCGAAAAGGTTGGCGACTGCTGTTCTACATATAGAAATTTCAGCTTAGATGTTTGATCATCCAAGAAGCAGGAGAAAAATCCATCCAATTTGCAAAATGCATCCAACAGCAATAGAACATGCCAAGGGCATTTGATTTGGTTTGCTCCTTCAAAACAAGTTTCTATTTTAATTTACAAATCTGCCTTGATGATGTGATTCAAATTAAACTTGGCTAAACTTTGAATCTTTGTACAGTCCTTACTTAATGTATTTTAAATTCAGCCAATGATACCATCACTTTCCAAGGCAATTTGTTAGGTGAAAAATTTATAGCCTCCTTCACATGGTCTAAATTGCTATCAAATATTGGGCGGTACAGTCAGTTACGAGTGTATAAGAAAACAGTCCTAAACTAGCCATATATCTTCTGTCATAATTCAAATATATTGCAGTTAGAAGATAGTAAATATTCCAAGCTCATATGTTTTTATAAAACTTTACTTGATCAACATGTCAATATGCAGAATGGCCTCTCCCCAGCCATTAATGTCAGTTAGCAATTGCTTCATAGAACTGACGAACCAGCAAGGGCAAGAATAAACTCTGAAGGACCCTTAGGTAGTGAAAAATGACCTTTATCAAAGGAGAATATGGATGAAGAACATTTTCAGACAACCATTCATTATCTCAATCATTGTAGAAAACTGATACTTCCCCCCTTCTGAATTACTGATCTCTTTTTACTGGGTTTCAATGAACTATGTTTTGACTGATTATCATCTTTTTCTAACATAATATCACTCTGCATCGTGCCATTTATTACTAGCAAGTAAATTATGTCATTCATCCTATATGATTTATTAGATTTATCATGGTGAAGCAAGGATAATTGTATCCTTTTAAAAAATAAATCAACCTTCACAAAGAATTTTAAGGAAGAGAAGTGAAGGATAAATAAATGTTTCCAAGGTATAAAGACAATAAATTCAGTCCACCAAAAAGGAAGCAGGCAACAAGGCTAGCTGTGCATTTTTGGTAGACGTTTGGAAAATAGTAGAATACTATATTTTAAACTTGTGCAGTGTTACAAAACTTTGGAAGAAGTGAGATACAAAAATATAATCTGTCTACAACTCTTTAAAACAGCTGAATCTGTTCCCAGAAGCATGTAAAAGCTTTAAATTGTTGCAGAAAGGTTGCTAGAGTACTGTTAGAATAGCAACAGCACTTAGACTTATATACCACTTCACAGTGCCCTACTGCCCTCTCTAAGCGGTTTACAGAATCAACATATTGCCCCCAACAATCTGGGTCCTCATTTTACCAACTTCGGAAGGATGGATGGCTGAGACAACCTTCAGCTTGATGAAATTCAAATTGCCAAATTGCAGGCAGCTGGCAGTCAGCAGAAGTAGCCTGCAGTAGTGCATTCTAACCTCTGCACCACCGCAGCTCTTAGTCTTTTCCCATAGACTCCAAGGGACTTTTTTGAAACTGAATCTAAAGTACTAGTACAGAGTTCTAGTATATTTGGTTGACAGTTCTACATGGTCGGGAAGGAAAATGCTCAAGAAAGAAGGTCAAGAATTCCACAGTGATTTCAAGATTATGGCAAAATTAACATAGCAAAGATCAATTGTAGGCCTATTTATCTGGGAGGAACCCAGTAGCACTTCAAAATATAAAAGCAACACATCTGAGAAATAAATGCTAATATTTTTTTAAAAGATAATTAATTATTCTGTCCTCCCCATTGACAATATTGGAAACAAGAAGTGCCTAAGCCTATTTATTGAAATAATATTGAGATATGTATAGGCAGATATTTAAATCGCCTTATATGCAATAGGTGTATACTATTTACTCTGTGAAACAATAGTAATCATCTTCTCAAACCACAGGAATTTCCTAGCATTAATTTTCTTCTCTGATGAAAATGTAAATGTCTGTGACATTAAAGGGATTTTTGTTTCTAAGAGATTGAAGATGTAGAACTTGGTTAGCCTTCTAGTAATGCTGATGTCACCCATTCTTCTTTTACACAAATAAACTAAAATATAAGCATTTTTCAGTCTACCTTTCTGTTTTGTTTGCACCTGAAATAAGAAAAGATACCTGATCCTTACTTTAGTCCATACACTAGAGTGTTAGACAAGTTTCTAATGCCAGATTTGGGAATAAAATTTAGCACCTGCTTAAAACTCATCCCAAAGGAGATTTAATTTTCAGCATCTAATTTGTGGTGGATATTCCTGAGAAGGGCTATACATGCATGCTCATAAGAATGACTTCAGAATCCCAGCCACAAAATCTGTTCAACTCTTAGGACTGAAGAAAAGTCTACTCATATTTAAAATTGACATTCATATATGAAGCTAAATAATAAATTAAATAGTGGTGGTTATATACCGTAATTCTTTCTTCTTCTGGTACGGCAACGGATTGATCTTACTCCTGGTATAGTGGAATGTGGGGAAGGAGGAGCAAAGGAACAGGATAACACTAAATATCTGATGTGTAGCATTCTATATTTATTTATTTTATGGAAAGAGTTCTAAAAATTATTTTCATCTTTTTCACACAACTTTGTCACATTAAAATAGGTGAGCTGTAAGCTATAAGCTTACAAGACTGAGCTCAATGTCCAGTGTTGCAGGAGAGAAAGTGATGCTGTGTGAGTCATAAAAATGATTGTTAAAAAAGCTTAAATATAGATTTTTAAGCTTACAAAGTCTAAGACAGTTTTTGTTTTGTCCATCTTCAAAACAGCTACTATAGGCTGTGCTATTTTCTATCAATCTATCGATCAGTTTTTTGTATACATCTTGACAAAATTCTAGTATCTCACAGTATGGTAACTATTTTTCTTTGCTTGTAATTTTTGTCTATATAATGCTTCTTGTGCTCAGAGCCGCAAAGATCTTTTGAGCACAATGTGGGTTTGTATCTATTCCATATTCTCAATATGACGTGTCTAACTGTGCTTTTTAAAATCTACATTAATCTTAATTTTAGGTAATTTATTCTCAGTTCTCCATGACATTTCCACTCTAAAATAATAAGGATGTACATTGCCATTACTGTGTTTTCTATTTTTGCTATTGTTTTTAGCATAAATTGCCTAGAGTTACTTGGGCAATTGAGGTGGCTTATAAATGGATTCAATCAATCAATACTTGAAAAAAAAAGCTGAAAAAATAAGTTCTTTCTGCAGCTTTTTCCCCATTGGTTCTGATTCTAAATGTGTAGGTTTACAATATTAATCACAAGATTTTTATGGTAGTGATTATGTAGCAATATTTCTGTCTTTTCAGATGCAGCTATCTGCCCTAATGTGCTTTAATTGGAATAAAATACAGTTAAGATATAAATCATAACTCTGTGTTTAATGTAGTTATTCAGGAGTACACAAATGATTGAGAACTGTGAACATTAGCATTTTATAAGTATTTAAACGAGACAACTGGAAAAATCAGTCTCCAGTGAAACATGGAAAAATGCCATAACTGTGAACCTTAGTGAGGGACTGTATGTTTTCACCAATTTATTAGCTATTTGAGGCCACATTTTCTGCTGGTGGCATCCCATTAATTTCAACAGAGCTATGTAGTGGAGAACTTATTTTTAGACTCTAATAAAATTATTATGAAAGTGGGTTTTTTTTTAAAAAAAATCTGCTGTTTGCATAAGCTCAGCACTGACTTATGTTTGCAAAAGAGATTACATTTCTATAATATCATAAATATTAAAATCAAGGATATATAATAGCAATTTTAGCAAATAGATAACTATATTGAAGTTCGTAATATAGTAGCAGTATGCCACAATGCATAAGATGCTATTCTTTAAGAAAATGCAGTGCAATTAATAGCTTCCCGTTAATTCCAGCTTTGAAGGGAACACAGCCATCAGGATTTTGAATAGAATGTGTTGTATGTTAGATATGAGATTAGGTTAACAGAGTTGGAAGAGACCTTGTAGCCAGAGGTGGGTTGCTAATCTCTTTACCACTGGTTCAGACGCGCTGTCGTGCATGCTCACATGCAGGTGGGTGGAGCCTCCTGCAGCCGCTACTACCGGTTTGGCCAATCCAGGCCAAACCGGCAGCAACCCACCTCTGCTTGTAGGTCATCTACAATCCCCCACTGCCACCTAAGCAGGAGACCCTACATCATTTCCGACAAATGGCAGTCCAATCTCTTCCTGAAAGCCTCTAGTTATGAAGCTCCCACAACTTCTGAAGGAAAGCTGTTCCATTGGTTGATTGTTCTCACTGTCAGAAAATATCTCCTTATTTCTAGGTTGGATCTCTTCTTGGTCAGTTTGCATCCATTATTCCTTGTCTGTCCCTTCAGGTGCCTTGGAAAATAGCTTGACCCTCTGCTCTCTGTGGCAGCCCCTCAAATATTGGAACTCTGCTATCATATGTCTATTGGTCTTTCTCTTCAGACGACTAGCCATGCCCAGTTTCTGTAACTGTTCTTCATATGTTTTAGTCTCCAGTCCCCTAATCATCCTGGTTGCTCTTCTCTGCACTTTTTCTGGAGTCTTCTTTATAGTGTGATGACCAAAATGGATGCAGTGTTCTAGGTGTGGTCTTACTAAGGCTTTAGGAGTGGTATTAGTATCTCACTTGATCTTGATTGTATCCCTCTGTTAATGCAGTTTAGGATTGCATTGGCTTTTTTAGCTGCCATTGCACACTTCTGGCTCATATTCAGCTGGTTGTCCACTAAGACTCCAAGGTCTCTCACACAGTTACTGCTATTAAGCCTGGTTTCACCCAATCTATATATGTACTTTTGGTTTTTCTTGCCTAAGTGTAAGACTTTACACTTCAATGAAATTCTCTACATTGAATTTCATTTTTAGATAGGGCCCAGCGTTCAAGTCTGTCAAGATCCACCTGGATCTTGAGCCTATCTTCTAGGGTGTTGGCTATTCCTGCCAGCTTAATATTATCTGCAAATTTGGTAAGTTCTTCTTCTATTTCCTCATCTAAGTCATTTATGAAGATATTGAAGAGTTGGTGGGACCAGTTCTATTATTAGATTATTATCAATTCCACCAGGAAGTAATTTACACAGGTAATGAAAAGGCAGCATAGCCTTTCACAATTACTGCATTTTTACTAATAAGGAGGGGGTATTGAATGTCTTATTTTATGCCTCAAGTCAAAGAAATGGGCTAGTTTTAATATTGTGCAATGTGCATCTTGATGGATGGATGAGAGCTATCCATCAGACAGCAAAATGCCATTAATACCTCCAGTCCCAGGACTTCCTTGGCATAACAGCATGAATATCAGCAAGGAGAAACAAAAATGTCCATAATAGCATGTTATGCATCCATAAATGTCCAGAGCAAGCTATGATGATGAAAAAAAATATGGCATGTGGATAGCGACATAGGTATGCAAGTCATGATAATTACATCATGACTTACCATCATGATGTAAGTCCATGACCATCATGCATTATGTCAGTGTATAAATTATGCAATTTATGTAATTTGATGATGTAAATTACAAGATTCACTGAATTTGTCAAATGATTGCATGGCATTCTGACACTTGCCTGCATTGCTTTCTTATTGTTCACATTCAACCAATCAGAATAGAGCTGGAAGGTCTTCTAGTCCAACCCCCTGCTCAAGCACCCTTATACCAGGGTGTCAAACTGCAGGCCCATGGGCCGAATCCAGCCCTTGGGATGCTTAGATCTGGCTCTGAGGGCCACCCTGGAAACAGCAAAGGACTGGCCAGTGGTGCCTCTGCCAGTGAAAGCGGAGGTTGGGAGGGCTGTGTGTGGCCCTCTCGAGTTTCGTTTTTGGCTGTGACAGCCTCCTGCAACCGTCTGCCAGTGAAAACAGAGTTCAAAAGTGTTGCGCGTGGCCCTCCCAAGCTCCATTTTCACTGGCAGAGCACTTGGGCCACCACAGGCGCCTTAACACGAATAACGTCAACCTAGCCATGTCCAGCCTGGCCATGTCCACCCAGCCCCCTGAGGTCAAACACAACCCTGATTCCGCCCTCAATGAAATTGAGTTTGACACTCCTGCCCTATATCATTTCAGACAAATGGCTGACCATTCTCTTTTTAAAAGCCAGTCATGAAGACCCACAACTTGGGTCTTCCACTGGTTAATTGTTCTCACTGTTATGAAGGTTCTCCTTAGTTCTAGGTTGTTTCTCTCCTTCATTAGTTTCCACCCATTGTTCTTGTGTGGCATCCATAGGAATTATGCCAGATAAACCAGACAGGAAGCTTATCAGTGGTCAAAGACTGTGAGTGATAAGGTGTAATGAATGTAATTCTTCCTTCTCTCCCCTCCCTTTTCCACTGTCTTTTTATTCTACTTACAACAATATCATTTTTGGGGGGTATTTTGGCTCAAGAACATTAACTTTACTACAATTGGAGGCAAAGAGCAGAGAAGCAAATGAATTCTAGATAGTTAATAGTTGTCTACATGACAGCAAAGTCAGAAGTAACTAATTAATTCCAAGTGTTTTAATTTCTAGCCTTGGTTTTTATTAGCATTCAAATATTTATTTATATCCATATCACATCACAGGAAAATAAAGCAACATGAATAACCATACTGTTATATATCTGATATCTGCACATACCTAAAATATGCCTGATCGGGATATTTAACTGATCTGAAAGATATTGCATTCTCCAAAGTTGTGTGTTGTTAAAATAGTTAAATCTGACGTATATAAGAATTTGGATTCTTTAGAATATAGGCCACAATGTTTACAATTTTCTTTCAGTAGATTTACTTCATGCTTTGTTTTTGTTCTGTCTAGTATTTAATATAATATGTTGAAATCATTTCTTTTAATTCTGCCTTTAATACTCTGTACGGACAGAAAAAAACCCACAAAGTTTGGAAAAATGAAATTAAAAAAATACAGATCAGGATTTATTGCCAACTCAATACGTACTGGATTGCAGACTTGATTATAATTAACAGTGCATAGACTGAGTCAATGTCTCTCTCAAATTCTCTGGCACTGTATTTTGACCGTGCTTTTTTTTCCAAGATAAATTGATATCCCTACCAAATTTCTTTTTTTTTTCTTTTTATGTACACTGAGAGCATCTGCACCAAAGACAAATCCCTTGTGTGTCCAATCACACCTGTCCAATAAAGAATTCTATTCTATTCTATTCTATTCTATTCTATTTTTATTTATGTTTTATTTGTGTTCAATGTATTCAAATATACTGGTAATGGGTCATCCATTTGGTTACTCCTATTCAAAATGGATCTTTCATGTGGTTAATAAACTGATGAGTTTTCAATCATGGGTCAAGCTGGATAACTACATTCTACATAGTTCTACACAGTTCTACACAGTTTTAAGACCTGAGTTGTCTGAAATCTGCGTAATTTAGTTAAATTGCTTTAGACAACTTCCACTGTCTTTTAGACAGCTTCCATTGATCCCATTGGTAATGTCTTGTCAACCTTTTAAGATGGACCAGGTGAAAAAAAATCAATGGCATATAGATCAGGACTACTTTTATTGTAAAAGCCATGGCAACAAGAATCTTAAAAGTCTGAATGTACTTTTTCACATGAATTAGAGAGAGACCTGTCTGAGGTATTTTTTTCAAATTATTTATTGGAATGGACTTCAACTATGCTTGTCTGAACATTGCCTTGGTAACAGATCTTCCTATTATCCTTCAGGGCTATTTCTTATGCCTTCAATAGATCTGAAGTGAGGCAGATGGAAACATGGATTACTCTCCTGTTAGAATTATCTTATAGGGAAACATACTGGCACCTATACTGATGTCCTAGGAAGAAAATAAGTGTTCTAACTACTTATTGACAGCTGGACAACAGAAATAGATTCTACAGGCCTTTATTATCATCAAGAGTTAGTTCTTCAACATTGGAGAGACTAATGTATGGTCCCAATTACCCAATGGGCTGAATATCTGATGTTATTTGTGTCCTGTGAACAAGTGACCTATAGGCCTAGATAATTATAGTGGAATATGTTTTATATTAAATTGAAACTGTTATGTTGAAAATTTCACACACTCACACCTCAACTTCTCCACACTATTAGATAAGTTATCTATGCCTGAGAAGCCTTATAAATATAATTTATATTTTTGTAATTTAATTGTTTTTCTCTTTTTATATATATATATATATATATATATATATATATATATATATATATATATATATATATATATATATATATATATATATATATATATATATTCTTTATTCAGGAGGGAGGGAGGGAGGGAGGGAGGGAGGGAGGGAGGAAGGAAGGAAGGAAGGAAGGAAGGAAGGAAGGAAGGAAGGAAGGAAGGAAGGAAGGAATTTTGTTAATGTTATTTTATGATTCTTATGTTGAATGTAAAAATATTTTAAAATGATTATTTAGATAATATACCATCTGGATTCAAATGACTTGACAAAGTTGCCAAATCTACCTACAAAATTCTGGCAGTAAATATATGTCTTGTCTTCACTTGTTTTTACTTTCTCAATATTTAGGAGCACATACAGTATGTGTGCTAGATAAACATTGCAGAAAAAATTATTGATGAAATCATAGGTGTGTTCCTATGAAATTAATTTTTAAAAGTTTATATTTATGTGGATACTACATTAAGGTGAGAAAAAAATGCAAACATATTAAGGGGATAAAATATGTAATAAATCACCAATTTCAGAATGTACAATGTGAAAAAATGTGCGTGTGGGGGGGAAATGACTGGATATTTTTTTTCCTAATCAATTTCTATAATTCAGTGGGGATCCTACTTTAGGTATTATTAAACAAATGTACTAGAGTTGGCCCACAAGTTAACTCAGCAGCTGGAGCAAGATATCCTTTTTCATTCAAAAAAGTCCCATACTTAGTTGTGTTAGCCATTAGAGAATTATCTCATTGTTGAAAAGCTTATATATGTTTTTTTTCTTTGTGAAGCAGACATGACTGTTTAAGGACATACAATTCATTTATCATAGTGGCTCTAACTGACAGCTAATTGTTGGCAGTTAGAAAAGCTGCTAATAGCCTGAGGCAAAAATCAAAACTACAACTATATAGGTCAGAAGAATACCAGATAACTTTTCAGAGGCCTTGCTCATATACACTGTAATTCTGTGCCATTAACCATAGTTTTACATACTACAGAATTAAGAAACAGCTTCTTAGTGGAAATCAGGTGTTCATTTTCTAGGAAAGGATCATCGTTATTCAAATATTCCATGAAATATTGATTTTGGTTTGTTTAGATGAAGTAAGACATAATCATACTTACCGTAAAATGAAACTATTTCAATTCTCTTTTGTTTGGGAAGAGATGCCCAAAGAAACCATGAATAAATTATATTCATTTCTGCATTGGACATTACATGTACTGCATAACGAAGGGTTTCTGGCTTAGAATGAGATATTAATGTGGTCTGTGTTGAAAGGTATATAATGTAAGATTTGAATTTCAGATGGTTTTGCCTCCGTAGTTTCTGTGTTTTCACATTACAGTACCAATTATACCATCTGTTTTACAGTTTTTCAAGACAAATTTCTAGAAAGTAATCCAGGGAAATTTTAGCATCTGTCTTCTTGGATATTAATATTTGCTTGTATATAAACTTTCAGCTGGTGCAGCCAAACCTTTCACGATTTTTAATCCTATGATTAACAGACAAAATCAAAATAAATGTTTCAAAGAAAAAATGGAAATAAGCCACCCAAAGTTGTTTCTATAAGAGATGGATGGTAAATGTAGTTATGTTATGTTAGACAGTAAACACAGGGTCAATCAAAAGGAACTCAAATGTCTATACACCAATGCACAGAGTATGAGGAATAAACGGGGTGAATTAGAAATTCAAATAAATGAGGGCAGATATGATATTGTTGCCATTACAGAAACTTGGTGGGATGAAACCCACAAATGGAACATATAGCTAGAAGGATTTAAATTATTTAAAAGAAATAGACCAAATAAAAGAGGAGGTGAAGTCGCACTATATATAAGAAATAACTACATCTCTACAGATGTCTACATCTCTCTAGAGCACAACAATGATGAGAACTATCTTGAATGCATTGGGTCAATATTAAAGGTTGGGGGGGGGGAATGACATTGCCATAGATCTTCTACTACAGGTCACCCAACCAAGCAGAAGAAGTAGATGAACTTTTTGCTAGTAAGCTAACTAAAGTATGTAGGAAGCACACCACAATAGTAATGGGGGATTTTAACTATCCTGACATCAACTGGGAAACAAACTCTGCACCGAATGGAAGATCCAACAGGTTCCTAACAAACTTAGTAGACAACTTTGTTTCCCCAAAAGTAGAGAAGGGAACAAGGGGATCAGAATTTGACTTCATTCTCACTAACAGAGAGGAAATGATAGAAGGTGTTGAAGCCACAGGAACCCTGGGGGTAAGTGACCATGCAATATTGGAATTCAACATTATGCAAACACAAGTAGTAGAACAAAGTCAAACTAAAGTCTTGGACGTTAAGAGAGCTAATTTCAATAAACTTAGAGAGAGCTTGGGAAGAATTCTATGGATGAGAATTCTCAAGGGGAAAACAACTCAAAAAGCTTGGGAAATTTTGAAAAATGAGATTACAAAAGCCCAGTCTAGCACAATACCAATGAAGAAGAAAAATAACAGTCCCCAAAAGAAACCAGCATGGCTGCATAAAGAACTCTCTGACAAATTGAAAGACAAAAAAGATAAGTATAAAAAGTGGAAAGAGGGGGACATAACTAAGGCAGAATATCAGGAAATAGCCCGAGCCTATAAAGATGAAGTGAGGAAAGCTAAGGCTCACAATGCAGAAAGGCTTGCCACAAAAGTAAAAAAATAACAAAAAAAAAGCTTCTTCCAACATGTTAAAAACAAGAAAAAGGTTAAGGAAACAATTGGTCCATTGCTGGGAGAAAGTGGCAAGAAGGTGACAAGCAACAGGGAGAAAGCAGAACTATTTAACTCATTTTTTTGCATCTGTCTTTACACAAAGGGATAAAACAGTCCAACCTATCAAAAACAGCACCATAAAAATCAGATTAGGAACACAAGTTGAAATAGGAAAGAAAATGGTAAGTGAGTAACTGTCTATCCTAGACGAGTTCAAATCACCAGGACCTGATGGATTATTCCCCAGGGTTCTGAAGGAACTGGCAGATGAAATCGCAGAACCACTGAACTATATCTTTCAGAGATCCTGGAGTACTGGAGAACTGCCAGAGGACTGGAAAAGAGCTGTTGTGGTTCCCATCTTCAAAAAAGAAAAAAAATAGATCCAGGAAACTACAGAACTATCAGCGTGACCTCAATACCAGGAAAGATTCTGGAAAAGATAATCAAGCAACGAATTAGCAAACACCTAGAAGTAAACAAAGTAATAGCCAAAAGCCAACATGGGTTTGTCAAAAACAGATCATGCCAGACTAATCTTATTGCATTCTTTGACAAAGTGACAAAATTAGTGGACCAGAGGAATGCCATCGATATAGTTTACTTGGACTTCAATAAGGTAGACCATAACCTACTACTAGATAAAGTAGAAGAATGTGAGTTAGACAGCACCACCACCAGATGGATTCATAACTGGCTGACCAACCGCACTCAACGTATAGTCCTCAATGAAACTGCATCTACATGGAGGGAAGTATGCAGTGGAGTACCCCAAGGCTCTGTTTTAGGCCCAGTACTCTTTAACATCTTCATCAATGATTTGGATGAGGGAATAAATGGGGAACTCATCATTTGGAGATGACACCAAGCTGGCAGGAATAGCCAACACTCCAGAAGATAGGTTTAAGATACAGAAAGACCTTGACAAACGTGAACATTGTGCACTATCTAATAAAATGAAATTCAATGGTGAAAAGAGTAAGGTTCTACATTTAGGCAAGAAAAACGAAATGCATAGGTGGTACCTTGCTCAATAGTAGTAGCTTGGAGTTCTAGTGTACAAACATTTAAATATGAGCCAGCAGTGTGCAGCAGCTGCCAAAAAAGCCAACACAGTTCTAGGCTGCATAAACAGAGGGATAGAATCAAGATCACGTGAAGTGTTAATACCACTTTATAATGCCTTGGTAAGGCCACAATTGGAATACTGCATTCAGTTTTGGTCGCCACGATGTAGAAAAAATGTGGAGACTCTAGAAAGAATGCAGAGAAGAACAACAAAGATGATTAGGGGATTGGAAACTAAAACATATGAAGAACGGTTGCAGGAACTGGGTATGTCTAGTTTAATGAAAAGAAGGGCTAGGGGAGACATGATAGCAGTGTTCCAATATCTCAGAGGTTGCCACAAAGAAGAGGGAGTCAAACGATTCTCCAAGGGACCTGAGGGTAGAACAAGAAGCAATGGGTGGAAACTAATCAAGAAGAGAACTAACTTAGAACTGAGGAGAAATTTCCTGACAGTTAGAACAATTAATCAGTGGAACAGCTTGCCTCCAGAGGTTGGATAGCCATTTGTCTGAAATGGTATAGGGTTTCCTGCCTAGGCAGGGGGTTGGACTAGAAGACCTCCAAGGTCCCTTCCAACTCTGCCATTGTATTATTATTGTAAATAAATTTAACAAATAAGTAAATAGACAAGAAATAATGTTATTACAAAGTTCCATGAAAGTTGGATGTGCAAGACCTTATTCTTAAGAGCAGCATTTTAATTGATGGTGCCTATCATCAGGTATTCACATACCTTCCCTACCGGTTTGCAAATGTGAATACGTGAGCCTCCGTTTTGGCCAGCAAAGTGCCAGGCGAGGCCTCCGCACACAAAAATGTATCTGTGGAAGGACACACATGGTTGAGAGGCTGGAGAGAAGACAGCTTGCTATATCTTTGCACAGTAAGTGATCTGGCACAGAAGGTTGGGGGGGGAAGCAATTTTGGGGAGCATGAGGTATTTCAGTGGGTCGGAGAGACCTTGGGTGGTCTTAAGTAGGTGACCTGTTCCATCACTAGCCCTCCCATGGCCTTCCCCACCTTGAAATAACTCATGTGCACATTGATTAGCAAATGTGTGGGTGAAAGGAGGGAGTGATCACATTCAAGATTCACTCTCACGAATCCTCGGGTTACAAATGGAATACATTACATTTGTAACTAGAGGACTAATTAAAGAAATAAAACCTTCATGCTATCGAATGTGAAAAATGTTCAGCTGTTTGGGTGCCTTAAGTGGTTTCAAGATCCCAGTACTGCTTCTATGCCTCTTTTTGCCCCTAAGCTAAAAAAGAACAAATTGTTTTTAAGAACGATCTTCTTTCTTTACTCTGATAAATAATTTCTGAAGGCTAAGCTTATGTATTGATGGGAAAGAGGGAGCCTTTTCCTTGCTGACTTATTTCAAAACTTGTTAGAGGAACTGCAATTGTAGTTCTGCCATTGTCTGGATACAGAAAGTAGCTGAAGAACAAATTCGGTATGTTTTGTCCTTCTTAAAAAGGGCGTGATGATGTACACATGGCTTCTCCATTTTGCTTTTCCTTTTGTGAAATAAATGATGACATGGTGTAATATGTTATGTGTTGTTATTCATCACATATTGTATTTACCTGCTTTAAAGAACTGCTAAAAACCAGATGATTTTTACTATGTCCTGATACAAAATACCATAGAACTCAAAGAGGATGTACTTACTTTTTCATATGGCGTGCACAGTATGTATGGCATAGTTATTCTGTGTATTTGTAATTGGCATTGTCCACTAGTTGTTGAAAATAGATTGTCACTGGAGGGGATGGGAGCATGAAGTTACAATCAGGGAGAGGTCAGAAAAATACAGGTAGTCCTTGACCTATGACCACAATTGAGCTCAAAATTTCTGTTGCTAAGTGAGACATTTGTTAAGTGAGTTTTGCCCCATTTTTTTTTGACCAGACATGCCACACTTGTTAAGTGAATTGCTGCGATTTTAAGTGAATATGGCATCCCCATTGATTTTGCCAAAGGTGGTCATATGACCCTGGGACACTGCAACCGTCATAAATGTGAGTCAGTTGCCAAACATCTGTATTTTGGTCATGCGACCATGGGGACGCTGCAATGGTCATAAGTGTCAAAAAGGACAATAAGTCTTTTTTTTTCTTTTTCTTTTTTTTATAGTTTTTTTATTTTTTTCATTTTTATAACAAATAACCACATGTATACTATTACATAACCAACATTATATTATATTGTTAAATGTTTACATCAGTTTGTCTTACCATCAACTCCCAAAAACAATCCTTGGCTCTTCTGTTCTCCATACACCGTATTTGTACCCTATCCATCACTTTCTTCTCTCTCTCTCTTCCCGCTCCCTACCTCCTTTCTTCCCTCCGTCATCCTTCTCTTCTCTACTTCCCCTTCCTCCCTCCTTCTCCTCTCTCCCCTTTCCACTCCTTCTTTCTCTCCTCCTCTTTTTTTTCAGTGCTTGTAACTTTGAATGGTCACTAAACAAATTGCTATAAGTCAAGAACTACCTGTACCACCTGTTGTGGCCCAGCAGGAGCCGTTGGAGCTGCCACCAGACTCCGACAGCAAGGGGCCCTATGAGTCGGCTCTGGAGGATGTGGAGGACCCTGGACAGGGTTCCAACTATGAGCAGGGCGCAGAGAGGCTGGTTGGCCACCAGGAGGCACCTGAGCCTTGGACCAGTGGTGAGGAGACAAGGGAGTGTGATCCTGACGTCAGCAGTGAGTTGTTCCTGGATGCCCGGCACCGAAGAGCTAATAGGCGTCAGGAACAGTTGCGCAAGTAGAGGACGTAATTGCACTCAGCTGGTGGTAATTAGGCTCCTCTCCAGACTATAAAAGGACTGCTTGTGCACACGCCCCTCTTGCAGAAGTCAACGCAGGAACGAATGTAGATGGAGAATGTGGAAGAATGGGTTCCCACAAGGAAGTGTATTGTCTCCGACATTGTATAACATACAGTATGTACAAATGATCAACCAGTCCCTGACAACTCACATCCATTCATCTATGTGGATGATACAGCAGTGGCTACACAAAGATCAACTTTTTATCAGGTAACTGGAAAAATTATGGCAACACTTGAAGAATTAAGATGACATTACACTATCAACCATTTAAAGCCCAACCCAAATAAGATCCTAGTGAGTGCTTTCACTTCTGAAATCAAGATGCAACGCAAGAGTTAGATATTATGTGGCAAGGGAAATGACTACAAGCATTGTCCAACATTGAAGTATCTCGGTGTGACAGAGATAAAAGAGAGCATCTTTTAAACAGCATTGCCTGAACACACTAAGCCTAAAGTCAGCTCAAGGAATATTATCACAAGGAAATTAATAAACTATACATGGAAAGCTCAACCACCTACATTGTGCATATCAGCTTTAGCCTTGAGCATCTTTACAGCAGAAATGCATATCCAGTGTAGGGTGCATCTGTAAACACGAAACAAGTTGACATCACTGTCAATGAAGCAGTACATTTTGTGACAGGAAGTCTCAGGCCTATACCAATTGAGAAAATATATCCTCTCACTGGCTTTGCCATATCAAACATTAGGAGAGAGGTAGCAGCAGATGCCAAGAAAACTACACAAGAGAATGTTCCTTGATGTTCTCTGAACAGACATGTGCCCCAAGCCTCCAGATCTAGGAAAAGCTTATTGAGGATATGCAAGAACACAAGAACAAAATCGAATTAAAAGATGAAGGAAGAACACTATCAAACAAAGAATAACATTAAAGGAGGATATGGTTGAAGGATCTGTCCTCCCTTATACTACTTGGAAGACTCTGAATAAATTGAGAGTTGGCGTGCCTAAGTGTACAACCAATATGCTCAACTGGAGGTTCTTGGTGGATAAAAACAAGCTGTTTGAATGTGGAATGTGGAGAGATGCAGACCGTGGCTGGTATGTCTGCTACTATCAGAAACATGTACTGATAATGCCTTAGTTTTGACAAAGCCAAGAAGATGGCTTCATTCTGGTAGTCTAAAGTTTGATCTAAACACAGAAGAAGGAAAAAGTAGTATGATCATACTAGGGCTATTCTAAAATGCAGCAGTGTGGCAAACACAGCAATTGTTCAAATATTACACATACACACACACATTCAAACACATATCTCAGTGACCCGTCCTACATTGGATGAATGCATTTTTCTGAGAAGAAAGGAAAGCAGATGTGAGGACATCTGATTAGGACAGTATGTATAAAAATATGCCTCCTCTTTAAAAACTTAATAATTGAAATTGTTTTTCTTTAAAGTGTGTGAGCTCTTTTGAATGTTTTTTTTTTAAAACAATTCAATATTTCTGGATAACCAGATACATTATCTGTTGTCCAGACAAGTCCTAAAGGTAGACGAAAAGAAACTAATTAAACGAATGAGTCAAAAGCATAATACTTGTTCATTTATTTATTTCAAAAGAAAATTAAGATTTTGGAATGACCAAGTTAGAAATGTTGTTGAAGGACCTGAAGTTGGGATGGTTCATAGAAGAAAGCCCAGCAACATCCCATAACTCTTCTCTAAAGAGGGATGGACTAAACTTTCTCCAAGCTGAAGTGCAGCATTGATCAATGGTTATAAGAAATAGTGAAGTGCAGTTATCACACCATTTACTAAAAGCAAAGGTTCACATATTTTTGCCATATACCAATATTATGTTTTTGTCACTCTTTTGCCATTGACTGCTGTTTAACTAGTTTTAGACTTCTGTGAAAACAAATCACATTTTGTATCATATTTATGCAGAAATATGAAGAATTTAAAAGGGTTCACAAACGTTTGTATAACACTGTGTCACATATGTATGCTTTACAAAAAGTGATTTCATACCGCAATTGCTGCCATGGAAAGTATCTATGGCAATGGAGGCTTAGTGGAATCTCCTCAAAGTTCCATACAACCAGCAGGTCAGTGGTGGGATTCAAATGATTTAACAACCAGTTCTCTGCCCTAATGACCAGCTGGGTAGGCATGGCTCAGTAGTCATGTGACCGTGTGGGTGTGGCCAACTCAACATCACTCATGTCAATAGGTGCTTTGCCTTAGCTGTTACAATGTAATAAGGGTTAACCAGAGAGCCAGTTTCTGTAAACAGGCCAATAAAAATTAGGCTAGAAACAACACCAGAATCTTTTCTTCCTGCCTTTCTTACAGGATTAGCTCTGTAAAGTGGAAAAAACCCAAAATTAGATTTCTTCGAACAACCGGTTCTCTGAACTGCTTAGAAAGTTAACAACTGGTTTTCCTGAATAGTTGCGAACTTGCTGAATCCAAACACTGCAGCAGGGTATAATAGCTCCCTCAAGAAAAAAACATTCTTACGCTATTGGTAAAGGGCATATTTTTATTAACCGACAATGATAGGGTTATTGTTCTGTGAATAGTGAATCTATGTCATGTCTTGTAAAGCATTTTGGGAATTTCAGAATGCCAACTAATTTTCTTTGAATCCTCTGCTCTTTTTGCCATTTACTGAAGGACATCATTACATTCAACATTAGAAGTATGTCAGCAGAAACGCCACAATTTTTCAGCTCTGACATCTCTCACTTTCTGTAATTCATTTTATTCTAGAAGTACACTATTAAATAGCCTACCAATATCATTGAAGAAACTATATAAAAATGCAGACATTGAATTCTTTAAAAATATTGACTGAAATGCAATATAAAAGCAATATACTGTGAGTTCCAGAGGTGGTATCCAGCCAGTTCTCTCCGGTTCGAGCAAATCAGTAGTGGCGGCTGCGGGAGGCTCCATCCCCCTACCCTGATGTAATGCACGAGCACTATGCATTCGCAGAAAGTGGTGCGCGCATACACAGACATGGCGCATAAGAGCAAACACATTCGCGTACGGGTAGGGAAGGTAAGTGAATCCCACTGTGGATAAGTTCCACCTAATGACTTGTTTTTTGAAGGGAAAATATGATAACAGAAATGTAAGACAAAAGATTTATGTAATATAGTAACCCGTAGTGTCCTTAGCATCTAAGAAGATACAGATGGGAAAATTACAAGTAGGAATGAAAACAATAGATCTTTCCTGACCTTGTATCTCAGCAAATCATACACTGAATTTTATTTCATTTTTATGTCATGAATTACACTACATTTAGAATTATATTTATTTATTATATTTGCTTATTTATTCAATTATTATAGCCTAGCTATTTACCATTTACAAAACCAACACTTATAATATCAGTCACCTTTTTTAAAATTTTTGTAGAGCTTTAAATCTTTTTATTCTGATAGTGTAGAAATTTTGTCTGGAATTTAGGAGCCTTTATCACTCCAGGGGTGTATCTTGAGCTGTTATTAGACTTGAAAGATGTTCAGAGTTAACAATCAGACTTTTGTCTACTTGCAAATTAGTTGCACAGATTATTTTGTCAATGAAGGGTGCCCTCTGATCTTTTGCAGTAAAAAACAGACTGCTTAACTTTGTAAAGGTGTCAGGAGAAATTACTCACAGAGCCTATTGTATAATATATCTATTCATTGAACATCTGTCTTCAAGGTGATTTTATAGAATATTTTCGTAGTATTTAGAAGTGAGGAGAGAAGCTATTACGTTTTATTTTGTTGGTCAGGTCAGAAAAGGTTGAAAGAATCCTTTAAAAAATACATTGCAATTTAATATAAAAATGGATTGCAATTCTTTTTCTTTGGGTTATTTTCACTCTCTTCAAAGAGCTTCTCCCATGAACAAAAAGAGACTGAATTAGATTTATATGAATATATAAAATCCCAACTGAATATTATAATAGAACGACTGAAAAACTTTACAAAAAATTGCAAAACAGTTTCTTCTCTTCAGGAATATTTTCAGGGTCGAAATTTATAAGGAGTTCAGTATTATTTACACATTTAGTTTACAAGGAGCTAAAAGAAATGCTAAAAGAAATCCAGGAGCAAACATCACATATGCGTACAACTAAGCTGTGCATTACAAAGTTTTACTTCTTTCATTTTTAAAAGGTTCTTCTATAATTCATCTCCTACTAAGAACAGGACAAGAGAGGAAGGATGATAAGAACTGTGGATATCCTTAACCCATCACCCACAGTATCCATGGTTCTGGTGTACATACTTTAAGTCTGAATGGAATATTTTCCTTTAAAATACATGAAGGGGTGGTGTTATTCACTTATGCCACAACTGATATCTCCCCTTATGATTTTTCCTAGCAAAACTTAAATCCTTCCTTGGCATGATTTTCAAAATCAAATGAATACCAACAAGCAAGGTTCGTTCAATAATTAAGCACTATGTGACATTGACTCAAAATGAAATGTCAGGATCAGTAGTGAAATATTTCCTAATTGAAGATTTGAACCCCATAGAATAATATCTAGCTACCCATGTCTGATGAATCAGATATTCTTCATTTCATGAAAGATGAAACAGATCACATGGTTTCTTAAGTTGAAAGATAAAAGAAATTCTCCAGTTCTGCAATGCCTGTCTGCCTGCCTATCGTGCCTGTCACCAACCATCCATCCATCCATCCATCCATCCATCCATCCATCCATCCATCCATCTATCATCTATCTATCTATCTATCTATCTATCTATCTATCTATCTATCTATCTATCATCTATCTGTCATCTATCATATTTTTCGGAGTATAAGACACAGCTTTTTCCAACAAAAAAAGGCTGAAAATCTGGGTGCATTTTATACACTGAATACAGCATTTTTTGCCTCCTGAATCCCTGCCACCTTCATCAAAATGGACATGCATATCCTTTAGGAGGTCTTCAGATTGCTCCTGGGGGCTGGGAAGGGCAGAAATGAGCAAAAAATGGGCATGTCCTTTTTTTTTTGACAAAAACGGTACATTTTTTGCTCATTTTTGTCCCTCCCCCAGGAGCACTCTTCAAGCCTTCTAAAGGATATTCATGCCCTTTTTTAAAAAGAATAATGGGCCTGTTTTCATGAAAAATGGGCCATTTTGGGGAAGTTTGCAGAGTGCAAAAACCTCTTTTTTAATTTGATTCTTCAAAATCTTGGTGCGTCTTATATTCTGAAAAATATGGTATCTATCTATTGAAAGGATCCCCGAAGGATTAGAGCATACACAGAGTTAACCTGATTCGGCTTTTGTTAAATTGCTGTTGAGAGAAGCTCCATTGTAACCTAACGTGCCAACTTCATAGATAAAACTTCTAGGCGAATTGCCAAGCTTAGCCTAGTAAGGTAACTACTTATGAAAAGTAAAAAGTGGATTCTGCAAAGTAACCTTGCTTGTAACTTGAAATGTGTGTTCAGCATTCCCTAACAAAGCTCTGTATTATATGCCAGAAAATGTATTTTTTTTCCTCTTCTAAGGTCCATTGTTTTCAGGGCGTTGAGAAAAATCATGTTTGCGTAACATGAAATAATGTTTCTAACACTATGAAGATCTGTGCAAGTTGTGTAAGACTATAAGAAGTTTGACAAAAAGTTTTTTTTTTATGATAGTGAGGCTCGAGCATGTTTTTTTTTCTCTCTCTCTCTCTGCCTAAGGTGGGAGACAAAAATGCCGTCAAGTCTTTTTGCTTTCTGCAGAAAATAAAAACTGACTATTATTAGTAGCTTCGTGTTCAGAGTTTCATTTGAATTATCAGATTCTGAGCTGAATTCAAAAACCTTACTCTCTCTGTCTGTCTGTCTGTCTGTCTGTCTGTCTGTCTGTCTATCTATCTATCTATCTATCTATCTATCTATCTATCTATCTATCTATCTATCTATCTATCTCTTGTAAAGCACTTTTAGTAGCCAACTCTTTTAGACAAGGTTAGGTTATGCTCCCTATTCATCAGTTTACTAAATTTGTTAGACATGATGATTAATGTAGTTGTTAATGCTTTCTTGAATGAATATCGGTGCCTTCTGCACTGAAAAATACAATGTAACAACCCTTCTTCAAGAAACACCAACTATTTTAGCCAACTATCAGTCTCCAACATTTCCTTTTTTAGGAGATGAGAAGATGGTTGGAGTACAGTTTCCGAGAGTCCTGGATGAAATGGTTTATATGGAACCCTACAGTAAGGATTAAAGAGTGAGCATGAGACCAAAGTCACTTGGTGGGACTGGGATGGAAAGTATGTGCCTATCCTGGTTCTGCTGGACTTCTCAGTATTCCTGAAGATTCTCACAAAGACTAATAGAAGAGGAAGGCTCCTGAGGGTATTCTGCCATGAGGACGAAGCCAGGGGTTGGTTGCTCCTGGTTAGGCCCGGATCAGGCAAACTGGTAGTGGCAGAGGCTCACCCACTCACCCGAACGCTTCTGTGCATGCGCAGAAGCATTGGACGCGAGCACACAAGCGATCCAGTAGTAAAAATAATTGAAACCTAACACTGGATAAAGTTTATTCCATTGACTAGCTTGAAGGAGGTAAGCCCCTTGATACTGTGCACTGCATTGTTATATGCCATTTCAGCAAAAGGCAGTAGTTCCACTCAATTAGTCTGCTGGTAGTTGACATAACACCTTAGGTACTACTCCACCATGGCATTAGCCTGTTCTGCTGTCCCATTGGATACATCTGAGTATTATTAAATGTTGGTTTAATGTCATGGTTCTGAGTAATGCTGCAAATCTATTCAAGACTCCAAGGCCGTGGCTTCCTCAGAAATCCTGTTTATTAGGTACATCATATCAGCATAGTCAAACGTGAAACCAATTCTGAATAATTCCTGTGCTTTGGTACAATTAAAGAATAGATACTGCCCACTCCTCTTGTGTCACAGGTCCTGAGGTGGTATTCAGCAGGTTCTGACCAGTTCCAGAAAACCGGTAGCAGAAATTTTGAGTAGTTCAGAGAACCGGTAAATACCACACCTGACTGGCCCACCCCCATCTATTCTCAGTCTCGCGAGTTCCAGCGGAAGGGAATGGGGATTTTGCAGTATCTTTCCCTGACATGCCCACCAAGCCATGCCACGTCCATCAAGCCATGCCCACAGAACCTGTTGTCAAAAATTTAGAATCCCACCACTGCACAGGTCACATTAGCCAACCAAGCAGGTGATGAACCACTCAGCATTCCCTCCTGCCATTGTGAGGGCAGGTTGATCTGGCCTTGGTTCTCAGGAGCCATATCGTTGTTATGTCTGGCACATTCTACATTCCATAAGCCCCTCCTCCCCCCATAAGCATAGCAACTAAGAATCATCTCCAAGTAACTCAACAAGATGTCACCCAAAGATGCTCCCTCTGTCATCTCAACAAATTATGTCCATCTGACTTCTAAATCAGAATGAATTCTCAATTAACCCCAGGCATGAACATTATTACTCTTGAATTTCATCACGGAAATGCTAATAGAAAGCTGTTGTATAACTCTGCCTCCTCCGTTTCAGACTCTTAAAGGAAGAGGATAATTGATAGATCTTTGTTAAGTATCTTTGCAGTGTATCATCTCAGAAATAAGCTGAGTAACCCTTCACATAAGGTGAAGGGTTTTTTTTAATTGTATAAAATTCTCATGTAAATAGTCATTTTGGAACAATCAGCAGGTTAAAGTAAAGGCATTGCACACAAGGCAAAAAAAAAAGGAAGATTCTGGATTAACTGTTTCATATTGTTATTGGTCTCTGAGGGTTCTTTTTTAGCATTTTAACTTCTCCAAATAACTTCATATCTGTAAAAGTTAACAATCAATGTTTGTCAAAAATAACATTATTTTGACACATTTGCTTTCAGGAAAACTTTTGGGCACTGAATTCCAGATTTCATTGTCCCCTTCAGAAAGTGAGTAGGTTAAAACATTTTCATACAGTGCATACATACATACATACAAAAAGGTAAAGGTTCCCCTCGCACTAGTCATCCCCAACTCTAGGAGGCAGTGCTCGTCTACATTTCAAAGCCAAAGAGCCAGCGATGTCCAAAGATGTCTCCATGGTCATGTGGCTGGCATAACTAAATGCCGAAAGTGCATAGAACACTGTTACTTTCCCACCAAACGTGATCCCTATTTTTCTACTTGCATTTTTATGTGCTTTTGAACTGTTAGGTTGGCAGAAGCTGGGACAAGTAACTGGAGCTCACTCCATTATGTGGTGCTAGGGAGTCGAACCACTGAGCTTTCTGATTGACAAGCTCAGCGTCTTACCCACTGAGCCACCGCATCCCATTACATATGTACGTACGTACGTACGTACGTACATACATACATACATACATACATACATACTGTACATACATACATACATACTGTACATATATATATATATATATATATATAATATTTACAGCAGACCAACTTCCTGCTTCCTAATTTTTGACAGCATATATACAGTACGTACTGAAGAGGTGGATGATAGGAGTGGTAGCAATTTTTTATTTTATTTTATACATTATGATTAAGAAGGCAGTTTTGTTATTCCGGATGCTGTGTCAGTTCAAAGATTGAAGCACGGTTTCATTCCCATTTCTGATTGATCAGCTGGAAGATAACATAATTGATTGATTCATGATACTTCCATATATTCTTAATATTTCAACTCCAGCAAAAAAAAATAAAAAAATAGCTTACTACATGATGAATTAGATCATGGAAACTGAGTGAAAACTGCCGTAAGAAAGTGGTCTAAATTAGCAGGAGAAACACAAGTTAACAAACTGAGTTCTGTTCCTGTTTATTGTACATACAAATGTTCACCTTCTTGATTTATCCTTAATAATAACTCATACATCTTCCAAGGATATTCTAATCATCTCCTCGATCCTATCCATCCTGCTCATCTATTCTCTTCTGCTTCTTCTAGTTCAGAGGTATTAAACTCAAGGCCTGCAGGCTGGATCTGGCCTATGGGGTACTTAGATCTGGCTGGGGCTGCCCTGGAAACAGCAAAAGACTGGCCTGTGGTGCCTCTGTCAGTGATAACAAAGCTCAGGAGGCTTGCGCATAGCCCTCCTGTGCCCTGTTTTTGGCCCGCGATCGCCTCCTGGACTCCGCTTTTGCTGGCAGAGGGCTGCGGGAGGCTGTTGTGGCTTAAGACTGAGCCTGGGGGGCTGCACATGCCCCCACCCCCCCGAGCCTCCTGGCAGAGGGTTAGCAAAACAAATTAAAAACAAAACAAAAGGAGAAATGTTTCCCCTTTTGCATTTGAGCATGCAAGAAGGGACAGGAAAGGAGAAAGGGAATGAGGGAAGATAAGGAACAAGAAGGGAAGAGAGCAAGGATGGAAAAATAAGGAAAGAGGGGAAGGAAGAAGATTGGAGAATGAAGATGGAAAGAAAAAGAAGAAAAGGAAGGAAGGAAGGAAGCAGTGGTGGGATTCAAATAATTTAACAACCAATTCTCTGCCGTAATGACCAGCTGGGTGGGCATGACCCAGTGGTCATGTGACCATGTGGGCGTAGCCAACTCAAAGTCACTCACGTCGATGGGTTAACCAGAGAGGCAGTTTCTGTAAGCAGGGCAATAAAGATTAGGCTAGAAAGAACACCAGAATGTTTCCTTCCTTCCTTCCTTCCTTCCTTACAGGATTAGCCCTGTAAAAGTGGAAAAAAACAAAAGGAGATTTCTTCCAACAACCGATTCTCCGAACTGCTTCAAAAGTTAACAACCGGTTCTCCTGAATTGGTGTGAACTGGTTGAATCCCACCACTGGTAGGAAGGAAGGAGATTATAATGAGAGTGAGGGAAGGACTGAGGGAAGTCCTGCCTTAGCACTTGGCTACCACAGTTGCCCTGACACAAGTGACATCGAGCTGGCCACGTACACCCTGGCCACACCCACCTCAGCCCCCCGAGGTCAAACACAACCCTGAGGCGGCCTGCAGTGAAATCAAGTTTGATACCCCTGTTCTAATTATTTCAGCTTTGCCAAGCAAAATAATGTTTATACTTTATCATAGACATACATTAGACATCCAAAGTGCAACCAGCATTTATTTAGTTCAGGATTGATTGACAAGAATTCTTCTTGCTCCATATTAGTCCCATAAATCACATTTGAATCCATAATTCCAAGATAGACCTTTTCTCACTATAAATCTCTCACATTGCCATTGAAAGGCAATTGCTCTATTTACTTTGAACTTTGTTTCCACCAAAATGTCCTTATCCTGCACAATCCAAAGTATTAATGCAGGTCTTCCTTCCTCTTTACTTTTTCAGCACATTTTCAACTTTTACATATTCTTTATCTCCCAGATACAAAGTTATCACTTTGTCATTTACCATCAAATGTATGTCCCTCTAAACCAGTGGTAGTCAACCTGGTCCCTACCACCCACTAGTGGGCGTTCCAGCTTTCATGGTGGGCGGTACAGGTTTTGTCCGCTATTGAAGCACTTTCCTTTTTAAAATTTAATTGACTTCCCTACTTTATAAATCACCATTACTGGTTCCTGGGCGGGACTTACTGATGGTAGCAGCTAAACATAGCTGCTCCCGTGTTACCAGTCGCGTTATCTGTTAAGATGATCACCTACCAGACATCTGACAGACACCTTACTCTTCGGGGAAAGAAGGGAAAGGAGAGAAGTTTTGTCAGGCAAATGCCTTTCTGATCTCTGCAGCTTCTGTGTCTGTGAAGAGAAGGGGGGCCAGCTGAAGGCAGAACTGCTCCGTGCTGGAATTATCCGGCTGCTCTGCAGCCCCAAGTAAGCTTCCCTCCCACTCAGTTCAAAGATTGAATTACTTGATTTCAAAACAAGCAGATTCGTATGCGAGAGCATTAATTGTTTATTTAAATACTAGCTTCTTTCTTACAAGATCCTCTTCCGTTATTTTATCTATTTAAAGAGGCATCTAAAATGGCGACGAGCCAGCTGAATTACCGAGTAACAATGTTTATCTAATTATATGGAGTTTCAAAACTTCAAAGAAAGGGAGTAAATTATTTTGCCTCACAGCCGGCCAACAGATCTTTACTAATTAGTTTCACTTTTAAAGTTTTAAAAGACTCTTTGCTAATATAGAGACATTCAAAGCAGTGGTGAATATGCTGAACTGTTTTGTTACAATGCTTATTTTTTGAAACCTTCTGCAAACCTTCTGCAAAGTCCTACGAAATTTATAAAAATAAATAAATAAATAAATAAATCACCATTACTGAGGAACCAGTGGGCGGTTAGAAAATTTTACTACTAACAGAAATACAAAACGTTGACTACCCCTGCCCTAAACTCTAGGTTTATATTACCTTTATCTTTTAACAATTAACATTCATCCAGATTTTTTACTTTCCATTTTTACTTTCACGGTTAGTTCAATTTTTGACCAACAAAATTGTGTCTTCCAAAGACCCAACATTTGTAATTGTTGGATGTCAAATTTTGATTCCATTTGTCACCTCTTCTAAGACGGTCAATAAAGAATTATGGGGATAATTTGAGCATATGTAACGATTTTTTGTATTCAAAATCCTTCTGTTTTTATCAGTAGCTTCTGATAATGGTAACATTTCCTCCAAAGAATAATCTTGCATTCAGGTGCATACATCAATTTCAGTATGTTCCATATTTTGCCATGAACTGCAGAGTTTAAAAGTCTTGGTGTAGTCAATGAAGCAAAGATAAATGTTTTTCTTCTATTCGCTTGTTCTCTCCATTATCCATCTTATGCTATTCTCATGTCCTTCTGCCTTTTCTGTTCAACTGGCATTTCTCTCTCATTCTATAGTTGTATGTTTTGTCAGATCATAAACAAAACTTTTCTTGTGCAAGGAATTTTGTTCAATTATTTAATACGTTGTGCATTTTCTCATTACTACTATTTTTGTTATGGTCTCTATGCATACTGTATATTTTACCAGTTATGTATTTATTGAGAATCACCTATCTATTTCTGCATCAGTGGGTATTTCTTCTGCACTTGGCACTTACCTATTTGATTTCTGGTCTATTAACAGTTACACTTCACTTTCTAGAGTAGTGAGTTTCTGAGAATGACCAAAATATTTATGTAAAGTTTCTCTCTACATGAGTATTTTGGTCATTCCATAAATATCTTTGCAAATGGGGTTCAGCAGAATACTTCAAGGTCAGCAATTCGGCAGTTAAAATCCCTAGTGCCATGTAACCGAGTGAGCTCCCATTATTTGTCCCAGATTCTGAGTTTGAAAGCTCCTTCAGCATTTAGTCATGCCGACCACGTGACCATGGAGATGTCTTCGGACAGTGCTGGCTCTTCGACTTTGAAACAGAGATGAGCACCATACCCTAGAGTTGGGAATGACTAGCACATATGTGCGAAGGGAACCTTTACCTTTTTTCTTTACATGCATCCTTTTTTTCAAGGATTTTCACTCCCATATTTCCCAACCTATCATCTTCGCTGTCTTTTTTTGGATCCCCAGAGCGCATGATCAGGGCAGTCTGCTACTCCAAGAAGCTGTGCTCAGTTGGCTCCTGCTGAAGCCTGCAGAGTGCTTCTGGAGGCTGGGGGAAGGCAAAAATGCCACCGTTTTTTACAAAAATGGCCTGTTTCTCACTTGTTTTGTGGCAAAACAGGGGCATTTTTGCCTCTCTTTGGGCGCCCGCTCGCAAGAGAGCAGCCACCTGGCAACTCCAAACCAATAAGGCACCTCCCTGATAATAGTTCCATTGAGGACTACACATTGAGTGCGGTTGGTCAGCCAGTTACGAATCCATCTGGTGGTGATGCTGTCTAACCCACATTCTTCTACTTTATCTAGTAGTAGGTTATGGTCTACCTTATCAAGGTAGGCCTTACTGAAGTCCAAGTAAACTATATCGATGACATCCCTCTGGTCCACTAATTTTGTCACTTTGTCAAACAATGCAATAAGATTAGTCTGGCATGATCTGTTTTCACAAACCCATGTTGGCTTTTGCCTATTACTTTGTCTACTTCTAGGTGTTCACTAATTCATTGCTTGATTATCTTTTCCAGAATCTTTCCTGGTATTGAGGTCAGGCTGATAGGTCTATAGTTTCCTGGATGTATTTTCTTCTCCTTTTTTGAAGATGGGAACCACATCAGCTCTTTTCCAGTCCTCTGGCATTTCCCCAGTGCTCCACGTGACATGTCATGTCACCTTTGATACTTTCAAACTGAAGAAAAATTGTAACAACAAATAAAAAAAAATCACCAGACCTAGCTTTCCCATTATACAAGCTTATTGCAAAGAAACTAAGAAAAATGTATTTTCCCCACTATTGTGGGAAACGTAGTATGCTGCGTTTCTCTTGATAAAATTGTGATGATTTGTTTTTATGTTATTTTTGTATTATTTGAGGCACTCAGAGCTTAGATTGGGATCAGCGGGGGGGAATGTTGAATGACATTTTATTGCATAAATAAACAAACAAACCACAAAAATATCCCCTGTATACAGACTAAGGTGTTTGGTAGTTGAGCATCCTGCATCCATCCTGTATCAATTGGTTGGGCATGAGCGCTGTGGGATCAGTCTCTGCCATCCAGTGACCATCCATCATTCTCAGTTTGTTTGTGAAAGATCCCAGAATCCTAATTCTACCACTTCTTTCCTTTTTATTTTTCTAGAGGCAGTTCAATCGGTAAACCTAAGTAGTGAAAGCAGAGTCACTGGGGTTATCTAGCAGCTGCATTCAGCAATTAAAGTGGGTGCTTTAACTGCTTGGCCAGGGAAGCCACTTTGGGAGAGAAGGTAATAGATGTTTCTTCCAAATCTTTCTTTCATTATGTAGGATTAGGAACACATTGAGTGTATTTTGAGTCATTCATTAAGCATCTTATCTCCCTTGTGGTTCGATAATTAGGAAGCCAGGCATTGTAAAAATTAATTGCCAGCACGGCTAAGAGTCACCATCTACAGAGTGGAAACCTTGCCTTGTAGAAAAGACAAAAATCCAAAGACAAGATTCAGCTAGAAAACCAAGGAGTCTACGAAATACCATGCAAAATCTGCCCAGGCACATACATTGGACAAACTAAGAGGAAAATAAATGCACGCATCACAGAACACAAGAATGCAGTAAGAAAAAAAGAAAAAAACTTCATCCCTTTTCCAGCACCTTAAAGCTACAGGACATGAAATTGATTTTGAAGGAACCAAATTAATCTCCAAAACTGAACACTTCAACAAGAGAATAATTATGCAAGCCATCAAAATAGAGAAACACCCCCACAACATGCATAAACGTGATGATACCTCCCGCCTAACAGATATCTGGAGAGAAGAAAGGAGGGAATGTAGGAGAGAAGGAAGGGGGGAAGGAAGGAGGAAAGGAAGGGGTGAAAGGAAGGAGAGAAGGAGAAAAGAAAGGAGGGAAGGAAGGAAGGAAGGAGGGAAGGAAGGAGGGAAGGAGAGAAGGAGGGAAGGGGAAGGAGGGAGGGAAGGAAGGAGGGAAGGAAGGAGAGTAGGAGAAAAGAAACGAGGGAAGGAAAGAGGGAGGGAGGGAAGAAGAAGTAGGACCGTTGTAAGATAAGATGGATCTATGGGATGTTAAGAAAGCAATCTTTAAGTATATTGTCAACTGTAGGGAAAAATTGTTATAAATACATATTATTAATAACAGTTATGAGATAAAATAAAATAAAATAAAATATCGGGAAAAAAAAGATATCTGGAAACCAGCCCTAGTCAACAAACAAGTCCCAGCCAAGAAAACTGACACCAGACCCAGAACAACACAGGACACCACCACCAATCACCCTCACCAGACTCAAACCCAAACCCATCCCATAGACGAAATGCAACCACCATCCAGAAGCCAAACCATGGTGGCATCACCAACTGCTGCATCCCCCTCCGACTCCCACACAAAGCAAACTGACACATGCCATGAACACATGGCCAAACTAAAGCCCGGGATGTTACATCACAGCCATCTGCTCAGGACATTACAAAACAGAATTCAGAATGTTACATCGCAAAGGCTTAGGATATTACAACGCAGCCAACCTCCCAGGATGTTGCAGCACAGGACTCAAGATACCAGTACACTAGAGCTCAGGATGTCATTACACAGCTCAATACCCAGGTCGTTACAACACAAAAGACTAATGGGCACACAGCTAGTACCTCAGCCACACAGGGTGTTACGAAACAGCCGACTAATCTGCATACATCAACTCCATCAACTAATCAAGATGTAACAACACAGCCAACAAACAAATATGTATGTATGCATGTACACACACACACACACACAACGTATGTATGTATGTATGTATGTATGTATGTATGTATGTATGTATGTATGCATGTATTTAGTGTCACAACCCCTGGTATGCCCAAATATTTATTTGCATACTGACAAATATTTATTAACACAAATACAACATATCTATCTATCTATCTATCTATCTATCTATCTATCTATCTATCTATCTATCTATCTCTATATCTATCTATCTATCTATCTATCTATCTATCTATCTATCGAAAATATATTCAGAATGTTACATTATATATTTTCATGGGTGTAGGTATGCTGGTCTTGTTGTATTCGGGTCTTTTCCCATGTAAGATTGAGATTGTCTTGGCAACATTTCGGTGAGGTCTCACTCGCCATATTCAAACTGGGTTTGGGGCTTAAAGCATGGCCGGAGCTGCCGTCTTTCTATAAATCTTGGTGGGGGTGTGTGGAGTGCTGGCTTTGTTTCAATAAGTGGAATGATTGGTTGTATGGTTGTATCATGATTGGTAGATTGGTGCTGATTGGTGCTGGCTGTGTGTCCATTGTTGTTTCATGTTGTAACGGCCTGGCTGGTGGGTGGGCTTGTTTGTTGACTAGGGCTGGTTTCCAGATGTCTGGTATGCGGGAAGTATCGTCACGTGTTTCGCCTTTAATAAAAAAAGTTGTTGTAAGTAAGGAGAATGTAAAGAGCTCACTAAATGTTTTCAGCTTCCATTTCTGGAGTCAGAAACGTCCTTTTTCATTGCTGTAGTGAGGAAATAAGGGAGATGCATTGGTAATCCAGGCAAATGCTGCCACTGTCACCATGTAATCTCCTGTTGTCACCTGAGTAGACTATCTGCACTGCTTTGTCTTCTTTTCCTCCCCTCTCAATATAAAGGCTAATTATGAAAAACAAAATGGAGAAGTCCTGCTTTCATGTAACAAGAGAGCAGAGAAGGAGAGAGACTTGTTGTCCTCTTTGGAAAGTCTCAAGTATCCTAGTGCTGCTCTGTTCAGCTAAGAATCCTTCCAGCAACTCATGAGTAATTTTTCAGACAAGTCATTAGATGGTTATCTAGTTTTCATTCAGAATAGCTCTCCTGTTGAAGGACAGGATCACGAGATGTGATTACAAGCCTCAAATGAAGAGCGGGAGGGGGATTATTTTGAGGAAGAGATGCCTGTACTATTGCAGGAATGTACCACAATCAGAACTCCTGTTTCATCAGCCACTGGTTTTTCTCTCATGAATGTGTAATGGAATATTCTGAGCCGGAAGATAAGAATTAAAGTTGGCAAAACAATGCAGAATAAGAACAGATGGATGCTGTCGCTGTCTCTCATAAATGATTAGCCAGACCATCTCTAAATTAAGATAAAATTAAAAGTTAAGAACCATCAAAGGCAACCTGCCTCAACATATTTGCCGATAAAAGCAAATCTAAAACACACACATGGCTCCCTTCCAGGTTTCTGTAATATAACCGGGTTTCTCTTGCAATAAATCTTACTAATGAAATGCCATTGGAATCTAACTTTTCTGGTTACTGCTATGAGGCATGTGAAGGAAAGGAACAGAAAAAATGGCAATTGTATTGGACAATGTTGGCTCTGCCATAAGAGTCTTCTGTCCATGGGCTCATCTCTACAGCATACTCCCCACAGCTCCAAGGCAGTCACTGAGGATGTAGCTACACAATGAAGCTTCCATCTCATTACCAGTCTGATACTGAAGCAGACCGAAAACAAATCAAAGCGAGAGTAACCCTGTATAGGAGACGGGCAGCATAAAAATTTAATAAATAAAATAAATGATCCAGCAAAAGAATGGAGTTTTCCACTGGAAAATATAAGAAAATCTATGCAAGCATTTTACAGTGTCTCATATAGAGGAGGGAACTGGAGAAATTTGGGCTGCACATGATCTGCTGCTCCTCCCAGCTAGACTTGGGATTTTTTCTTCCACAGCCACTTTCACTCTATCTTAAAGTGACCAGATTTTAAAATTGGTAAAGCGGGACACCATTGATCGGGAGGGGGAGGGGTCTTGATTAAAAATTTGGTCTATGGAAGTTGATAGGACATTCTGGGCCCAAGTTATCATCACCTAGTTCAATACTCAAGGAGAAAAGTGGGAGGGGGAATCAAAGGGGTGCCCAACACGTAGCCCAGCATGCCCAGGTCCTTCTTCTCGCCTGGCCTCATCTTCACCCTCTGGCTGATGCCCACCACCAGCTGCACCACGGCTGACTCACCCCGGATGGGCTGAAAGGCTTCGGGCGGCTCCTGGGCTGTGGGCATCTGGGTGGGAAGGGCCGGCGAGGGGGTGGCGATGGCATACGGTATATGCTTCAACTGAAAGAAAAGAACCCAGAGATGAGGCACACAGGTAAAATGGGAAGGCTTCAGGCAGGTTGCTCTTAACTAGCAGTAATGTAGCTGTCAGTCAATTTCCAGAATGAATGCATATTGATTTAAGTGGTAAAAATATATATAAATTAAGTGGTATAATTCTGCCTGCATTGGCCACTCACCGTTGTCCAGGTCAGAACCCAATGTGATGGTTCAGAATGCAAACTTTTTTCTTTTTGGATGTAGCCCTGTTTGACAGAAGAATGATTCCAAAATGGGATTTGGATGCTTAAGGCTTCATGCCTCCCATTTAGTATGATGAAAAAAAAAATAATAACAAGCAAGTGATTTTAGCAAACAACAAAATGGAATCAAAATTAAAGTAGAAATGTTTTCTGACCCCCCCCCCCACTTCATACGCCGAGGAACTCCGAGACAATTTAGACAATTTAGTCACAGTAAATTAAACACCGACAAGACTTTGGCAGCAATCTAGACTTCCAAGATAAGAGATACACACGAGAGCTTCTCCAGCGTTGGTATATTAGTTGAATCCTGCAAACAACCTCCTCCCAAAGTCTCTCCTTATATACTCTCTTGGGAAGAGCCTAATTACAACCACCTGGATCCAATTATCTTCTGTATCTGCGTAGTTGCTGTTGTCGCTTATCTGCCTACCTTTGCCTGGTGTCCGGGACCAACTCCCTTAGCTCCTCCCCACTGCTCCAAGGCCTGACGTTATGGGCACACTCCCTTTGGCTTTCACCGCTGCTCCATGCCTCAGGCGCCTCCTGGTGACCAACCAGCCTCTCTGGTCCCTGCTCAGAGTCTGAACCCTGTCCAGGGTCCTCCACATCTTCCAGAGCCGACTCATAGGGTCCCTCGCTATCGGAGTCTGTTTGCAGCTCCAATGGCTCCTGCTGGGCCACAACAAAATGCTTCCAATCCTGACAATAATTGATGGAATGGAAAAGAAGCCTAATGCAGATTCAAGGGCATATGTAGGCCACTTTGGATTTCAATGTAGTTTTTGGCAAAGTATCATTCTAGGAGGGAAATCAATTATTCTATATCCTTTAAATCATATAATTCATCTGTATGATGACATTAAAATAATTTAGAAATAATAACCCTGTCCAAGGTGGAGGCAGGTGAAAGCTTCTAATAAATCTTCAATATGATTGCTTGTTTAAAAGTAGTAAGATATATTACAACATTATTTCCTGATTAATTATCATAAATATCATTAGTTATCATAATTCTGTTGTACCCTTCTGAACATACAGCACAGTATATTTTTTTTCTTCTGTTCCAAATGTCTCTCATACAGTAGATTGCTTGGGGGAGGGTGGGGAGGAGGGATATATATATATCAGGTTAGATGTGTTAGATTTCAATGTAATTTGATACCACATGTATACTGTTTCCTTTTTTTTTCTTTTCTCTTTCTTTATTTTATATTCTTACTACTATTACTATTATTACTTTTTTCTTTAAAAATAGGATAGGCTAAGCATATTGACATGTAGCGGAAATACACCAAGGAGAGGAGGAGTTGGAAAGAAGAAAGATGGGCAGAAAAGGATGGGAGAGAGGATGGGAGATGAGAAGGATGGGGGGGGGGAGTGGATTGTGGAGAGAGGAGTGGTAGAGGGGGAGGGGAAGTAGAGTAGAGTGGGATGATGGAAGGAAGATAGAAAGTTGGAGGATGGTAGAAAAAAGAGGTGTATGGAGAGCAGAAGAGCTATAATGGGTTCCTATTTTGGGGGGCATTGTTGACAAGAGGAACTGATGTAATTATTATTTAATACTATATGATATGGGCTATGTATAGTATACATGTGAGTGTGTGTTATGAAAATAAAATAAAATATTTAAAACATACAGTAGATTGCTTGAAAGAGGTTGAAATAATTGATCAATATGTGCTGAGAAACTGTTATAACCACTGTAAAATTGCAGCCAACATTTTCAATAGTTAAAGTTTTTGCTGTCACCATCAGATTAATCCTATTAGTGTCAAAACAACACCAGATTAAAAAGGATATTTAAAATAGTGTGGATTAAATTCCTGGCATTTGTAGAAGCAAGGAGGTGCTTGTATTTGGAACCATATGAGCTCTACCTGTGGACATAATAGTTAGAAGGACCAATTGTTTGATTTGGTACAAGGTATTTTCCTGTGTTCCTTCAACTATATCTTATGAAGAAACTTTTAGAAACCCTATACTTTTCTTTGAGGAAAGTCTAGTTTTAGTCACATTTTAGTTAGAAAATCAGTGATAAGAGTGACATCAGAGGGGCATAAGGTAGGGGGTAAAGGTTCCCCTCGCACATATGTGCTAGTCCTTCCCGACTCTAGGGGGCAGTGCTTATCTCTGTTTCAAAGCCAAAGAGCCAGCGCTGTCCGAAGACATCTCCGTGAAAATTTAAAAAAAAGAAAGAAAAAATATATAACCAATATATAGCCTGCTTTAAACACGTATGAACTCTTCACTGTCTCTAAAGTTACAAACATTTATCTCTTCATCCAATATCCCATCTGTTATCTATAAACAAATCCATAAAACATATTTTTAGTCCTGGTATCAGCATAAAAGGCTTTAACCTTAAACGAACCAACTTTATATTCCTCTCTTTTGCTTTTAACACTCTTAATTTTTAATTTGTTCCAATATTATTATAGGGTTTGAAATTGAATTGCAAAAAATTCTTCAAGTTCTTCAAGGTTTTAAAAAATCTTTTTTTAATAATTCTAGTCTACTGATACTAAAACTCTCAGAAAAAAAGCTGTTCTGCTTTCTCTTTGGGGTAGCAGCCATTCAGAACACACCTGGGCAACTTTTGTTCCTCTCTTTATCTGGAGAGATTCTACAATTTCTTTGCCATGGTTGTTGGCTTTGTTTTTGCAGAGCTATCTTACCTCCCCTGGAAGCCCCCAATGAAATAGTTTGGACCAGGGATTTTGGCAGCTTTAAGATTGAAGGTGCCTGATGAATTCTGGAAGTAGAACTCTACAAGTCTTAAAGTTGCCAAATTTGGAGAGCCCTGGCTTGGACAGTATATAACCCGTAACTCTGCTTTGTTAAAGGCTCTTTTATACTGGTATTATTTTGGCAGAGACTCCAATGATCAATGTAGTTATTCATCATGTTTTAGTGAAGTAAGGACTTTTCCCACAACAGTATCTTGTTGAGATGACTGAGCTAATTTATTTTCTGTGAGACAGTGCATCAGTGATGGGTTCCGGATCCCGTTGCAACCAGTACGTTTGCAACAGGGCCCGGCATTCTCTGCGCACATGCGTCGTATCTGCCAATGACACCTTCGCAAGCCTCCACAACGCTCCAACTGCTTGGTGGAGTGTCATGCAGGCGCTGTACACGCCATGCACATGCCATGCGTGGAAGTGCCGAAGGCTTTAAAGGACAGGTAAGGAGCTCGGGGGGGGGGGGCTCTGGAGCGCCATACTTGAATGGTACCCGGTGTTCCGGGCAGGCTCCGGTATGCCCATTCTGGGGCATATTGCCTGCAACCCACCACTGTAGTGCAAGTAGTGAGTGTGAGTGATATGGAAAAGGGAACTTACTTGTATATCATGGTGTCATTTTCTTCTTCAATCAAGTGTTTCTCATATTTAGTTCATTTATAGCTGAGGCAGTGCTTTATTTTTTTCTGGGAAGGAGTATATGTTTATGATGTTTCTGTACAGTAGCTTGAACTGCTAATATTGGCAGGGATATGCCTTTGTTCCTACTAGTGCCTTGATTAGGGTATTATTTTCTGCTCAATTGTTTGTCTGATGTTTTATCCTTTTCAGAGTTTTCCTTAGTTGTATTAAAGTGGATTGAGTGGTCAGGCACTTTTTAACAAAATTGCATGAAAGCCTATTTTGTTGAAAGATGGTTATCTGTTTCCTTTGTGTATGTATGTGTGTGTGTATGCTCTAGGTTGCTGCAATGTGTTTGAATGAGTATGAGTGCATATCTGCTAGATATGTGTGATATGAGTCTTGGGACTGGATGAATGCACATCTGCTAGATATGAGTGTATATCTATTAGGCACAAATTTGTAAAGACCAGAGGTGCGATTTAGCCAGTTCAGACTGGTTCAGGTGGACTGGTTGTTAAAATTCTGCCCAGTTAGGTGAACTGGCTAATCCCACTACTGGCTGGCTCAGTGGTGGGTTTCAAAAATTGTCCGAACCTACTCTGTGGGTGTGGCCTCCTTTGTGGGAGTGGCTTGCTGCCCATGTGACCGGATATGAAGATGCCAATGACACTTGTCAGAACCACCTTAAATTACCTCACACACAGCACTGGCATGCATAAGAATATGATGTAAACGTTTTTTAAAAGGCATCTTTGGTTTGCGTTAAAACAACTTCAACACACACAATGTTCTGATTGCACCACAAACGCAGTAGTCATCCTTACCTTCCACAGAGGCACTGAGTTTTATAAATATGAGCATGATAGTGTAGAATAATCCTATCCAAGGACCAGTGGTGGGTTTCAAAAATTTTTGGAACCTCTTCTGTAGGTGTGGCCTGCTTTCCAGGTCCACTGGTGGAACCTCTTCTAACTGGTTTGGTAGATTTGACAAACTGGTTCTACCTAATAGGTGCGAACTGGTAGGAACCCACCTCTGGACTGGCCCCACCCTGCTCATTTTTGGAGAATTTTCAGGCCATTTATTGGACATTTTGGGCAAAAAAATGGCCAAAACCAGTCCAAAAATTGCCCCAAATGACCAGGAAAATGGCTGAAAAACAGTCAAAAATGCCCCCCAAAATAGGCAGGATCAACCAGTGGTGGGATTAGTCCAAACCGGTCCAAATTGCTGAATCCCACCTCTGCCTTTGAGGCAAATGGCTGGGAGGTGGGGCTGGGTATGATGAGTGACATTGAGTTGGCCACACCTATCTAGTCACATGGCTACCTGGCCACGCCTACCCAGCCAGAAACCCAGTTGTTAAATTATTTAAATCCCTTTCCTGGTAAAGACATCCCTACCACACTCTTCCTTGTGAACTTCATGGAGGTAAATGGTTCATTGTTCTGTGACAAAATCTGATCCAGATTAGAACCTTAATCTGATACAGCATTATGTTCCCATGATCCAAACTACTTAACAACAATTTAGTCTGGCAGGTTGAACCAACAAAAAATGATTAGTTCACATTTCAGTATGCTTGTGAACCCAGAAAATTGGATTGAATAAGTCACAATTCAATTAATTTTGGGTAAGTGTATTGTGCAGACACAGCTGCCTTCTTGACTGATTAAAATGTTGCTTTTTTTTCTACTCCATTTGGATGATTCAGCTAGATAGTTACTTAACATTTATTGCTGAATTACCTAGAGATAATATTGTCTAGGGATAATATAATGAAGCATCAGTAACTGAATGCCTGCATCCAATTTTTTGGTCATGCTTGATGATTATGAATGATGTAGTTTAGAAATACCTGGACAGTCCCATATTCCCATATGTACTGTAATAGCTTTTATATATGGCAATTGGTCCTATTTACCATTAAATATTACAAATATTTTTTAACACTCTGACCCATCCTCTATTAGAAAACAGGTGTAATAAATAGCGATAGCAATAGCAGTTAGACTTATATACCACTTCATAGGGCTTTCAGCCCTCTCTAAGTGGTTTACAGAGTCAGCATATCGCCCCCCACAGTCTGGGTCCTCATTTCACCCACCTTGGAAGGATGGAAGGCTGAGTCAACCTTGAGCTGGTGAGATTAGAACCGCTGAACTGCAGATAACAGTCAGCTGAAGTGGCCTGCAGTACTGCACCCTAACCACTGTGCTCTTGAACACCTCCTCTTTAGAAATTCCATATTCATGACTCAGTTCATTTTGACCAGGTTCATACTAAATGATGGCATTTTATTGTACATTAATTACTCTAACACTCTGGACAAATTCAGTGACAAACCATAAAGCATTTTCCGGAGAAATAAACCAAATAGAGGAGTTTTGTGAGCTTTACAGATTTAAATACTAATTATCCACTTACTTGACTTTTCAAGTAAGTTTTGAAAATTAATTATGCAAGAGTCAATTGGCATAGAAGGTAAAACTACTTTCAAGAAAATAACAGATTTTCATTACACAAAAATTAATGTTCTGCACAGTGCAATCTTATACAAGTTTACCAAGAATTAAGTTCCACAATACTCAGCCTCTTCTCAGTAAGTATTTTGGAGCAGGGATGGTATTCACTTACCTTTCCTATCGGTTCGCAAATGTGAGTGCGCACGCACGGTTGTTTTCCGTGCCCCGTGCATGCGCTCAGCCTTTTGTGCATGTGCTTTGGCTAAAAGAAGTACCTAAATCGGACATCATTGAGCTGGGGGGGGGCAGGCCCACCCGTGATTTTCACTACTCGTTCGGGTGAACCAATCTGAACAGGCAGATTACCACCTGTAGTTAGGAGTGCAGCCTAAAACTATTTAAATATCTGAAAAACAGGGAAATATTAATCCACTTCACATAATTTTCCTTGTCTTTGAATTACTAGATTGCCACAATTTTTAAAAAGATTCTAATTAGGTAATCAAGAACAAAAGAAAGCTTCTCTTCTTGCCATGGAAGGCAGCCTCTTGACTTTTATATAAGGCTTTTGTGAGAAGAAGCAAATTCTAAGAACAAAACATCCTCAATCATCAGGATTTACAAGTTTACCTTTGGGAATAAATCCTGGACTGAAGATGGTGCCATGAAAAGGAAGAGTGGGCAAGTAAACAGGCTCCTCAATACTCTGTAGAGATTCTCCATCATCCAGGTCATGGTTGTTCCAAAGGGGCTTTTTCAGGAGGCGACTGGACTTCCTTGTTTTTTCTTTTGAAGATGTTTCGCTTCTCATCCAAGAAGCTTCTTCACTATCCGCACTATCTGTCAAAGCTGAAGAAGCTTTGCAAGCAAAGTCCAAGTTATCACTTGCACAGAACCATCCCCTCCCCCACTCCCAACTGGTCCACCAAGCCAGAAAGATTGGGCATTGCTGATTTGGAGAGTTTATCCTTATTAGAGGGCATCCATTGTTCTGTTTTGTTCACTGTTTTATGTCTTTCTCAAAGGAATCTTAATTATATGAATCTGCGATGAATCTATGACTGCCAATCATATAATGGCCTGTTCTGACCCCCTCCTCCATCCAGTAATGAATGCCGAGACAAGCTTAACTGGAATGTCCTTTAATAGCAAGACACCAAAACCTCGGTGGCTGAAAGCCAAGCAAAACAAACAGATAAGGCCCTTGGCAGCAACTCAGACAAATTCAGGCAGCAATAAACACAGATAAGGCTTGGCAGCAATCCAGCTTGCCAAGCTCCAGTACTGTCCTCCAACATTCAATCCTGCGTTGACTTCTGCAAAGAGGGCCATGTGCACAAATAGCTTTTTATAGTCTGGAGAGGAACCTAATGACCACCAGCTGAGTACAATCACCTCCTGTAATTGTGTAATTGTTCCTGATGCCTAGTAGCTCTTCGATAGTGTGCATCCAGGAACAACTCACTACTGGCCTCCGGCTCACTTTCCCTTGTCTCCTCCCCACTGGTCCAAGGCTCAGGTGCCTCCTGGTGGCCAACCAGCCTCTCTGTGCCCTGCTCGGAGTCGGAACCCTGTCCAGGGTCCTCCACATCCTCCAGAGCCGACTCAGAGGGGCCGCTCGCTGTCAGAGTCTGGTGGCAGCTCCAACGGAACCTGCTGGGATACAACATGGCCCCACTTCATATATATCTAAATTTCATTGTCCAATATCCATGAGGGCAACAGCCCGCTCTGTGAGTATGCGCACCGTTGCCAGTTGTTCTTCTGGTTTCCGGCAGCTGTCTTCACGGGTGCCGAAGCACCAGAAAATGACCTGAACACAGCTCAAAAAACTGCCTGAAAACTGCCTGAAAATGGCCCCCAAAATGGCCCAAAAACAGGCATGCACACACTGGCCAGCTGGTCTATGGGTTTCCAGTACTCCAGCACACACACATATCCACATGTGCTCCAGTTTGGGCACTCATTGCCGAGAAGGTTCTCCATCACTGTCCTATATGATTTTGATCACGATAAAGAAGTAACTGAAGACAAATATATAAACAAAAAGAACAAACCTCATTATGTTACCTCATTGATATGTTTGTTTTTAAACGAAAATGCGGGACATATTATGTCGCTGGTTATGAATCTAGTTTAATTCAGATTTAACATTTGCTTTAACAAATCTTTATCTGTTCCACTGGATACTTTAACATTTCCTTTCTTTTCACGTGAGCCAAGAGATCTTTTTAAAGTAAGAAGGCTGGCAGCCAAAGTGTATTCTCTTTTCCTCTGCCAGCTTGTTTTCTGGGAAACTTATAGTGTTAGATCTGGAAACAGCTACATGGACAGATGGTGAGAGAGACCTGTTCTTCAGTGTCATTTCTTTTTTCCAAAGTTGAACACCCATCCCAAGAATGGATTCATTCCAAATCTTTACTGGTTTCCAAACAAAAGTCATATGTCTATTACCATCACCCAAGAGAATAGAATGAATCTTGCATCATGGATGTGTTCATGAACTAACTGGCTGACAGCTGAGATTCCTTCCTGCTGCTCTGCATTTATGAATCTTGAAGAAGAATACAATATTATTTTGGCTGTGAATCTTATTTAACAAATGAATAAAATTCAAATATGGAGGACAGATGCATTTAGATTAAATGTTTATCTGAATGTAGCCAGGGGTGGGCTGCTGGGGGTTCATAAGGGTTCGGGTGATCCTCTAGCTAGAATTCTGCATAGTTCGGTTGAACCCCCAAATGTGACCCCTCGATGGCCACACCCACCCTGCATTGCCACTCCTGCCCTGCCCCTCCTGGGAGTCTCCATGAGACCCATTCATTATTCATCAAAGCCGAAGTGGTGCAGTGGTTAGGGTGTAGTACTGCAGGCCACTTCAGCTGACTGTTATCTACAGTTCAGCGTTTCTAATCTCACCGGCTCCAGGTTGACTCAGCCTTCCACCTTTCCGAGGTGGGTGAAATGAGGACCCAGACTGTGGGGGCGATATGCTGACTCTGTAAACCGCTTAGAGAGGGCTGAAAGCCCTATGAAGCGGTATATAAGTCTAATTGCTATTGCTATTGCTATACCAAGTAAGTACAGGGCTCGTGCAGAGGCTTAGGGAGGAGGGAAAACAGGTGTACCAGAATTTCTGGAAGTCCAGAAATGGCCCTGCTTCCATCCTCCTGAGGGTCTCCGGAGCCCAGGGGAGCAGTTTCCACCCTCCCAGAGGCTCGAGGAAAGCCTCCAAGCCTGGGAAGGGTGAAACCCCGCTCCATGGTGCAGGAGGCCAATTAGGCCACACCCACCCTGGCCACACCCACCCAGCAACCAGGCAGTGAACCTATTGCTGCATATATGTAGCCCATATTCCATCTAAGCCAGTGGTGGGTTGCAGGTGGTATGCCCCGGTACGCGCATACTGGTGCCTGACAGAAGCAGCAGCCACCATACCAGAACGGTGCTTTGGAAGCCCCCCCTGCCCCCCCTTGTTTCTTACCTGTATTTGAAGAAAATGGGCCATCTGCGCACGCACGTGCAGCATACGGCGCCTGCGCGACACTCCACCAAGTAGCTCCACCAAAACATGACTATTCATTCTTCTTGGGAGAAAGAAAAATAGTCTTGAATCCCTATACTTGATTGTCTTCATCAAGTGTTTGAAACCACTTGATTCCGTAAAATGTTGGAAGATGTCCCAAGTAAATCCACACTGTTCTGTTATATGTTTTCTACCTATTTGTCATTCAGTTCAAGAACATGATACTTTAGGAATCTTCTTTTTCTTCCTAGTAATATTTACAGCCACTTGTCACCTGGTGCTCTCTAAAGAACAGATCCTTTAAATCAGGACTGTCAAACTCCAGGCCTGTGGGCTGGATGCGTCACATGCTGGCCACACCCATGTCCAGTTTAGCAAAGGGGCAAAAAGTCCTGATAGTCACGTGACGCCACCGCGACAACATGAGTTTCACATATCTGCTCTGAATGATACAGTCAAATCTCCCATAGACCTATTAGATCCCACAGACTAGGCCTCCTCCGAATCCCATCTGCCGGCCAGTGTCGGCTGGCAACTCCCCGGGGGAGGGCCTTCTCTGTGGCTGCTCTGGCCCTCTGGAATAATCTCCCCGTTGAGATCCGGACCCTCACCACCCTTCCGGCTTTCCGCAAAGCAATTAAGACCTGGCTGTTCCGGCAGGCCTGGGGCTGTTGAATCTCTCAGCCCCACTCGAGGATATAACTGTTGTTGTTTTTGAAAATGTGTTTCTCTTTTATTTTTTATTCTATACCCCCTTCCCTCTTTGATTGTTAGCCGCCCTGAGTCTCTCGGGAATAGGGCGGCATACAAATTGAATAAATCCAATCCAATCCAAACTCTCAAAATTCTCACCAATAATCATATAAGTAGCAAATTCTGATAACTGAAATCCAACACATTTGGAAAGTATCATGTGGGATGGTTAGATAAAGCTAGATAAAGCTAGATAAAGCTAGATAAAGCTAGATAAAGCTAGATAAAGCTAGATAAAGCTAGATAGATAAAGCTAGATAAAGCTAGATAAAGCTAGATAAAGCTAGATAAAGCTAGATAAAGCTAGATAAAGCTAGATAAAGCTAGATAAAGCTAGATAAAGCTAGATAAAGCTAGATAAAGCTAGATAAAGCTAGATAAAGCTAGATAAAGCTAGATAAAACTAGACCAATGGCAGCCAAGCTCACATGAGTCTGTCATATACAATTCATAGAACTAATATATAAAATGAGAAGAAGAGGATTCTCCCAAAAGATATTAATTGGAGGCTTTTAAATGTTACATTGATTACATAATTACAATTACTTTGCTTTTTACCTTATTCTTTGTCATAAACATATGGGGATGACTCAAAAAGGTTTAACATGAATTATGCAGAGATATAATGTACTATTACATTATACAACAGCTTCACTTACCATCAAGATAACAATGATGACAGCCCAATTAATAAAGAACCAAACCTCTTGAAACAAGAAGTAGAATAGGCCATGGGGAAATTGCCGAACTGGAAAGCTCCAGGTATTGATGGAATACCTGCTGAATTACTAAGACAAGTGCCAGTTAACATCATCACTGATCTGTGTAGAGATATAGACTTCATGTCATGACCTCAGAAATGGAAAAGACCTGTTTTTCTTCCATTAGTAAAGAAAGGAGATGCCAGAGACCAGTCCAACTATTGCACGATTGTATTGATTTCTCATGCAAGCAAGATTCAATTAAAAATTATTAAGCAGAGGCTATAGTTACCTGATGCACAAGCTGGCTTTAGAAAGGGGCATGGCGATCAAGATCATATTGCCGATAATAGATAGATTATGGAAAAGGTATGTGAATATCAAAAGGATCTTTATATGTGCTTTATCAATTGCAGAAAAGCTTTCAATTGTGTAGAACACAATAAGCTATGAGCAGCTTTGCACAATCTTGGTGTCTCAGACACCTGATTGGACTCATCAGATCACTATACACTAATCAAGAGGCAATAGTGAGAACACTTTATGATGACACTGATTGGTTTAGGACCAGTAAGGAAATTAGACAGGGATCTATTACATCACCATTTTTGTTCAATCTGTATTCTGAAGTGATCGTTCGGAAATTTGATATTGAAATTAGAAATTTGATCACTAACTGTTCTGACCCCCCTCCTTGCTCGTTCAGAAACGATAGCCACACACAGCTTGCAAAGGAATGTCTTTATCAGTCCCGGCTTTTGCTGGCTGCGAGCCCAAAATAAACATAGATAAATTCTCTGGCAAAAAGTTAAACAGCAAATGCAAAAACAAACTCTTACAGCAAACCAGGTTTATATAAAGCCAATCACTTATCCAAGTGGTTTCTCTGAATCATGAACAGAAACTGGGAACCTAGACTAGAACAGGAACAGAATGAACAAACGAATGAACGTTGACTTCTGCAACAAGGGCGTGGCACCATCAGTCTTTTATCCACAGGAGGAGATCCTTAACGAGCCACAGCTGCTTGTTATCTTCTCCTGTGAGGATCCTGAAACCACTCACTGATAGCAGCTCCAAAGGCTCCTACCGAGCCACAACAACTAACTGCCTGATGTTGGAGTGAAGATTTGGAAAGAACCAGAAACAGTTTGAGGCACGCAGATGATACAACACTTTAGGCTGAAAATAAGGAAGACCTGGAAAAAAAATTACCTGGACAATTAAGGATGAAAGTGAAAAAGTAGGGTTTAGTCTTAACATCAGGAAAACAAAGATAATGACAACAATTGCAGATGGACATGAGACATTTAAAATCAATGAGAAGGAAAAGGAAGCTAAATTAGTTTGATAAATTACCATGTTTCCCCGAAAATACGACATGTCCTGATAATAAGGCCATGGCACAATTTTCTGGTGGGCAAAAATATAAGCCCTCCCCCCGCAAATAAGCCCCCTGGACAACCCCCACCACCGGCCAGGCAGAGCGCCGCTCACCAACATAGCGGTATCCCAAAGGTGCCAAGCCACAGGAACCGGCAGGGAGGCAAAGGTGATTGCATTGCTTGGCGCCTTCAAGATACCACTAGGTTGGTGGGCAGTGCTGTGCCCAGCTGAAGAGGGGGGTTTCCGGGTGGCTGCTCTCTTGCGAGTGGGCTCCCAAAGAGTCGGGCACAGCCAGTGAAAACCAACCCTGAAAGTTCCCACAGTTTTCACCTAATTAAAAAAGTATAACTCCCCCCCCCTCAGGTGTCAACAGTCACATGGTCCAATGAATACAGCTGGCAGGATCCTCTCCTCCTTCACCAGCCACCTGTTCTAATGACCTTGGCTCCCACAGGAAACCCTTTTTATTTTGGTTGTTAGCTGGGCTATCTATTTCCCCACTCTCTTCCCTCTCTCAGGCTTTGTGGGAACTATGAGGCAGCAGAAGATGGCTTCAGCCAGGTTCAACTTCAGAGTTGCCATAGTCTTCCCTATATTGATATATGGGTGTCAGAGTTGGACACCAAGAATGGCTGATCGAAGAAGAATTATGAACTTTGAACTATGGTGCTGGTGTAAATTATTGCATATATCATGGCAGCCAGTATAACTATCAGAGAAGTATTAAATTGTATAAAACCAGACACATCACTAGAAGCTAAAATCATAAGGCTACATCTAATTTACTTTGGCCATGCCATGCATCCAAATTCATTGGAGAAGGCAATAATGTTAGGAACAAGAAGAAGGAGCAAACAAAGAACATGCTGGCTTATGACATCAAATTTGATTCAAAATTAGATATCCAGCAGTTGAAAGAAGCTGCGCTTGACAGAAAGGCATTGTGAGCACTTGCCTATCAAATCACCAAGAGTTGGACGCAACTAAATGTTTAAAACAACAGCATAATGTTATGTGTGTAGACAGCGCCACTGAATATGTCTCTGGAGTTCTTTTGTATTTGTGATCGTTTTAAAATTGTTTGAACATAAAATTGACCTGATATTTAGAGGTTTAGGATTGCTCATTTTTTAGAGAGTTTTGCAAAAGAAGAGCGAAGAATGAATCAGCTGAACCTTTCCAAGCAATTAACTATGCATAAGATAAGCTGGTTTTTTTTTACAGCTGTACACACATCTCTTTTCTGATTTGGAATTCAAATTAACTCATAAATATTGAAATTCTGAGCTTAAGGAAATTGTGTTATTTGATGCATGGCCTATTTTAAGTAATTAGTTTTATGGATAAATTGTAGCAAAAAAGAGAGTCGGCATTCTAGGTTATAAGCAATGCTTCTTAGAAGTACATATATTTGATTCATATTTTAATTATACAGCCCACCCTGTCTGGAAGGCTTTGAGGCTTTTAAGACCACCAACTCATCTATTTCGCAATGAACATTTACATAACTTGGAATACTTCCAAGTTACTTTATCCCTTTGTTATCTATGCTGTGCTTCATAACACTATATTCTTGAGAGATCTAGATTTTTCTGGATCTAGAAATTGCAGAGACTATTGGTAAACCTGAACCAATATTTATTCTAGCTCTTTCCAAATTGGTTAAAAAGTTTTAGTGTCCATAGATCCCACCAACATAGTTAATTGTAATTGAACAAAAAGTCCATCCTCTACAATATTCTGCAATAATTATACTTGAATTAAAGATTAAAGAAGTAAAGATACACTTCCTTTTACTGATCCTGAATCAGCATTTTTTTACTCAAATTACATAATTTATGTCTTTTGAATAATTCCATGATGATCTGATGTCACTATGGCTGATATCAAATACTTATGAATGCCATTGCATTCCTCCTAACCTCAACCCCAAAAGAGTATTTAATGCCTTCTGATATCATTGAAAGAATGCCTTGTTATTGAATGTCATCTGGTTAGATTAGTCCCACTGCACAGAAACTCTACAATGACATCTGCTGATATCAGACTTCTGGTTATAATAAACCCACTACTAGCAAGGATGTTACAACATAAATATGTTAGTAAAGAGGATAGTAAAAATAATAATTATCCCATCAACCAGCTTCATTTGGCTGATCTTAGAAGGTAAGCAAGATCAGACAAGGTTAGTATTTAGTATTTAGTATTTAGTATTTAGTATAAGTTTATTTATAGGCCGCCCTTTTCCCTGAGGGGACTCAGGGCGGCTTACAACTTATGTAGGAGGGGATACATACAATGACGTATAGAACAATACATAATTAAAAAATAGAGCAACATTCATCATTTGGGCGGGGACGGATTATAATCTTTAACCCCAGGCCTGACGGGATAGCCAGATCTTGAGGGCTGTGCGGAAGGTCTGGAGGGTGGTGAGGGTACGAATCTCCACGGGGAGATCGTTCCAAAGGGTCGGAGCTACTACTGAAAAGGCTCTCCTCCGTGTAGTTGCCAGTCGACACTGACTGGCAGATGGAACTCGGAGGAGGCCCAATCTGTGAGATCTGATAGGTCGCGAGGAGGTAATTGGCAGGAGGCGGTCTCTCAAGTACCCAGATCCACTACCATGAAGGGCTTTATGGGTGGTAAGTAGCACCTTGAAGTGCACCCGGAGATCAACAGGTAGCCAGCGCAGCTCGCGGAGGATAGGTGTTATGTGGGTGAACCGAGGTGCACCCACAATCACTCACGCGGCTGCATTCTGGACTAGCTGAAGTCGCCGGATGCTCTTCAAGGGCAGCCCCATGTAGAGTATTGATGAAGACTACTTGGGAATTTCAGAGATATTGACTGGACATCAACAAAAACAATAAATAAATCCCAGAAAGTAATGGCAAGGAAAACTACTTCATTAATGCTACCAAGGAGATTATATAGATACAGGAACTAGGAGTCAACCTTTACTTAAAGGAGATTGTACTTTACTGCAGTAATCCAGTACCATGGTACTATAATGTTGGGAGCTTAGATGTTCTTAATAGGCATAGAATTGCAGTTCTAACTGACTATCAGATTGTTTCTTAATTGCCATGTATAGTATAGACCAGATTTGGAGCTCAATCTCAACTGCTGAAAAATATGGCACTGAGACTGAGAACTAATCTGAACCACGGACTGCCACATTCAACAAAATCTCCCATGGCCTTCATGAAAAAATAATAATGAATTTTCTGAAAATTGAGCAGTATCCATTCTAAAATTTAAGCATGGAGCTGCCACTGGGGGGACACTTTCCCCCATGATAGATCTACCTGCAATACCAAATATCACTGGAATGCCATATTTGGCAGAAGAATTAATTATACAGCAGAGACTCTGCAGCCAGCATATAATATTGATATTTGGGGGAGGAGTCCATATAATCATTCTGTGGGACACAGAAGGACAGATCTATAGTTGTCTGCTACTATAAATTGTTAAAAAGTATTATAACTCTACTCAGATTGTCATTATTTACATGTCAGATGTCTACTCCGAAGCTGCAGCAGAATATGGGGTGGGGGATTAGGAAGGGGGGGTTAATGAAGCAGTGAAACTTTTTAACCTGTTCTTAGGGTAGAGAGAGCGAGAACTAGAAAATGGGAGACACTTTAAAATAAATACAGGGGAAAGAATATCAAACATTTTAACATTCATATTAAATGTCACCATAAAAATATGAAATATCTGATTTACCTAGCTATTTTTTTTTCATGTGAGGTAAATCTTAAAGTGATAGGTATTAAGATTTCTTCTGGTAATTCAATCTATTTTTGGTCGGTCAATAGCCATTTAACTGAGAAAGTTGATAATACTGTACTCTGTCAACATGTTATTACCTTCGATAGTCATATTGGTAATGGAGAAAAGGGAACATTTATCTTGGTTCGGTGATTTTAGAATATTGAATGGCACATAGAAGTTGACACAAGTTTTCTAACATAGGCTTTGGATTTCCTGGCTGGATTTTTTCCCCCTTTTAACTCTTATTTATCTGGCTATTATTTAAGAAGTTGTCATTTACATGAGGAATTAATACCTAGAATCATGATGGCAATGCATGGCACACTTGCCAGAGTGACAAAGCCCTCTCTGTTGGCATGCATGCCATTGTCCCAGGTCAGATTTCCATAGTGTTTCTTTTGCGAATGTCTGTTTCCCTGCAAATGATGGGATGCCCCACCTCCCACCAGCCACTAGTCTTCGGATCTTAGCTATGCATGCACACGTGTCCGTGTGTAGCTTTCAGTTTGACATGCACAAAGTTTGGGCACTCGGTATCTAAAAGGTTTACCATCACTGACCTAGAACATAGAATAGAGCTGGAAGGGACCTCAGAGATCTTGTAGTTCAACCCTCTGCTCAAGAAGGAGACCTTATACCATTTCAGACAAATTACTGCCTAGTCTCTTCTTGAAAGCCTCCAGTGATGGAGCACCCACGACCACTGAAGACAAGCTGTTCCACTGGTTTATTGCTCTCACCATTAGGAATTTTCTCCTTAGTTCTAGGTTCCTTCTGTCCTTGGTTAGTTTCCATATATTGTTTCTTTTTTAAAAAAAACAATTTTGTTTATTTTTACTAAAAAAACAACACACAAAAAAAATAACCATCTTACATTACATTTTGTAGAAAGTGCGTCAATTGGTTACAATTAGCTTTCGTGCATCTCTTCCAGTCATTACTTACATTCATATCGAATATCAAAGTTCTTGATGAGTTGGTGCATCTTATACTCTGGTGCGTCTTATACTCCGAAAAATACGGTATGTACTCTATAAACTTCCATGCAACATCTAGCACACAAAAATCCCACACTATAATGTCAGATCCTAAGTCCCTTCTTCCCCACTTTTCAATAAACTTTTGGCTGCTGTTTTGAACTTTGAACATTGAAACTCTGTGCCATCTATCCCTTTTTTTAAAAAAAAATAGTGTTATTTGTTATGTCAGAAAAACTTTAGTTCATAGGCAAAGAACAATGCAGAAGCCATTGTCTGAAATGTTTCAAAAAGTATCTGGATGACTTCCCAGACTTTTAAATCAATGTTCTAGGAATAGGTGAGACTTAAATGCAATTTTCCAGGCTACATGGGTATAATTATGTGTGGCAAAAGCCAAACACTGATTTCACAATACGAAATGCAGTTATATATAAAGATATTGTGGTGTGAGGATGGTTTGCTGGATCAAGCCTTGGACAACTTGCCATTATTAAAGGAAGCCTGGTTTTTTTCTTCTTTAGCACGTTTCATTGACTCAGATAATAGTACAATAGAGCATCATGCTCCATCTATCAGCTGATGCCAAACTTCAAGGCAGTGATCACAAACTTGCAAACAAGAGTGGATAAAGAAAAAATAGTGCTTTAGAATGGCTATCAACAGAAATATTGTAGCAGGTTCTCAAACAAAACTTCAAATTAAGAACTTTTAAAAGTTTACAGAAGAAATAATATTCATGGAAAAATGGGCTAAAATCTAAAAGGGAGTGAATATTTTTTCATGGAATTTTATGTAAGACAAACATAAACAGGCTAGGAAAGATTCAGAGAAATTCATTCTCACAGGGCATAAATGTACAGATTCATTAAGGTCCTTGAATCAGTGCAAAAGTATGTTGATGGAGAATTTGCTGGCCTAATGCTTGAGCTTCTATTGTGCCTTAATACAGGACAAGTTAAGAAAAACAATTGTTGGATTTCCATATCTTCATTTCCTCTTCTAAGTTTCAACTGTTGGTGGAAAAACAACCACTGCATAAATTGGGATGAGGTTTGGCAACTGAAGTTGGGTGTTTATTATGGTGTGTTTAATGACATATCAAATTGCTCATGAACCAATCACAAGGTACAGAGATTATCCACAAGTATGACTGATGACCAGGCTATTTTAAAATATGCAACTAGTGCTTTTCTAAAAGAAGCTGTCCAAAAAACAGATGGCGGGACAGCAGGATACAAAGTGAAGTGTTAACATAATTACCAAGTGCCTACAAACAGTTCTCCAGATAGAGCTCAGGTTTATAAATGACAAAGGTTACCTTTTTTGCTTAACAATTGCATAGGAAAAATATAGTCATTTTTTTCCCTGAGAATAGTAATTCCTGTGAGTTAAACTGGGGTCTGATCAGAGGTGGTTTCCTACCGGTTCAGACTGGTTCGGCCAAGCAGGTAGTAACTCGGCCTGCCACGCCCCCAAACCAGTTCTATCGACGATGGCGCCATCTTGATTTTCAGCCCTGCGCATGCACAGAACAAACTTCATTGCCATTTTTTTCTCCCTTTTCTAACATTTTGTTCATGGACAGACCTTTTTAGGTGCAAATATGCATGCACACGGAGTAATGCCAGTAGCAACCCACCCCTGAGCCTGATATTTCAGAAAAAGGAGATTTCTTGTATCAGTGCAACAGTGGAAGAGTGAGGCAATCCCATCCTAAGAGCGGTAATTCAGAAAATAATGGAATGCACAGAAATGGACAGATTAATGCTTATTATCAAGGATAGAGAAGAAACCTCCCACCCTCGTCGCTACCGTTTTGGCAAGAGCCAAGGTGGCGCAGTGGTTAGGGTGCAGTACTGCAGCCACTTCAGCTGACTGCTAGTTCTGCAGTTCAGCGGTTCAAATCTCACCGGCTCAGGGTTGACTCAGCCTTCCATCCTTCCGAGGTGGGTAAAATGAGGACCCAGATTGTGGGGGCAATATGCCGACTCTGTAAACTGCTTAGAGAGGGCTGAAAGCCCTATGAAGCAGTATATAAGTCTAACTGCTATTGCTATTGCTATAACTGACTATTTTTGGATGTGGGATGTATTTTATCAATGGCTAGAGTACAGAAACAGAAGTTAGGAAGGAGGAAATATAAGAAGAGAAAATGTTACCCTGGAGAGAGATTTATGATGATATTATGTATTATTGTAATTATCATGATATATAGTTGTATTATTACATTTTCTATATTATTATTTTAGAAATTACAATTTTGTATAGTTTCATCAAAGGCTAAAGTATATTCTACTATGAAAAGTCTTAGAAGCCTTTCAAGAATTTTGTACTCATCAGCCAATCACATGTTAAGAACTAATTTTTAGACTTCTGGAACTTCTATTGTAAGTAGAAAGGTAGCTCATGCACACAAGATTATACAGCATACAGGCTTAGACAATATTATACATCACTCTTGATAATTCTAATTTGACAAGCATTATGCTAACACAATATTTATCCCTGAAAAAAAAATCAGCTTCGACAGACTGGAAAGGGAGGGAGGGAGATAAGTAGACAGGTTTCATAGCGAACAGTCAACATTGTGAAAAGTCAAGATCTCTCATAAATAATTTTTCATAAAGATGTGTCAACTTTCATTAGTTAATAAAGTACTGGGAACCCCACTGAGAACAGCTTCTCAATGTGACAGAGCAATAGAGGCATTTCCACTCTTCTAATGCCTACACTAAGCAATGTTTGTATGAGTGGGTGGGTGGGTGGGTGGGTGAGTGAGTGAATGAAGCAGTGGTGGGATTCAAATAATTTAACAGCTGGTTCTCTGCTCTAATGACCAGCTGGGTAGGCATGGCTCGGTGGTCATGTGATCATGTGGGCATGGCTAACTCAATGTCACTCAGGTCGATGGGCGCTTCGCCTTAGCTGCGACAATGTAATAAGGGTTAACAGGAGAGGCAGTTTCTGTAAGCAGGGCAATAAGGATTAGGCTAGAAATAAAACCAGAATGTTTCCTTCCTGCCTTCCTTACAGGATTAGCTCTGTAAAGTGGAAAGAAACAAAAGGAGATTTTTTCCGACAACCGGTTCTCCAAATTGCTTAGAAAGTTAACAACCAGTTCTCTCGAATAGGTGCGAACCAGCTGAATTCCACCACTGGAGTGAAGGAAGGAAATCCTATGTTCACTGACTAAAAAACAAAAATTTCTAAGTCAATTAGAGGAGAAACATAAATAACTTAGAAACAGATTCTTTTCCGCCAATGATGGGATAGGCTTCGTCACTAAAATGTGCATTTATTAACAAGAATGGTACCATAGGTTGAAAAGTATCATGGATGTTTTCCAGGTGTAATCCTTAGTTCTCTAAACATTTTGCTCTGGGACTCACACCTGATAGTAGCCCTGTTTTGTTGTTCAGGACATAAGAACTGTTTATCGGAAATATATTATATCTGTGTGATGAAATTTATGTGTCAGTCAGTATGATACTAATGAATTTCCAGTTTAGCAATAATTAATTATATATATATATATATATATATATATATATATATATGTATGTATGTATGTATGTATGTATGTATGTATGTATGTATGTATGTATGTATGTATGTATGTATACATACACACATACATACATACACACATGTCAGTATACTGCATATACTTTATCTCCTAGTTAATGAATACAAGTAGCTGTATTTTTATTTAAAGACAGTCTCAGGACTAAAGGGTCTCCGTTGCATTAAATAGTTTAAGTACGCTTGAAGAAAAATGGGTTTTAATTGTACTATTCTTATCATTAGCGAGGAATGCCACATTTAACATACATATGACTAAGCCTAATAAATTAGCTTATTCTTATTGTCTCCTATTAAAAAGTGCTTTGTGAAAGCCTTAATTGGCCAACACAGAATAGGGTGCAGAATCTATATGGCATTCCCCCCCCCCAAAAAAAAAATTGAAGCCAGATTTGAGTTTTCCATGAGCTGACTTCTTTCTGTTGCCTACTTTTAGGCATTATCGATTTTCTGTGTTGAAATGACATATGTATCTAAAAAGAAATGTTTTCAGCATATCAACTATCTATATACTTTGCCATTAATTGCATTATATATGTGGATCCTATACAGCTCATAAACGCAAAGCATTCATATAGCCTTCCCTCTAAGATGTGCTATAACTCTTAATGCACTTGGCAAGCCTATGATAGTATTTCCTCTATAATTAAGCTGTAAGTGTCCTGAGATCAGTTTTCCTTTTTTAAACATCATATATCATTCACTAGCTTTTATGTTTTGTCCATATTCCAGTAAAGTTCAATCAGTGCTTTGGCACAAACAGTGAAATAAAAGATTTTCCATATTAGGATTTTCATTTTCACTGCTTCCCTAAATATCCATACAAATGTCAGAATTCAATTGTCATATATGTAACAATGATAACCTCTTTGAAAATACATTGTGTGGTATTTGGCTTGTCTTCACATTTGAACTAATGGGTAACAAAGGAAATGTTCTTAGATAACTTATATATAATGGCAGAGTGAATGGGAAAAAATGAGTTTGCGTGGGGAAATATACCATTTATTGTTTAATTTCTTATTGCAGTAAAGTCAGGTAGTTCCGTCAAGTTCAATCTTAAATTAACATTGTATGCCATTTGTTAGCTTAATACCAACATGACAAATCACAATTAATTTGTATTTATGAGCCGTGGTGGCGCAGTGGTTAGAGTGCAGTACTGCAGGCTACTTCTGCTGACTGCTGTCTGCCTGTAATTTGGCAGTTCAAATCTCACCAAGCTCAAGGTTGACTCAGCCTTCCATCCTTCGGTGGTTGGTAAAATGGGGACCCAGATTCTTGGGTGCAATAGGTTGACTCTGTAAACTCCTTAGAGAGGGCTGTAAAGCACTGTAAAGCAGTATATAAAAGTCTAAGTGCTATTACTATTAAGTCAGTTTAATAATCATGAACAAATTATGTAATTAACTAACAAACCCATATGTTTTATCAACCATATGCCAGTCCCAAGCCCAGAAAATGGTGAGGATTAAGAAAAGTAATGGTGAACTACTCTGATATCACCGGAATATTTTATGGTAATTACTCAATATGGTTCAAATATGGAAACCAACATAAGATGTTCCAGGCTGGATGGTAGCCTGAAAGCTACTGGAGAAGGGCAAGGACTAACTTTCAGTAGCCAGGGTTTATATGACATTGTTGGAGGAAAGCCTTTGGGAAGTCCAACAATTGACAGTGCCCTTTACAAAAGAAGTCTCCTACCCTGTACAAAGGGTATGGAATGCTAGAGGCATGTCCCTTGGAAACCTGAAATTGTAAAAAGAGAAATAAATAGAGCTAACACAGACATCATTAGCATCGGTGAGTTACACTAGACAGGAAGTGGTCAATTCAATTCAGACAATTTTATGATTTATTCTTCTGGAGACAATATAATCAGATGAAAAGGAGTTGCATTTTGCATAAGCAAATAAATGGCTAACTGTGTTGAGAATCACAGAACATACAGCGATCACACATCTATCCAAATTTGAGGCAAACCACTCAACATCACCATACTACAAATCTATATCCCAACTGTAGACTCAATTGATGATGAATCTGAACTGTTTTACAGTGAGCTTCAATGTGCTTTCAAACGACATCTGGAATGGAGGAAGCACAAGAGGTATCACATCAGAGAGACAGGACATCACTAAATATATGGATTAATTTAAAAACTAGGCCAACAAAAATTCAACATCAACTGAATAATACTGTGTGTTACTTTGTCTAATATCCCTCCATAATTTATTTTTTTTACATTAAACAAGCTATTTTTATAATTAATTAATTAGTTTTAACATTTTACAATTTATGATGGATTAAGAAAATGTATATAGTATATTACAATATTACATATTTATTAATTTTAAAACTTTGATAATTATATTTGTGTATAATTGCAAACTTCAGATCACCTGCGTATATACACCTGGATGTTTGTTTGTGTGTGTGGGTATGTATGTATGTATGTATGTATGTATGTATGTATGTATATGTATGTATATGTATGTATGTATGTATGTATGTATGTATGTATGTATGTATGTATGTATGTATGTATGTATATGTATGTATGTAGGTCTTCGGTTATTCGGGTTTTCTCCCACATAAAATTGGAGGTGTCTTGGCGACGAGATGTCGCATTGCTCCTGGAAGCACGAAGCCTGAAGATGACTGATGAGACTTCCTCAAAACGTCGCCAAGACACCTCCAATTTTACGCGGGAGAAAACCTGAATAACAAAAGACCTACATACTAACACCCGCGAAAACCTCAGAAAACATGTGTGTGTGTATACATACATACACACACACACACACACACACACACACACACACACACACACACACACACACACACACACACACACACACACACACACACACACACACATATATATATATATATATATATATATATATATATATATATATATATATATATATATATATATATATATAATGATGTTTGAACAGAGCTGCAAGGAAAAACAACATCAAAAGCAAAAAGCCTTGGTAATCTTGGGTGCCTTTTATACTGATTTGGAAAGAGTAATTCTCTGGAAGACCTCAATATTCCTAGTGGATGTTATGTCTTTACATTTGGTTAAAGATAATTTATAAAGATGATGACTGTGAGCAGAAATTGAGATTGAGTAATACAAGTATAGTGTTTCTCTTATTATTTTTAATAAGAGAGAATGTGAAGTAGGAAACAAAAAGTATGAAAGAAATAGATAAAACATAATTCAAAGAATAATAATTAATGACTCCAAATTCAACTACTGGTGATGGAATCCAATAGAAAACTGATCTTCCTTCCTTCCTTCCTTCCTTCCTTCCTTCCTTCCTTCCTTCCTTCCTTCCTTCCTTCCTTTCTTCTGTTGGTACCTCTGTAAAGAGTAACCAGATTCATCAATCACTTAATTCTTGAGGTCAGTGCATGTCAGTTGGATGCTTCCGTCTGATGAAGAAGTAGGAAAAAAAGTCAGATGTTTTGCCATGGGTACAGATCAAGAAAGACAGAGACTTAGCAGAATAGAAATGGAAAAGTAGTAGTATATGTAGTATTAAATTGTGTATTAAAATGAATTAAACTCAAACTGACAGGATTTTTTTAAAAAAAGCATTGAAGCATTAAACTGCTATTAAAAACATTCTCTACTTCAAGTTGCTTCCCTTACAAACTTTGAAAAAACATTCTAATTATAGGCATACTAATCTAGCATACTAATGAAAGGCATGCATAGTTTTTATACTTGTTGTTTCAAAAGTTTTATTTCTTTTAAGGCAAACATTTCATCATTCCTCAATCAGTAAGACATCGAAGTACAATTTTTTGTATGTCAAAATAATTCTAGTTTACCACCAAATTCTTGTTTAGCCTAATATATACCCCTCCCTCCCTCCACTCTCTCCCCCAACCCCCCTATATCTCCTCCCCCGACTTCCCAGAACCCGTACACGGTATGAATTTCTAACAAACACCATAGTTTTTATACTTGGAGCAAAGGCCAATGTCATCAAAGTAACAACACATATTCACATCCCGCTATCAAGCAAATTCTACCATTTACAGTTATTGTCAAATTCTGTCAGTACTTGCATCCTAGGACATAATACAAATATGTATGTCAGTCAGGACATTTGTGTGATGAAGTCAATGTGATTTCAATATACATATATCTTTATTTGCTCCCTTTGTTACCCATATTCACAGAAACATATCTGAATGCCTGTGTACAGGGCGGGGCATAACCTTTTCCTAGGGGGTCACAGCAACACTTGTAATAACAACACAAATAATTCATACACCATTCGAAAGCCCATCAAAAACTGAGTTTATTGACACGATTTAATAGTCAGTATGACCACCATTAGCCCTTCGAACAGCATTCAAACGAGGTGGATAAGAACACAACAAATCTTCAAACAGTTCCGTTCGATTTTCCAGATTTTTCAACACAGTTTCCAAATTCATTCTCAAAGTTTCAACCGAAACAAATTTAACATTTAATAGCTCATTCAATTCAGTTTTTTATGGGCTTTAAAATGAGGTGTCGCGGAAGTTGTAAACTGCTGTCAATCTTGCTGTGACCCCCTAGGAAAAGGTTATGCCCCGCCCTGAAAATTGAACGGAACTGTTTGAAGATTTGTTGTGTTCTTATCCACCTCGTTTGAATGCTGTTCGAAGGGCTAATGGTGGTCATACTGACTATTAAATCGTGTCAATAAACTCAGTTTTTGATGGGCTTTCGAATGGTGTATGAATTATTTGTGTTGTTATTACAAGTGTTGCTGTGACCCCCTAGGAAAAGGTTATGCCCCGCCCTGTACATACCTAACCTCCCAAACAGTGTAGTCTACATACTGTCTGAAGTTTCTTAAGCTTTGTCAGTGTTGTCTGTAACATCTTGCTATTTTTTTAATTAAACCTTGATTTGACTATAGAATTTCTAATATCATCGATAATATTTAATATAAATGTTCAATAAATGATAAGTTTCCAGAAGACAAAAATTGCATTCTTCCCTCTATACAGGTGAAACTCGAAAAATTAGAATATGTGCAAAAGTCCATTTATTTCAGTAATGCAACTTAAAAGGTGAAACTAATATATAAGATAAGACTCATTACATGCAAAGCAAGATAGTTCAAGCCGTGATTTGTCATAATTGTGATGATTATGGCTTACGGCTCATGAAAACCCCAAATCCACAATCTCAGAAAATTAGAATATTACATGCAATCAATAAAATAAGGACTGTACATAGAACAATACTGGACCTCTGAAAAGTATAAGCATGCATATGTAGTCAGTACTTGGTTTGGGCCCCTTTTGCAGCAATTACTGCCTCAATGCGGTGTGGCATGGACGTTATCAGCCTGTGGCACTGTTGAGGTGTTATGGAAGACCAGGATGCTTCAACAGCGGCCCTCAGCTCTTCTGCATTGTTCGGTCTCATGTCTCTCATCTTTATCTTGGCAATGCCCCATAGATTCTCTACAGGGTTCAGGTCAAGTGAGTTTGCTGGCTAAACAAGCACAGTAATCCCATGGTCATTGAACCAGGTTTTGGTGCTTTTGGCAGTGTGGGCAGGTGCCAAGTCCTGCTGGAAAATAAAGTCAGCATCCCCATAAAGCTCATCTGCGGAAGGAAGCATGAAGTGTTCCAAAAACTCCTGGTAGACGGCTGCGTTGACCCTGGACTTAATGAAGCATAGTGGACCAACACCAGCAGATGATATGGCTCCCCAAATCAACACAGACTGTGGAAACTTCACACTGGACTTCAAGCATCTTGCAGTGTGTACCTCTCCATTCTTCCTCCACACTCTGGGTCCTTGGTTTCCAAATGAGATGCAAAAGTTGCTCCCATCAGAAAAGAGGACTTTGGTCCACTGAGCAACAAACCAGGTCTGTTTTTCTTTAGCCCAGTAAGATGCTTCTGACGTTGTTTCTTGTTCAGGTGCGGCTTGACAAGAGGAATACAACATTTGAAGCCCATGTCCAGGATCCCTCTGTGTGTGGTGGCGCTTAATGCACTGACTCCAGCCTCAGTCCACTTCTTGTGAAAGTCCCCAACACTTTTGAATGGCCTTTTCCTGACAATCCTCTCCAGGCTGCGGTCATCCCTGCTGCTTGTGCACCTTAAGAGCCAAGGTGGCACAGTGGTTAAATGCAGCACTGCAGGCTACTGCTAGATCAGCAGGTCAGCGGTTCAAATCTCACCGGCTCAGGGTTGACTCAGCCTTCCATCCTTCCGAGGTGGGTAAAATGAGGACCCAGATTGTTGGGGGCAATATGCTGACTCTCTGTAAACCGCTTAGAGAGGCCTGAAAGGCCTATGAAGCGGTATATAAGTCTACTGCTATTGCTATTGCTATTGCTTTTTCTTCCACACTTTCCCCTTCCACACAACTTCCTATTAACGTGGTTTGATACACCACTTTGGAAACATCCAATTTCTTTTGCAATTACCTTTTGAGGCTTTCCCTCCTTATGAAGGGGGTCAATGATGATTTTCTGCACAACTGTCAGGTCAGCAGTCTTTCCCATGATTGTGATTCCTACTGAACCAGACTGAGAGACCATTTAAAGGCCCAGGCACCCTTTGCAAGTGTTATGGCTTAATTAGCTGATTAGAGTGGAACACTTTGAGCCTAGAATATTGCAACTTTTCACAATATTCTAATTTTCTGAGATTGTGGATTTGGGGTTTTCATGAGCTGTAAGCCATAATCATCACAATTATGACAAATCATGGCTTGAAGTATCTTGCTTTGCATGTAATGAGTCTATCTCATATATTAGTTTCACCTTTAAGTTGCATTACTGAAATAAATGAACTTTTGCATGATATTCTAATTTTTTGAGTTTCACCTGTATATTTGTGGGAAAATACGTATTTATATTTTAATTATTAAGCTATTTTGGCCTAAAATGTATTTGATTCAGCAGTTTTTTTTTAAAAAGTCGTATGTTTCATTACTTGGTATTGTGGTATCTATGACAGAATAGAATTAATTACATAAAAAGGGGCCAAGATTTTACAGAGGGTTCATTTTTTTCTTGACTCCTCCTTTTCTTCATCTTTTTTTCTCTTCTCATTTCAATTCTCTTCTTCCTTTTCCACCTCCTTCCACAAATAAACACACCTTTCTGAGGTGAAAATCCATCCATCATCCATCCATCATCCTTGGCAACTCTTTGCTGACAGAACAAGATCATCTTGCTGAAACTGGCAACTACAGATTTGTATCTTTAAGGTAGGAGCCAATTCATATGGTGAACAATAGTCCAATGTCACAGCAGAATGTATGGATGGCACTACACAGAACCACAGCAGTTGTCCTCTTTGGCAGTTGAACTTTCAGCTTTTGTTTCCAGGCTCCCTTTCCAAATATTGTCAAAATAAAAGGAGCTGTCTTTCTGAAGTAGTTGAATTCTTGAAAAAAAAAAGTCCTCAAAAAACAAAAAAAAAAACAAAAGGGAAATTCTAGACAAACATGATTGAAGATAAATAGCTGAAAGGTTAAGAATGAGAAGCAATCCCTGAAAAATTACTATTGCTATTGTGCGTGACCAATTAATCCACTGGAATCCAACTTTATTGATAAATTGGATAAAGAAAAATTCAGTTAAAATCTCTTTCTCAATCCAAAGCTTGTTTGTAACTCTCAATTTAACATACCTCAGTGTTCTGACCCCCCCTTCTCCGTTCAGGAACGAAAGCCAAAACAGACGTACGAAAGAATGTTTTAATCAGTCCAGACTCTTGTTGGCTGCAAGCCCAAAATAAACAAAGAGATAATCACTCTGGCAAAAAGTCCTATAAACCTACGCAGCACTGCAAACAGGCTTCTCACAGCAAACCACTTTTCCAAGTTGGTTTCTCTTAATTCGTGAACGTGAACGTTGACTCCTGCAAACAGGGCGTGGCACCAACAGTCTCTTTTATAATCAGGAGAGGATCTTAATCAGCATCAGCTAAGCATAATCATCTCTTACAATTACTCAGTTGTTCCTTCCGTCGAGTAGCCCTTCGGCGGCGTGCATCCTGAAACAACTCCCAAATGTTTTCCTGAACACTCCCTCTGATCCAAGATTCCGTCACCACCTTGTGGCCGACCAGTCTCTCCTCGCCCTGCTCGGAGTCAGCACCCTGTCTAGGGTCCTCCATCTCCTCCAGGGCCAAATCATAACACCCCTCACTGTCGGAGTCTGGTGGCAGCTCCAACGGCTCCTGCCGGGCCACAACACCTCAGTTAGTGGACTTTGGATTTAAAGGACAAAATGTGCTAGGCCAGAAAGTGCCATCTGGTACATAATACAGTAGTTAATAATACACTACTATAATGCAAAACTATCATTTCAGTTCCTTTGGTTTCTGGATCAGTCCAGTCAGTAACACACCTTCGAGACACCCAATCCACCATACTTGTGATTCCTACTGTTGCTTTTAATTGTAGGGTTAGTGTTGTAATGCCCAGACTTCACACTGCCTCTCCCCTTTAGTTATGGCTTAATCTGCTTTTATCTTCTTTCTCTTTTGCTTCTTGATATTAAACCCATACCTCATTTACAAATCCTTAAGCTTTAATAGACATGAGTATAATCAGAATCATACAATTACAATAATTATAAAACAATTACAATAATTACAATAATAAAGCAATTACAATAATTCTTCTCTGTAGACCATGGATGTCAAACTCGCAGCTCGCAGGCCAGAAGGGGTGGGGGGAAAGTCACGATATGTCACGTGACGATGCCATGATGATGGGAGTTTGACAGCCCTACTCTAGACCTACCACTAATTCCAATTTCAAACTGGCTGCGGAATTCCGGGAGCTGAAGTCCACAAGTCTTAAATTTGCCAAGAATGGACACCCCTGATCTAGAGTCTCCAACACACTCTCAATAATTTCTATGCAAAAGTAAAAGCCAAGATTTAAATAGATGAGGTCTGCTGCAATTAGGAAATAACTCTAGCAATTATGAAAAGCAGCTTCCACAGAGCTAGGAATCTGTCAGACAGGTAGCCCCTGAGTTTAAATCCTTGGTTTCTTTTTCCCCCTTTTATATCTTCCTTTCGTAGCTGCTATTATAGGGAAAGATTGAGGAAACATGCAAAGGAAAGTAAAAAATGAACATTTGAAATGGCCTCCTCCTCCTCACTCTTTGCAGCCAGACTGTGAGTTAATGCCCAGTATAAACTTCTTTACCTACAACTGGGATAAGACTGCACACAGAGAAATGAAAAATTAATTACTTTCTTGTTCTTTGAACAGCTGGCAAAATAGATTTGCTGAAGCTGCTCAACACAGCACACAGACAGGCAGATCAAGGCATTATGTCCAATCAGGTCAAAAGCTTACCATAGCAGCACAGGGAAACATAAGTTGGTGTGAAAATATAGCTGTGGAAAACTAATTCTTTAGGAGTGCTTCTTTAGAAAAAGCAAAGAAGCAACTCCTTTATGTTTCTTTTAAGGAAAGATTGTTGCTTTAAAGGTGAGCTCTTTCATAAATCAAGCTCAGTGCTCAGTAACTTCATCAATGTAGTTCATATGGTTTTCTTTCATTACATTTTGAACTTATTCTGCATTCATGTTAATGGAAGAGTAGTTTTAGATCATAGCAATAGCAATAGCAGTTAGACTTATATACCGCTTCATAGGGCTTTCAGCCCTCTCTAAGTGGTTTACAGATCAGCATATTGCCCCCAACAATCCGGGTCCTCATTTTACCCACCTCGGAAGGATGGAAGGCTGAGTCAACCTTGAGCTGGTGAGATTTGAACAGCCGAACTGCAGATAACAGTTAGCTGAAGTGGCTGCAGTACAGCACTCTAACCACTGCGCCACCTCGGCTCTATGAGATCAAGGGTGTTAAAGGAACAATAGCTTTAGATCAGGGGTGTCAAACTCAAGGCCATTGGGCCACCCTGGAAACAGCAAAAGATCGGCCCATAGTGCCTCCGCCAGGGAAAATGGAGCTCTGTTTTTGCTGGCAGAGGGTTGCAGGAGGTCATTGCAGCTGAAAATGGCGCTTAGGAGCCCGTTTTTACTGGCAGAGTGCTTGGGCCACCACAGGCATCCCCTACAGCAGTGATGTCAAACTGGCCACGCCCACCCTGGCCACGCCCACCCTGGCCCCCAGGGCCAAACACAATCCTGATGCGTCCTTCAGTGAAATTGAGTTTGACACCCCTGCTTTAGATTTTTAACAAAAAAAGTTACAATTATCCACCTCTACAAATATTTAAAACCCATTGTAAAAATTAAGGGCTAATCCCCCTATATTCAGTAAGTCACTGCATTGCTATGTGGAGTTAAATATGAAGATAGATTCTATTAGCATTGTGTCCTGCTACACACTCTACTCTCTATAAGGATTCAAGTATTTGCCTTATAACTCCTTGTCTAGTAAAACACCAGGGGAATTCTGATCTTTTTTGTCTGTGTGTAGAGCTGTTATTTGGATCATTATGATTCAGTATTCTTGAACATAATTAAATTTTGTTATCCTTCCTGTAAAATTGTTACTTTCTTTTTATTTTTAATGTGTTTCTCTTTGCAATTCTAGTTAGCGACTATAATAAAACATTTTTTTTTTTTTAAATAACAAAGGAAGTGATGTGCAGATTTAATCACAATGGCTGGCTCTTTTGAATAAGACTTTGAAAATTAATAAACTAGTTGTATGTACTAGTTTTAAAATTCCTATTAAATGATTGTGCATTTATTGGAAACACACAATTGGGGACAATTAAAAGCTTTTCTCATCTTTAAATCAGAGAACAGCTTTTGGTATTTAGCACCAGAATAAAATTATGCTTCGTTCAACACTGTGGCTGGATGGGATTTAATATGTTCAGCATGTATGCAAGGAATGAAGTTCAATCATTTGTATGTTTTTCATTTTTCTTAAATTCTTTTATAAACAACAATCTTACATTATGTTTTGATAGATGACCAATGATAGCAATCAGAGAATGATAAAGTTGGAGGAAGTTATATGTTCAAACATATGTTTTAGAGGCAAAATTACAGAAGAAATATCTTTCAATTTTCATTTATTTTTATTTTAGTACAAATAAGATATGCCAAAAATTACAGTCCCAAATATCACTTATTTATTAATTTACTGGTTTATTTATGGAGTATACTGCCATTTAACCTCATAATAATTCACAACAAAGATAAAAATTAAAACTTTCATTTTAATATAACATAATGTCCAGAATAAACAATATGAAAAAAATATAGCATGGGTGGTAACAATATAACATAATAATCAGCAATCATTAATCCACATTTGATTAATTTTTGATCGATTTATGCCACCAAGATCCAATTTCACATTCCTTAATCTTTTACTGTTTTGTTTAGCTGTAGTTCTGAATAAGCCAGGAAGATTAATTTTGTTTTACACACAGTATGATAGAGAAATTCAAATGTCAATTGTGCGTTGACAACTCCTTCCAAACCATTAATTTGTGTCCAGGCCTTTGATCGAGTTGTAATGCCTAAGGATTCATTATATGGTATTTTATTCACTCTGACTGACAGCCATGACTTTTACACATGAATGGTGCTTGGTGGCTTAGAGATAAGAGAACAATTACTTTGACATTCTCATTAATTTGTCTGATTCTAAAATGTTGCTTTGTTTAAAGAAAGTCTTGTGTACACAGTAATTTCTATGTCACACAGCATATTGAATGTAATGTTTGAAATGCATGTTTGCAAAAACATTTTTCAGGAAATTTTAGCACTTTGCTTATGGGCAAGGGTGCTAATTTCAATATTTTTTAATAATTTCCAAGTATTTTTGATATATATGTAATGTTACCATTGTTTGCAAGACAGTTGGTTGATCACTTTTAACTTTGAAAGATTGATGTTTTACAGGTGTTCGTTGATTTTGTATAATAAAACTTCATTCCATAAGGTAATATAATGTGATGGTTAGTTTTTGTTTAGCTAATTATGTGATCTGAACACTGTGATCTGTAAACCATATTTCACCGTTTAGTGCAGTGATGGTTAACCTTTCCGGCACTGAGTGCCAAAACTGGAGAGCCTGCATGCGTTTGTGTGCCAGAACGCTGGAACCTGGAAGAGAGCAGCTGGCCAGTGTGCATGGCAGGCAGCTGCACTTCTGGGTACCAGCACACAAATAGCAGTAGACTTATATACCGCTTCATAGGGCTTTCAGCCCTCTCTAAGCGGTTTACAGAGAGTCAGCATATTGCCCCCAACAATCTGGGTCCTCATTTTACCCACCTCGGAAGGATGGAAGGCTGAGTCAACCCTGAGCCGGTGAGATTTGAACCGCTGAACTGCTGATCTAGCAGTAGCCTGCAGTGCTGCATTTAACCACTGCGCCACCTTGGCTCTTATGTGCACAGGCCAGCTGATCCAGCACACATGCACACAGGAGAACAGCTGCTCTCTTCTGGGTTTTTCAAAGACCAGCTGGCCAACGTGCATGCATACAACAGAACCCAGAAAAGAGCAGCTGGCCAGTGTGCATGCATGCAACGGAACCCGGAAAAGAGCAGCTGGACAGTGTGCATGCATGCAACGGAACCCAGAAAAGAGCAGCTGGCCGGTGTGCATGCATGCAACGGAACCCATAAAAGAGCAGCTGGCCGGTGTGCATGCATGCAACAGAACCCAGAAAAGAGCAGCTGGCCGGTGTGCATGCATGCAACAGAAACCAGAAAACCAGCTGGCTATGGCGCATACTACAGAGAGAGTTCTTTGTGCAACCTCTGACATGGGTGCCATAGGTTCGCCATCCCGGGTTTAGTGTATTATGCAAAGGTAACCAATAATTATTTATACAATGAGTCATGGCTACCAGACTTACCTACCAGTCTAGAAGAAAAGTGATTGACAAAAAGCCTCCACAAGGATAGTTTCAATATACTGCAACCAATCTTTTTCTTTTCATTTTTGGCGAGCAATTTTTTCTTGATTGATTAGCTATTCCATCAAAGTCTGGAACAAAGATTTTAAAATGAATAGAAGGAAGAGCGCAGATCGCGAAGTTACCTACTAGTGGCCAAACAATAGACTGAACTGGCACAGTCTTCGCTACGAATACACTCTACCCCATTTCTGGAACCATACATAAAAAAATGAATATATGAACATTTTATCCAAAATTACATGCCCTCCTTTTTGGTCATCTGGTTTTTCTTATGTTTGATTATATGTAATTATATATATGTGTTATACTAAGATATACGGTGTTGTAAGAATAATGCCCATGTTAAAGGTGGATATTGATAACTAAAGACTCTTCATAAGGTAGCTTTGAAAAGCGTATTTTGACCTAATAGAATCTCTTTTACCTACTATACTATAGAGTCATCTCAATTTATCCAATTAGCCAACTATTTTCTACTATGATTATTGACAGATTGCTAATGTCTTCAACAGAAGCTTTTTTCCAATACCAGAATATGATCCATTCAACTAGAAATCCAATATCTCCTGCAGGCAAAACATGTGAGGTATCACTGAACTATAGTCCCTCTCTTCTCATATTATGCTCCCCAATAAAAGCCTTTTCAGGCTCAGTGAATTGCAAACAATGCTGAGCACTAGAAGTGTATGAGTTGCAAATTTTACAATCCCCTAATTAGTTTAATTGCTAGCAGGGCTCAATGGGTGACGTTTTCAGTCGAGGTTCGGTTAGTATGCCACAGGCAGTATGTTCAAAATCAGAAGAGGAAGCTAGACATAGCTAACAGAGTTGAACATCAACAATTCCGAGCATCAGCTCTTTGGAAGCAAAATTAATTTGTTTCTGCGATGTAAACCACAGTACTTCATATAGTAGTTACTCCTTCTCCATCCCTTCCAGCTGATATGAAGTTAAGCGGCAAATGTTATCGGAACACTAAACGATGCTGCATTTAATTAAAATGCCCTTAATTTGCTTAGTTTGAAATTGTACCCCTTGCTTTAATTAACTATAATCTGATGGAAGCTTAGCTTGGAAGTGCATTTTTTGTATTGTTTTGCTGATTTCGGCAATATCCACAATAAACATCACATTGTTTTTTTCTGCCAACGTGAGTTAATTATTTATCAGGGAGATGGGAAAGTAGGTAGAGTATGCTATCTAGTCTACTTATGCATGAACCACACTACGGTGCATGGAAACTGGTGTTTTATTGGTGTGAATAAAGAGAAGTTCTTTGGCAGTGTTAACTTTAGTTTGCAGATCATATTCAATATTTTGTCTCATAGCAGTGAGTCACTGTGACATAACACAGGAAAACACCTTATAAAGACACATCATTCCCAACTGAAGAGTTGAGGTGGAATGAATTGCCTCATTTTATAGTAGTGTTTTGTGCTTGGGAGTGTTTGTGTTTGGGAGGATTTGGGTCCTATGCAGGGGTGGGTTCCTGCCAGTTCTAACCTCCTCTATAGAAGAGGTTCCACAAATCTACAGTGCCGTTTAGAACTGGTTCCAGCTCCCTCCCCCTGCCTGTCCGCACATCATCAAGATGAAGAGCGAGAGGAGGAATTCTGGGAGTTGAAGTCCACAAGTCTTAAAGCTGTCAAGTTTGAACACCCCTGGGGTTTTTTTCTAAAGGGTTAGGGGTGCAATGGTCTTGTAACTTGACAGCTTTAGGACTTGCGTGCTTCAAATGCCAGAGTTTCTGAACCAACATTTTGGTTGCTAAGCAAGAGCATTATTAAATGAGTTTCACCACATTTTACAATTTGGTCACGCCCACCCAGCCACATGACTGCCAAGCCACTCCCACAGTCACATGGCCAGAAAGCCACACCCACAAAGCAGGCCACCACTGGTCCTATGAATACAGGACTCTTAACTTTTTCCTGACAGATCAGTCCTAAGATAGTTACTGAAGATCTTCAGATCTTCAAACTTGCTAAATGTGTTTGCAATTGCTTTATTACAAACTTAGTTCTAATATATTATGAAGGAATCTTCCTTGTTAAGGAAAATGTGCAGCACTTTTCCCTCGAAAAAAGCTTTTTCTTGAAGTACTTTGGGAGCTAAGTTGTAAAAAAAGGCATACACACATCATATTTCCTTCTTCTCCATATGCTTAGTTTGATTCATATCTTTCTATTTGCCTTACGTTATAGTTCAGCTTTCATTGTGACTCATTAAAAACGTCATAAGAGGTATAAAGAAAATAAGGGTTGTCACAGAATAAGAATGAAGTTGAGTACAGCTTCAGAACTTTTTTCACAGTAGCAGCAATTATATTATTGTTAGAATGAAATACTGCAATACTGCATATTTGGAGGAGTGGACAATAGACATGTTCTAACACCTGATCCTCTGTTAAGTAATCGAAGCTCAGACAGTCATAAGCCCAAGGTAATCAAATGAACCTCAGTGTCAGTGCGTCGGCTGAAAAGGTACGTTGCTCCTGCTGCAGCTCCTCCCCAGTTGGGGAGGGGCCATGTGTGATGTCACAGGGATTCCAACCCTGAATGCAGGCCCAGCTCAACAGGTAAGTCCTCCAGCAGAAGCGAGGCAGATTGAGATGGCGTCCAAGTGGGCTGCTGGTAGGCGGTGGCTAGTTGCAGGTATGCGGAGGTGAGGCCGACTGGGGGAAGGCACTGCTTTCTGTTGGAAACCAGCACCTCAGTTGGTCAATGTGGCTCTGCCATTCTCGTCCATCCTGCAGGATGACCCTGTAGGAACAGGAGCCTGTTAAGTGTGTGATAATGGCTGGCACCCACCTAGGTTTCCCTGTGAAGTTTCTGCCGAAGACTGGGTCCCCCTCCCTGAAGTGATGAGTGTGTTGCCCTAAGCTTTGAGTTTTTGATCTGTGTATTGGGGGTGCAGCTGTCCAAGGTTGTTCACAGGTGCCAACCCATCAGCAGCTCCACAGGGCTTTTGTTGATAGTGAGGCATGGAGTGGAGTGTTGGTTCAGGAGATAGGCCGCTACCTTGTCGGGCCACTCTCCCTGATCCATCTGCCCTAGCACTTCCTTGGCCGAGTGGACAGCCCGTTTCACTCGGCCATTGCAAGAGGGGTTACAAAAAGGGCAGTGAGGGCATGGCGGATACCTAGGCCAGCTAGGAACCCTGGGAAACCTGCAGTGGTAAATTGTGGCCCATTAGTGCATATCAGTGTATCTGGCAGGCCATGGGTGGCGAACATGTACTGCAACTCCTTTATTGTGGCTTCCATGGTGGTGGACGACATGAGTAGAAGCTCAAGCCATTTAGAGTAAGCATCCACCACCACCAGGAAGTTTCAGCCATGGAATGGGCCCGCGTAGTCCACATGGACCCTGAACCAGGGTGCTCTGGGCAGTTCCCATTCCTGGACTGGCACGGTGGGAGGCACTGATCAGGATTATTGACAGGGTCAGCAATGGGCCACCCATGCCACAATGGCCTCATACATCTTGGGCCACCAGACATAGCTAACTATGCCAGGGTGGCCTAAGTGGAGGCGGTCTAAAACCTGGACCACAAGGTTGGAGGAACTACCACGCTGTCTCCCCACAGTAGACACCCCCTTTGGGCAGAGAGTTCCAGCTGGTGAAGTTTAAAGGGCTTTAACTCTTTGGGCACTTTGCCCAAGGGTCACCCCTATGCACCCAGCTGAGAACTTGGGAAGTGATTGAGTCAGCCTACGAGTTGTGGGCGACATCAGAGGTGGAGGTTGGGAGGCTAACATCCTCTATGGAAAGCATAGAGGAAGCCGAGGCAGGGTCTTTGTCAATGGTGGGGAGGGGACAGTGGATTAGGGCATCAGCCTGACCTAGTTGCTTCCCAGGGCAGTACTGCAGGGAATAGGTCTAGGCAGCCAAGAATTCTGTCCATCGCGATATGCGCGGTGACAGAATAGTGGGGGGGGCAGTCACCAGCCAGAAGCCCAAGGAATGGTTTATGGCCAGTGATTAAAGTAAAGTGGCGGCCACAGAGATATTCATGGAACCTTTTAATCCAGGAAACTGCAACCAGAACCTCCTTGTCAATCTGGCTGTAGTCTCTCTGTTGTGGAGAGAGTCTGGGACTAAAAGGCAATGGGAGCCTCCAAGCCATTTGGGAAGACATGGCTGAGGACGGCCCCCACTACGTAGGAAGCGGCTTGGCGGTCAAGGGTCTTTCCGATCTTGTAGCAGTCATGCCACAGTGCAAAAGTTTGGCGCTCTTGGTGGACAGGTGGAGGGCAGAAAAGCGGCTGGTTGGCCGAGGGCAGATTGGCACTGCAGATATGGGCCAAGTGTCCTTTTTTGTTGCAATGGCAGCACGTAGCAGTCTTGAAGGGGCAATCCCTGCATGGCTGGGCTCTGCTGCAGCCCAAGCAACCACCCAGAGAGGCTTTGGCCATAGCAATAGCAATAGCAGTTAGACTTATATACTGCTTCATAGGGCTTTCAGCCCTCTCTAAGCGGTTTACAGAGTCAGCATATCGCCCCCACAGTCTGGGTCCTCATTTCACCTACCTCGGAAGGATGGAAGGCTGAGTCAACCCTGAGCCGGTGAGATTTGAACCGCCGAACTGCAGCTAGCAGTCAGCTGAAGTGGCCTGCAGTACTGCACTCTAACCACTGCGCCACCTCGGCTCTGTGGGCCACTTGGTTTGTAGTGCTTTCAGTTGGCCCACTTGGTTGTCATCTTTGATCGTCTCTTCAAGTGGAGCGAGGTCATCAATTAGGCAGGTCTTGGGGGAGGAGGAGAACTGCTGGCACTGCTGGATTTCAGCCTGTCGACATCTCAGCTGCTCTGGCTTCATCCTTGTCAGGTCCACAAGTCTTAAATTATAACTCAGTTGTTATAATATTAAGCTTAGTTCTTTTTGTAATTTGCATTTTCATTGTTGACTTTGCCAATTTGAAAGAAAAAAATATATCCCCAATGCTGTTTTGTGGACATGTCATAGACACTCTCTGTGATGGTTAATTATTTGCAAAATGCTTATTTACACAAAGACAAATTGAGCCTTAAGTCAGGTGAGACAGGTGAATTCCAAGAGAAATCTCAGGGGCCCACTGAAACCCACGGGGAGTGTGTGGAGAAAATGCCAAATTCCCCAGACTTGATCAAAGGAATTTTTTCAGCTGTTTGAAGAAAATAGTTAGTCCTAAGATACACATTTGTTCCCTTGAGCAGAAATGCCACTGACACAGGGCAAGCATGTTGTTTGTTGATTTCTGCTTCAAAAAAAAACCTGTCTCCTTTCTAGGTTCCTGTTTTAAAATGACAAATAAAACAGGGGTCATTTTCTTATCCTGGTTACACATCTCTGATACAAGATTACATGTCTTTAGCAGCATGTACAATATATTATCGATTTGCCCAGAAATATGTCCTTTGCTTTTCAAGGAGGCAAGATTATTTCTCCCAGAGTTTAAAGCTTTAAATAGATTTATTGACACCGGGGGTTTTTTCTTGAAGAAATTTGAGCTTCTTAAGCAGGATAAGTTGTTGATATTTTTGAAAAGGCCTTTTTGCATTTATCCAACTCAATTATATTGCCTTACTTCTGGGAAGAAAAGGGGCTATTTCCTATGTTCTGTCTAGCAGTTATCCAATAGCTAATGCTATATAAGTGTTAAGACATTTAAGACATTACAAAAGAAATTCTGTATCTTTTTAATCGACTCGACAGCTAATGTTGGGAATTCCTAATTTTAGATATCAAATACTCATTGCCAGCCAGCACATTTAAACTTATAAATACAAATACATTTTGGATACCAATTTTCAGTGTCTCAAAAAGAATCTGAAAGGGAAGATTTTTTTTTTCATTTTGAAAAACATGGCACTGAGACGTGATGGGTGTTAATTGGTAGTAATATATTGATAGCTGCCTGAAACAAAGTGTTGATAGCTGGAAGCAGGACAGGAGAATTTTAGGAGTTGTTCTGAGGTGTATTATAGTGCAGTGCAAGGAATAGCAATAACACTTAGACTTATATACTGCTTTACAGTGCTTTATAGCCCTCTTTAAACGGTTTACAGAGCCAGCATTTTACCCACCTGGGAAGGCTAAGTCAACTTTGAGCCTGGTGAGTTCCAATCTGCCAAATTGCAGGCAGCCAGCAGGCAGCAGAAGTAGCCTGCAGTACTGCACTGTAACCACTGTGGTGGTGCTTCTGGAAAAAGACAAGGAAGGATGTTTTAGGAGTTTTTTGCTGGATGGCTGAAGAGTGGCTTGGCAGCCAGTGGAAGAATTTGAGCAGATCAGCTTCAGATCCAGACTAGGATATGCAAACATGGAGATTCTCTATAGAGATGATGGTGGTATGATGGTTCTAATAGTGTTGCTGTTTAGCTGGTTGGTAACATGTAGTTCCAAGTGGAAGATATTGCAGCATCGGTCTGAGGCTGGTGGTGACTATGTGTCTGCAGAACTAAATGAGCCTTCCATCTTGATGAAGACAACAACGGCATGGCAACTGTTCAAGCCGTTAAGGGTAAGCTTGTTTGGAGGTTCTAGCAGGGGAGCGCAGCTAGAGTATACCCTTGACCGAAGATCAGTACACTCCTATCTGGGATGAGTGTCCTCTTCCACCGAGCACACAGCTTCATGGAGCAGTGAGGGAGGAAGCGGACACACACCTAGCCAGCCAGATCAGCTGAATCAGCCCTGGCAATCAATGGGGTGACAGATGTTGAAGCCAGATCACACTCCCATCCGATTAAGGGTAAGCAAAAATGGTGACAATACAGAGGGATGGTTCCCCTAGCTGTGCTAGAGCATTCATTCACCCACCTGCTGAGTAGAAGTGGGAGTTAGGGTATGTCAGTAGTCCTTCCACAGAACTAGCCTAATGGTTTTCTGCCCATCCCACCAGCTCTCACAGGTTGGACATAGTGCAGACATCTTTGTGAAATAATGTCATCTAGAGGCGTGTCTTCTCTGTCACCCTGAAAATCTTTCCCCTGAAAATGCAAATGATCCTGTTGGCTTCTATGACTTGATGTCCTGGCTTTTCCCTCAGGATATTAGTGTGTTTTATTCTGTCTATGGGGAGTTTTATGAGGAACTTTGTTTATTTTAATTGTCTGTTGTCTTATGTTATTATAGCTTGTTATTCTATGCATGGCTTTTTTTTAAATCTGCCACAGGGTTTTTAAGATGATCAGCCATATGAATTCTACAAATAAGTAGGAAAAGAAGAAGTACACCACAGGATATAGTATATCTGACTAGCAGAAATTGGGTCTGCTTTACGTTTATGTATGTCAGTAGAATAATATCCCAGTCTTTCTAAATATATTTGTAATGCTTTGCAATTTTTTTTAAAAAAATATTATTTATTTTAGTTCACAATTTTTCCTCATATATGAACTGAACCTCTGAATATAATTTGACTTAATGTATACGGCGGTTGACATTAATAGTGCATGAAAAAGCTTTCAAAATAAAATTAATGAAGCCACGCTTTACTATTTAAATTTCTCCACATGCAGACTCCTTCAATGTAGGTATTCACTGGTATAAGTCTTAGCTTTTTAAAACACAGTTATACCTTTTTGGATACATTTTATTGCATTTGTCATAAAAAGTAGAAAGGTTTTTTTAAATCTGTTGACCATAAATATGCGTACTAGCGAAAAGTTTTTCAAACTTTTTAAGGTAATTAAAGCTGGTAGTTTTTAAAAAAAATCCAGGATTCCCTGATTAGTGCAATGTCACAAATTTAATTGGATGGCTTTTGCATATAGGAAACCCATGATGGTTAACAGAATAACAGAGTTGGAAGAGACCTTGGAGGTCTTCTAGTCCAACCCCTTGCTCAAGCAGAAGACCAAATCATCATCATTGTGCAGTTGCCTTATTTGTGACCAATGTTGGATAAATGTCTCTCAGAGATTTACCTGAGAGTTATCTGGGGAAATCATTCAGTTCGTATACATACTTGTTTCTTCTCCCTCGCTTTGCAGAGAAGTAAGAAAAGAATTATTTTTCTTTGCAGGCTATCTTATTTTCTTTTAACATTCCTCGGTCATCTGATGTCCGCTCTTACTACTTCTGTTTTCCAATTAATTAGAGCATTTTTCATTTACTATTACTCTGTATATCTGTAAGAAATTTCCTTTCGAATGGTTTTTGACTTGCTTGTTACAAAACGTACATGTCACAAATGTAAGTAGTTGGGAAAAGAAAGCAGAAGAATTTATCTTATTCTGGGAATATTTGCTGTTGGATACCATTTAGCATTGCAGATTGCCGCAGAGGGTGCAACAGTTGTAGGGAAAGAAGAACCTTAACTATCCACATATTTCTGAATATTAACTATAGTTAACCCTTTAAAAATAGTAGCATGTGAACCAATATTTTGAGTGCTTGCTAGTCCTAGCCCTAAAGGGTGATTTGCAGAGCAAATGGGCTTCATCCCACTCTGAGTTCCCCATGCCTGCTGGCAAAACCAGGTCTCTTTCATGAGTGTCAAAGTGAGTGCCAACCAGGTGACCATACTTAAGTTTAAGTTTAATAAATTTATATGCCGCCCAATCCCGAAGGACCTAGACCATGAGAGTCTCATATAACGTATCTAAATGTTTCCACCAAATGTTTGGCATCACTTGGGAGTGAATCGAGCAGTAACATGTTAGTTAGAACCTACACAGGGCCAACATTTTTTAATAAATGCTATTTTTTTCTAGCCCATACACTTACACTTCTTTGCACCTTGCCTCTCATTAACCTGTAGATCTGAAATTAAAATCTCCCTTTCACAGATCTGTCAGGCAATGCTCACAGATGTTGACAGAACTCATTTACAAGGTTGCAGAATGGAGTACTCGCATCTTAACATTCCAACATGGGACGGCTTGCATGTATTGGAAAAACTCTTTATCAAATTAATCACCAGGCAATGATGAGGTTGGAAATGTTGTAACGGCATGATTTGCTTATCAAATATGATTGGATTTAGATTGACAACATACATTAACTTGTCATATTGTTCTTCTCAAACTGTATGCCATAACATATTCTATTAGTATACTGTCCAATTTTCTTCTTCTAGTTGCTAATTCTCTGGCAAAATGTTATTAAAGACCCTTGGCACTTATATTTATATCAGTTATAACAGCAGCTTTCACTTTATAACTTTCAGTTTCATCAAAATAAAATAGCATTCTGCAGGGTGTGCTTTTCTTTTTCTTTTTCCTTTTGAAAATGTAGTTTATAACTTGAGTCAAACATTAATTTCAATTCCACCTTTCAAATTCTGCAGGCAATATTCCTGCTATCTGTAACTACTAGGCACCAGATTAGGTTATGCCTCCCAGGGTTTAGTTCAAACTCTCAAGTGACTTATAGCTGGAGTGCCTGTCTGAAGATATATTTTGGTGCTGTTTAACTGTGATAACAATTCTTTTTTCTTCGCAGTCCTTGCTTGAAAAAAAGTTACACATTGTTCACTGCAATTGGTTATAATTCAGGATTATTCCAGCAAAAAAGCTACTGCATCTTGGGAATTGTTGCATCCAGGAACTCACCAAATCTCTTCCTTCTATATTTTAAAATGAAAAAAATATTATACATATCAAAGATGTAAGTCTTTAATTATAAATGGAATGTAACTTTAAAACAAGAATGGATTTTTCGTTGTTATCATTATGCACTGTCCTTGTTTGGAATAAAGTTCCATTAACATTAATAAGTTTGCTTACAAGGATGCCACATGCAACTTATTTTAAAAAATACTCCCTTTTTACAACCCAGTAGCCAGTTGCATTTACTCGCCAGATGCTTTTCCTGATGCCTATGTGAAGTTTGCAGCAGATATGTTCTCTTTGCACCCTAGGAGAAAAATTCCTGCCGCTACTTAGGATTGAACTCTCAATCTTCCAAGTGGGAGGCGAGTGTATTAACCACTAGGCCCCTCATGCAACTTATAAAATATGTTATATAATTTTTACTAGTTTGATCTGTTGCAAAACAAATTGTATTTGAGTTATTCCCCCTTTCCACTGACTCTCATGCTAAATGACTAACCATCACCACTACTCCTTCCCTCCTCAGTGCCTATGCTTCTATTCGATGTTGCATAGAAATACTGAAAGAGTCAAGAGCTACAATTAGCTTATCCATGATATCCATTCCCCTTCCAAGTGAGGCATTGGAGTAATTTTTTGGGTGCTCTTTTTTTTTTTAGCATATGACATGTGTTAGCCAGGGATCGCTGAAGTGGCTGGTTGCCTCTGTGAAAGTTTTTTTTTTCAGGCGGTGTTATCTTACCCACAGGATAGCAATAGCAATAGCAATAGCAGTAGACTTATATACCGCTTCATAGGCCTTTCAGGCCTCTCTAAGCGGTTTACAGAGAGTCAGCATATTGCCCCCAACAATCTGGGTCCTCATTTTACCCACCTCGGAAGGATGGAAGGTTGAGTCAACCCTGAGCCGGTGAGATTTGAACCGCTGACCTGCTGATCTAGCAGTAGCCTGCAGTGCTGCATTTAACCACTGCGCCACCTTGGCTCTCTGAATGGGTGTCTGAAGGCCAGTGGGCAATCGGGGGAGGCTCCTTTCCTGTCCCTGTGAGTTTGTTCGCTCACGGGACCTGAGCTGCCGAGACGCCAACCTCAGCAGAACACAGGCTCAGCATCTTACCATGTGAGCCACTGCAGCACCTTGGAGTAATGGTAAATAAGTTTTGCAAAAGGTTGGGTGAGTGGAGGGCTGCATTCAGTGATGTGTGGTGAGGTTTATGGCTGGTGAGGCACTGACACAGGGGTTTCAAATTTTTTTAGACTTGTGGACTTCAACTCCCATAATTCCACAACCAGGCATGCTCAGTTCCGATTTAAAGCGACAGCATTTGTTTTTCTCCTTTGTCAAAAAGTTTTCCATCATTCTTTTTCTTCTCCCTCCCACTTCTTCCTCCCTCTCTCCCTCCCTCCCCCCTCTCTCAAACAGACACACACAGACAGAGAACTTGGATCCCTCTCTCCTCTCACTCACTCACTCTCAAACAAACACAAACACAGAAGTTGGATTGGATATATTTTCTAATGGCTTGAAAGCAGCTCCTCTGCCATACCCCCACCCACCCATTCCCCTGCTGCCTTCTGATCTGAGCCTTTGATTGCAGGTGGAGCCACGTTGCCTGTTCAAACTTGTAATCAGTGAAGCTGGGCTTATATACTTTTATCCAGGTGTGTTTGTGTGTGTGTGTGTGTGTGTGTGTGTGTGTGTGTGTGAAAAGGCAACGTAGCTCTGCATGCAATCACATACCTTTTCCAGCTGTTTCAGAGAGGATTTCAACTCTGCTCTTGCCTGCCATCATGAAAAGAAAAAAAAATGTAAAAGGAAAAAAGACAAGAGCTGAAGGCTGAGCTAGTTGCTGACAGAGTCACCGTGTGGATGACTCTGCTTAACCGTTTAAAAAAACCTCTTTAAAAATGCCCTCTACAGGAGGCAGGAGAACAACGTGCCTCATTACGTCAGGAATTTTTTGGCTTTTAACCCTTGCTTAGCTCTGCTCAAGTGATCATAAAGTCAGACTGGACTCATTCCCCTGCCTCCTCCTGTAGTTTTTAAGAGGCTTAGTTAAGCACTAAGCAGAGTCATCCACTGACTCTGGCAGCAACTAGCTCAGCCTTTTTCCTTTTACATGTTTTTTTTCTTTTCATGATGACAGTGGTGAGGCTCTGCCTCCCCTGCCTCCCCTGACTGCACGTCCCTGGCTGCATTTGAGATAGGACTGCAACAGGTCAGACAATGGGATCTTAAATTAAGGGCCACTGGGATTATTTGGGGCTATGGGTTATCCATTGGGGATTTTGAGCTAGATAAGTACATAATACCACTGACAGGCACTAGAGCAGAGGTGGGTTCCTACCAGTTCGCACCTATTCGGTAGAACTGGTTCGTCAAATCTACCGAACCGGTTAGAAGAGATTCCACCAGTGGACCCGGAAAGCAGGCCACACTTATAGAAGAGGTTCCAAAAAATTTTGAAACCCACCACTGCTAAAGGGTTAGGGGTGCAAGGATCTTGTAACTTGACAGCTTTAAGACTTGCATGCTTCAATGCCAGAGTTCCTGAGTCAATGTGACTGGAGGAGGAATTCTGGGAGTTGAAGTCCACAAGTCTTAAAGCTGTCAAGTTTGAACACCCCTCTTTTTTTTCTAAAGGGTTAGGGGTGCAAGGATCTTGTAACTTGACAGCTTTAAGACTTGCATGCTTCAATGCCAGAGTTTCTGAATAGCTACTTGGACCAACCTAAGTACTAATTCATAATTTCATATCCGGTCACATGGGTGGCAAGCCACTCCCATTCGGTCACATGGGTGGCAAGCCACTCCCACAAAGGAGGCCACACCCACAGAGTAGGTTCCAACAATTTTTGAAACCCACCCCTGCACTAAAGTCAACCTCAGAAATTTTAAGGTGTGTGGCCTGACTGAGTAGGCAATTCTAGGAGTTGAAGTCGACACATCTTAAAGATGCTGGGGTTGAGAAATGCTGCTCTAAAAGAAATCTTAAAATCTAAAAAAAGGAAAAAATATGGGATTTAAATAAAACTGGGACCATTGTATTTAAACCACATTTTTGTCGCCTTATAAGCGAGCCATGAAGTTATACTACAAGGAAAGAATTTTCTCACTTCTCAATAGCATAACTGGAGCAATAGATAATCTGACGTTTGTTTCTGGTTCAGAATTCATTATTCCTTGACTATTCCTATCAGCTAAGGGCACTATCAGGATTTCAGCATTTCCATCAACTACCAAGAAAGTGTTTGGCAGCATACCAGAGGTGGTATTCATGGTTCCACCACAAAACTGCGGAGGACAAAATCGCGCTCGACGAAAGCGCACATTTGACATCATCACAGCGCGACGAAAACATCGCGCTGTGATCGAAAAATGTAAAAATAAAGCTAAAACCTTACCCTAACCCCCCCAAACCTAACCCTAAACCTAACCCTAAACCTAACCCTTAACCTAACCCTAAATCTAACCCTAAACGTAACTCTTAACCTAACGCTAAACCTAACGCTAACCCTTAACCTAACGCTAAACGTAACCCTAACGCTCTAAACCTAACCCTAACCCTTAACCTAACCCTAACCCTAACCCTAAACCTAACCCTTACCTTTATGTGAATCGGCTTGGTTTAATTTTAATTTTATTTCAATTTTTAATTTTTTTCATCGCACTGTGATGACGTCAAATGCGCGCTTTTGTCGAGCGCGATTTTGTCCTCCGCGGTTTTGACAGGTCACGGTATTCATCAGGTTCTGACCAGTTCTGGAGAACCAGTAGCGGAAAATTTGAGTAGTTCGGAGAATCGGTAAATACCACCTCTGACCGGCTCCTCCCCCATCTATTGTCTGCCTCCCAAGTCCCAGATGATCGGGAGGGAATGGAGATTTTACAGTGTCCTTCCCCTGCCACACCCACCAAGCCACGCCCACCAAGCCATGCCATGCCCACAGAACTGGTAGTAAAAAAGTTTAATCCCACCACTGCAGCATACCAGTATATTTTTTTTTACTAATGAAGTATCAATTATGATCCCAGCCCTCTCATACAAATTTGCATATGAGCATAACACCTTTTTAAAAACTGGAGAAAAATACTGGCACTTACCTTAGTTTTGTTTAGCAGTACCATTAACTTATTTTGGCTCAGTTTGACGCAGGACCCACTGTCTCTCAATAATAGGTCTGTTCACTCTGCAAACATATTCAATTCACCACTCTGTCCCCTATTCCGCTCCCCCACTCTATCAAAACAAAAACTGGAAAAGAAACTACTGATTGACGTCTCTAGTACGAAACTTTTGTTTTTCACTGAAAAGAAATAAAAAATTTAAAGGAAGAAAAATCGTTACAGAGAACACCTTTCAAAGGGTCTCCATGTAAAGAGATTGATTGTTTCAGTATGTACATGGAGCTGCCTTTATTCAAGGTTGGAAGTGTTGAATTTTTTTTTCTCCCTAAAAGACAAGGCTGACATCTAGTGCAGATGAGAGGATTAACAATGGTTAACAAACTTCTTTATGAAGTCGTGTTATATTCTTTCTTTGGGTTGCTGAAAGCAAACTTAGCAGAGAAAAAATATCATTGGAGTAAACATAAATTATTATTATTATTATTATTATTATTATTATTATTATTATTATTATTATTTATTTGTCTTGTATGCCGCCCACTCCCGGAGGACTCCGGGCGGCTTACAAAAGACAAGAGAAAGGGGGGAACAAGACAAAGACAACATATTAAAAACAAAATTAACATTCACAATTTCTATGGAGGTAGATGCTTCTCAGCTCCCCCCAGCCTGCTGGAACAGCCAGGACTTGGTGGCTTTGCGGAAGGCTGGGAAGGTAGTAAGGATCCAGATCTCAACAGGGAGCTCGTTCCAGAGGGCCGGAGCTGCAACAGAGAAGGCTCTCCCCCGGGGAGTTGCCAGCCGACATTGGCTGGCAGATGGAATCCGGAGGAGACCCAACCTGTGCGATCTAATTGGTCTGAGAGAGGTAATCGGCAGGAGGCGGCCTCTCAAAAAAAAAAAAATAAGTACCCTAATTTAAGGAATTATGATTGCATGTTGCAAGCCACAAAGTTATAGGCAGTATTAATTAATTTAGAGAAGAGAACTTTGTTACAAGTGGGCAAAATTGGAGAGGGAAAGTAGGAATATCTCACCCTTAAAACTAAGAAATGTGATCAATTATTAATCGCTTACTGCTCATACCCTCTTTGCAATGTTCCAAATAAAAACATTCCAGAAAGAAATATTGTATTTGTATCTGAGGCAAACAACTTAGCTATGTGCGTTGCCTGCTGATTTTTCAAAAAGATTCTCCAAAAATATAGATTCATGAATTTCACACAATAATACTTGATGCTTCATGCTGCCTGAGGCCTTTTTGTGGGTTGCTGAACTACACAAGTGAGTGAAAAGACCAGAATGCTTCTAACAGTATAAATAATTCAGCCCTGCCAAAATTTAAAAATCACTGAAAAATGAAAGTAGTTTCTACAGATACTTGTAGGAATGTAGGTGACTTGTAGAAACCAAGAGAAGTTCAGTACTTCTGATCCTGCTGGATCTCCTGTAACATTCAGTTCCACTGTCCCAAAGATGGAAAGTCCAGTTGCTTCTGGAAAAAGCATATTTGGGATAACCATGACCTGGATGACTGAGAATCTCCATAAACCAGTGGTGGGTTTCAAAAAGTTTTCGAACCTACTCTGTGGGTGTGGCCTCCTTTGTGGGAGTGGCTTGCCGGCCATGTGTTCTCTCTCGCTCTCCCTCTCCCTCCCTCCCCCCCTCTCTCCTTCCTTTTCTCTCTCTGTCCCTTTTTTCTTTTTTTCTTTCATCTCTCACTTTTTCTTTCTTTTTTCTTTTTTTATTTCTTCCTTTCTTTGTCTTTCTCTCTCTGTGTGAGTCTGTGTGTGTGTGTGTGTGTGTGTGTGTATCAGTGGTGGGTTTCAAAAAAAATTTGGAACCTCTTCTGTAGGTGTGGCCTGCTTTCCGGGTCCACTGGTGGAACCTCTTCTAACCGGTTCGGTAGATTTGATGAACCGGTTCTACCGAATAGGTGCGAACTGGTAGGAACCCACCTCTGCCATAAACATTCAGTTCCACTAATAGTAATATCCTTCTGGACTACATGCAAGGGTTGAGGTTTGCAAGCACTCCAGTCCTGTTTTTTTCTGAATTGCCAGTTCCAGTAGCTGGGGAGGAGGATGAAAGGTTCTTAACCACTCTTCTGTGGAAAGCCTCAAGTTCAACGCCCTTCCCCATTTTTATTACTTATTTCTGTAGTTTTGGTCGTAGGCCACAAAAATTAATAACATAGCAACCACTCTAAAATAGAAGTAAAATTCAACAAATCAGAAGCAGAATAACAGAGTTGGAAGGGACCTTGGAGGACTTCCACAATCCTGTTGTGGCCTGTTGTCCGCCACCCCCACCCCCCACCCCCGCCAGCAGCTGAATAAGAGGAAGAGGAGAAGGTGTGGAAGTCAAGGTCAGTATTAAGGCAACCTCGGAGCTCAGAGGGGGAAGAGGGAATGGAGCTGGCAGAGAGAGAGAGAGAAAGAGGTGGAGCCTGAGCTGTCCATCAGCCCTCAGATGGAGAGTCAACAGCTCCCAGGTCTGGAGGTGGCTGATGAGGAAGAGGAGGAACAGCTGGGTCCAGTGTCTAATGCACAAATGTGCAGAAGGCCGAGGAGAGGAGAGCAGTGGAAATCTATTGGCTGATCCTTGGGAAGGAAGAGCCACTGTTGCTAACGAAGCCCTACCTTAGCTCTGAGGATAAAAGGCAGGAGTGGAGGTGAATAGATGTGGCAGGCAACTATTCATCTTCTGATTGGATGAACTTTGAGAGAGAAACATTTTGCCAGGGCTGCCAGCACGTGTAATAACGTGTTTGAGTTAACTTCAGGGGGTTTGTTGTGTTTGGGGAGCTGGGTCAGAACAAACCCCCTGCTCAAGCAGGAGATCCTATACCATTTTAGACAAGTGGCTGTCCATTATTTTCTTAAAAGCCTCCAGTGATGGCGCATCCACAGCTTCTGAGGGCATTACCTTCCACTGGTTAATTGTTCTCACTGGATATTGGTTATATCTTACATAATAGCAATATCAATAGCATCTAGGCTTATATACATACTGCTTCATAGTGCTTTACAGCCCTCTCTAAGTGGTTTACAGAGTTAGCATATTGCCCCCCAACAATTTGGGTCATTTTACCGACCTTGGAAGGCTGGAAGGCTGAGTCAATCTTTCGCCACTCAGAATCAAACTCCTGGAATGATCAGTGAGTTAGCTGGCAGTACTCTAATCACTGCGCCACCACTAAAATTGGCATAGGGATTGGGCATACTGTATCTTCTATTTACTTTTAGTCTGATCATATACTCTGTTGTATGTAATACTACAGTACAAGTTCTTCAAGGAAATAAGTTGACCTCAACAGAAGTCAAGATATTCCAGATATCTTCTAATAAACTCTTAATAGCTGTCTGGCTTATGAGTTGATATTTTGGAATTTCACAAGTTCTCTCCTCAGTTCCAGTCCCAAAAGCACCATACTTAAGTTCTTCTTCCTTAAGATAAACTAAATAAAGGAATGTGTTTTTAAGACAAATCAGCATTTTTTTTATTATGAAACATAGAAATGTATTTCTGCTGATTTGGAGAAATTGTAATTCTGCTGATTTGGAGAAAGATAAAAACCAAACCTGTGCAGAAAACACCCTTGCATAAGATGTTGCAGTTTATGTTGGATTTCCATGGTTGCATCCAGTGTTTTTTATTTGCTAACTAAGTGAAAACTATAGCAAGTCTACACTTCCCAAAATTTGCTCCAGGATGTTCCTGAATACATTTATTCTGTGTCTAAAAATGCAAAAGAAATCTGTCACAATGTATTTTATATAGAAACAGTGAACTGGCGAAATGAATTCTGATAGTAGCAATAAACGGAGTCTGCTGCCATCCATTGTTCACAGCTAAAAAGTTCATAAAACATTAGCATCCATTCCAAAAGCCTCATAAAATCCAGACTTTATTAAATTGTTACATTATTTCACTGGACTACAGGCATAGATTATAATCAAATAAACCCCAAAATAGAAACAATGTTTAATGTAATAAAATAAACCATATGCTATAATTGAAATAAATTTTATAGTACCGTTTCTCTAGATTCTTATTTTATTTTGGGGGTTAACTGCAACGTGTTAGTTATTTCGCAAATAATTGCAACGAGTTAGTAAATTTGCAAATGTCTTTGCAATAAGTTCATTAATAATTTGCATTTATATAGATGATGTAAGTTTTCTTTTAAAATTTCTTTTAAAAGAACAAACGTGAGCAGGTTTTCAGTTTTGATATAATAAAAATAATCAGAATCAGAATAATGGGAATCACACTCTAACCTAGCTGAAGATCACAAGTTTGGATAAAACTAATATCATTAAACAAATATGGAGCTTGCTGGAATGCTTCCATTGTATCCTGCTCCTCTCTATTTTGGTTTTCATTCAATATTTTCAATATAGCTTACTTCCATACAGATGTACATAGCTTTTGAATTTGAATAGCATGATGTTTGGTAATGAATATTTGATCTTGAAGGTCTATAGGAAATTATCGTACGTGTGCTTTGAGATCAATACTAAGTTCACTTCACAAACAACTTCAACTTGATCTGATACATTAACCTGTGTTTGTTTGTTTGCCTTGCAAACAAATTAGTATGAATTTCCTGTGACGTTTCCTTATCATTTGGTTGACAGAATAGCAAGAAGAGAAATACAGTGAAATGAGTAAATTCAGAAAGATATATGGTAATAAATTCAGAAGTGTTCCCCATAACCTCTCCCATTGTCTGCTAGGAATAGAATTTTCAGATGTGTTTCATTTACTTTGATGTTGCCTTTATGCATAAAAAGTAGAAGACATTTTCTTCTCTCTCTTCATTTTATTGCTCCAAACACTCATGGAAAGTTTGGAATATTTATTTTGGAAAGCGGATGAAGAAAGAACAATTTGACACGGCCTATTGCAAAGCATGTCATAGGATATCTTTATGAAAGGGAAGATACAAGCAGAAAGACTAATAAAATAAACCACAAAGGAACTACAAAGGAAGAGTGAAACTGCATGTTACTTGTAATATTACAGTGGGATTCGTGTCTCACACACACCCCTTATGAATTTAAGCTGTTTCAATTTCAGTTATATGAATTTAAGTACTGCAGTTTGAGTTTAAGAAAACTGACTTCATTAATCATAGAGAAATAAAAAAACTACAGTTATAAAACAGGAAAGCAGCATTTTGAGAGTGAAAAAATATTGAGCTGGTCGGACATATCAGAAATAACAAGAGATTAGGTCAAAAAGAAATATTAAATCAACAGATTGGTCAGAGGACATGATATACCTTTTTATTTGTTAAAAAACTAAAGACTCAATTAACCTATAGGAAGTGTAATATTTAGTATGCTTTTAGTTTAACATAAGTGCCCCGAAACAGATGCTATAAAGTCCTGGGCTACAATTCAATATAGGCATATCCAAAGCTTGACAAAATGCACTGGAAATAATTAAACTAAAATGATAATTCTCTGTTTGAATTGCAATATAGAAAATCAGTTGATAATGTAGCACAGACCTGCACAAAATATACTCAGTAATATGACATTTTGTTGGCTTCCCTAGTTCTCAGATTGTAGTAGATGATTGCATTAAAAGACCATTCAGAATAATAGTGTTTGTTTTATTTTAATATCAGATAATAAATAAAAGAATTATGACAACAGATATCTAAACATGAAGGTGGCTCTATTTCACAGTAACTTTAGTAGTGTGGCAGAGTTGAGATAGCAAAAGGCCTTTTTGAATTCAGAACATTTAAGTTTAATTACAATTATACTCTTTTCTCTGTGTGTGTGTGTAATAGGAATTCAGTTGCACATATTAAAGATATTATCAATCCAAATACTGTTATACATAGCAACAGATGGTATAGTTGTTAACATTCCTAATATCAGGAGTTTTTTTTGCTATTATTTAATATACAAGTGTTCCCCAGAATGCAAAGTTCCTTCTTCAGTTAAAAATTATGATAAAAAGGTCCCTTCCTTTCCTTTCAAATTTCTTCTGCATTCAATTGTGAAACTTACATTACTTCCAGAATGTGCAGATAGGTTGTTACTGCCTTATGATGGGCTGGAATGCAATCTTCACATTTTAAAGATTCTGAATATAACTGTCCTATTAACTATGTATTTTAATTTAAACCAAGAGATGCAGCATAAGTAAATAGAAAATCGGCAATACTCAAGAGTGATTCAGTTTTCTACAGACTGGAGAGAATTAGATACCTTTTGATAATGTGTAGTTTGAAGGATTTTTATTCAATTTGGGTAATAATGCATTTTACATTTCTCAACATTTTTTTCCAAGCCTTTCAAGCAATCACACACAAAATCTCACAATACAAGAGTTCTTAGTAAACATTCCCAAGATAAGCACTGCCATGGCAACCCTAATGTAAACTTGTTAAATAAACTGGCACAATTCATGATACAAATATCCTACATTCAAAACTACAAAATTATTGCTAGGATGTGTTTGACTTTGGTAGACATCTATGGTACTTGAACATGCAGATTGGATTTCTCAAATCATAATCGTATATCCAAATCAGCCAATATAATTCTGATCTCAGAGCTCTGCCAAATGTTTCAGAAGTTTGTTGAAGCAAAAGTTATAAACGAAACGCATACATTGCCGTAGTTTTTCTTTGTGTCTGCCCAAACTTGCTTCTGCTTCAGCGCTGTTTGTGTTTGTGTGTATATACACTCACACATGTGTGCTTCAAGAACAGCATGGGTTTGGCCATATAGCAAAAAAAGATACAGTGCTGTCTATATCACAAATCAGCATTGGAATAACAAATTTCTCCTGTCCCACTATACAGCCTCCGCTATTCTGTACTTATTAAAATATGCAGTAAAGCTCAACTTGACCATTGTTTCTTCAAGCTTCAATAGTCTGCTGAATTCCCAAGGGAAAACATTGGCTGTGTTTATATAACATGTTTGCAGGTGGTTAGCTTAAACATGGTTTACGTCACTTTCTGAGTAATACAATGAATATAATGAATTTCAAAGGATACAGTGGAGTTGGAGTTTGGAGTTTATTCAATTTGTAGGCTGCCCTATTCCCGGAAGGGACTCAGGGTGGGCTGAACAAAGCCAAGAGAGGGGAAATTACAAAAAGCAAGACAAAGACAATCAGACAATACGAACAATTTAAAAGCACAACAGATACAACAAATTCGAGTAGGGGGGGAACTCAACCCCAGGCTTGCTGGGACAGCCAGGTCTTCACGGCCATCCGGAAGGCCTGAAAGGTGGAGAGGGTCCGAATCTCCATGGGGAGCTCGTTCCAAAGGGCCGGGGCAGCCACAGAGAAGGCCCTCCTCCGAGTAGTCGCCAGCCGACATTGGCTGGCAGATGGAATACAGAGGAGGCCTAATCTGTGGGATCGAATGGGTCTATGGGAGGTAATCGGCAGAAGGCGGTCTCTCAATAATAAATTAACCGCATAGCCTGGGTTTGAACAATGCACTAAATTAAAATATCCTTACCTAGTTTTTGGTTATATGCATTATACAAACGCATCCATATTTCACCAATTTGTGATGAAATTTAATACTTGTCAGCCAGCTCTTAAATAATGTATTCTAAAGACTGTGTTAAGAAGGGGTGGTTTTTTTCCCCCCGTCATTTGCTATTGCAACATCCGTTAAATAGAAGCAATGAGAACTACACATGCTTAGTCTTATTTTATTATTTTTTTTTAAAAAAATATTAATGCCAGTATATTTATTCTCATAAGGAAACAAAAATTAAACGAAGTAGCAACCAACGTCGGATGATATCAAAATAGTTCTTTTAATGGAACATAAACATTTCATAGCTCTTGATTCTTTATTACAGTCATGTTCATGAAAGCTTTAAAGAAGTTGCTACACTCAGTTGAGATTGTGGTATAAATTGGCACATGAAGTACAATTTACCTGTCCATACAGACACAACACTTCTCACTCTTAACCCATTCATACTAACTTACATCAGTGGTTCCCAAACTTGGCAACTTTAAGGCTTGTGGACTTCAACTCCTAGAATTGCTGGCTGGAGAATTCTGGGAGTTGAAGTCCACAAGTCTTAAATTTACCAAGTTTGGGAACCACTGACTTACATGATGCATATACATTGTGACTAAATCCACATATGGTCTAAAGCACATACAACGAAATTTCTAAAAATAACATATTCTACATTAGTAACAAGTCTGTTGCGCTGTATTTACAACTAATGATCTGGTACTGTGAATGGCAATTTGCTTAAGGATTATTTTTGTGAACACACGATTAAAATGTTCAAGTTGTTATCACTATCAAATCAGATATATATATATATATATATATATATCTACAAGAAGATCTGTATGATCATGTACAAATATTCTAAGGCAATTGTAGTTTGTTCCACAGGATTTGTGCTGCCATTGTTATAATCCTTTTCTCTTGTCTAGAAAGCTGTCCCTGTTAATATGCAAAAAGGCATAACAACTCTTTTTTCTGATCAGCAGGTTATTGGCTCAAAAATCTAGTATCTTGGGATGTGGAGATTTCTTTTAAAGTTCATGGAATAGCACCATAGAAATAGTCTTTGCCACCACAAAAGAAAAAAAATCCTTTTTTCAATTGCTTTTTTTGTTGTTGAAACAACTTGTTTCCTCATTTTTATTGGCTTAAAATAATAATAAAATGATTAGTTCGTTCACAAACATTTCCCAGGAAATGTGGAGTGACAGTTCATTTTTGCCAGTGGAATGAAATTTATGATGGATGTGTTGAGTTATTCTGGTCCTGGTTCTGTCTGCTGATCACTGGGAAGAAGTTTGCCTTAGGCTGGCAAAAGACCAATTCCGATTTGGTTCATAGTCTTATGTAAGGGCTTAGCCTACTACAGTACTTCAGCAAAAAATACACTTAATACCCTCAGTTACAGACAATATCCAAAGTCTGGATGTATTCATAGTGAACCATGAATGTACAACGATCAGTTCTACTTTGTTATTGAACCAAAACTGCCCACAGATTTAATACAGTTTTCCAGGTTTTACATGAGGGATAGAAAAAAAAAGAATCAGCTTTCTTCTTCTCGCAACTTTTCTTTGTACATTTTAAATCTTGGATGTGCCACTGATGCAATTAGAATAAGAAAAAAAAATATACAAAGACAACATTTCAAGTGCATGACCTGTGTAGCAGGTGAGTTTTTCCTCCTCTCCTGGATTCAAGTCACTTGTCAAAAAGTTACAGTCAGCAGGATCTTTTTCCTGTCGTTGAAGATGGAAACAACCCTGGCATTTGTCAAGCTGTGAACAAAGCTCTTACAGTCTCCTTGGAAGCATGCAATATCTTTTCACCAGTTTGCAAAGACAACCATGAATGGAGACCATATGTCATCACCATAATGTCTCTGTCCCTCTACAAAGAGGAGTTTATTTAAGAGTGAGATGTTTCAGTTTTTCCTCTGTTTGCAATCATGGGCTAAAAAAAATCTTTGCTTTTTACTAATACTGTCAGTATTTTTTTAAAGAATCCTTCCACCCCTTCGAAACAGTCATTCTCTGTTTAATTTTGGGGTGTCTTGTGTTATTTTTGAGTGTGAACATTATCTTGATATTTTATACTTTTGTATCGTATATGAAAGCCTTTTTTGTTAATTGTATCATCTGTATGAAAATGGAGTAAAACAGAATCACCTGCTGAATAAATTTCTTCCGGGGGCTGTAGGAGAAAGAAGAAAAGAGAGGCTTACCAAGGCTGTTCTGGAAACAACAATAAATCATTACATTGTCTTTTTATCTGAAATGCAGTGTACTTAACCATAATAAAATGCATTATAATGGTTTGTGTTTCTTCTGATATGGCCAGTGAACAAGATAATACTGTTTTTTTTTAAATTAAATATTTCAAAGTTGGAATGACAGATGCAGCCATATACTGTACTTTTATCCTACATTTTTATTTAAAGAAAAGGCATATAAAGCACTGAAATTAAGATGGTAAAAACTGACTTAAGCCATTTCCTTCTTGTTATCCCCCCCCTCAAAACTACCCAGCTTAGACTCTGCATTTCTCCTGCTCTATGAACAAAGAAAACTGAAAAAAGAACAGAAGATTCTTCCTCCACGTTTCCATCTTCAGCTTAAAGACAATTTGATTAAGTTTTCCTTGAACTAAAATCTGCCTTGAATTAGAAATATTTGTTGTGTTTCCCTTTGATATTCACTTTTTATTTAGACAGAGAAGAACATTCTCTTTTAACAAATTTTCATTCAAAATATCAATAAACACAGAGGAATCGTCTTTCTTTTGGATCCTGAGCCATTTTAAAAGAAGGAATCGGTAGTTTAAATATTCTGTTCAATTAAATGCTCTGTTTGTTCATCTGCCAATGAATATTATTTTGGCAGGGTGAGGATTGCATTTGGCCTTTATATGGTATGCTGAGGTACATGCAAAAGCACATACAGCAAGATAAAAACAGCTTTTATTTAAACTTAATTATGATTATACTTGCTTAATTAAATATAGAACTTTTAAAAATACTGCAGAAATAATTAAGAATTTACCAGAAGGATGAACCCTAGATATTACTTTGCTTGTCTAAAATCGCACTATATATATTATAACTCTTCTATATTCTGTTGCTGGATTGTAAGTAAATTGGTATATATTGTCATCTTTAATGGCTGTATTCAGTAGGACAAGCCTTTTGCTTGAAAAGTTGTGAAGAAATTATCCAACAGTTTTTCACAATGAATTAATCTCACTGTTCATTAAATAACCTAAGATAAATAAATATAGGCAGCTTAAGAAATTGATTCAAGTCTTGTTAGCTACCAGATTTTTAAAGTAACAAAATAATGTAAAAAACAAAATTAGATATTCAATTCAATTAGTGGCATTTTGACATGGCCTAAAGTTATATACTCCTTTGTTATTGTAATTACTTGATTTAGATATGAGAGTGTTCCATTTGAATTAGATTATTTTTTTGTCACAAGTTAAAGGTGAAGTGGAAACATGGAAATACTACTTGGAAAACCTTTATAGTCAATCTGACAGGAAAATTTCAATTTTTCTTCAGGACTAATCCCTCCCTCCAAAAAAAAAAAAAAGTATGAGAGATACTATATTAAATGAAAAAGGTACCTGCCACAATTGTTTGGTTTTCTGTTTCCAGTCAGCACCTCTGAAATCATTTTAAACAATAACAGAATGTCTAAAATTCCTATTCTTCTAAACACCTTTGTGTATTGTTTCTATGTACCTGCTTCTCAGTAACAATTTTTTTTTGCAAGAAACAAAAGTTGTCTGATTCTCTTAGCTTTAAGAAACAAATATTTTCACTGCAAAAAACCTAAATTACTGATACAATCCAGCAAGCTATTTTAACACAATTTTTCTGAGCACAAGTTTATTTATTTTTTCCTAAACAGTAATCCTTCCACTGCACTGAAGCTTTCTTTAAACTCAGAGATATTTTTGTTATAACAAACTGTGGACATGAAAGTCTGCTAGAGAGAAAAAAGCAGAAAGATGCTAGTGCATAGGCACCTCTACGGCACATTTACACATGCTGTTCTGATAGTTTTTGAAGAAAGTTGATAATTGCAAAACTTAAAAGTGACCTACCCCTGATCCACAAAACCGGCCAATCCTCAGAGCAGATGTATCATGGCCATCAAAGGCTTCTAAGTAGTCATAGCCACAGTCTGCTTCTTCTTCCACTTCAAATGTCTGAAAAATCAACTCTATTCGATAGCCATGGTCTGACACCAGCAACCATTCGCAATCTGCTTGAACTGGGTAATTATTATCACCAAACTGAGCATGAGAGTAAAGGTCTTTCATTTTGCTTTCAGCTCTCAGGCGGCCACCACACTCTGTGTGCAAGATGGGGGAGAGAAAAGATTTGACCCTTAGTTTTAGTTTTGAAAGGGATCTAATTTATTTTTCTACTACGATTGAGAAGCACCAAGAACAAAAGAAAAACCGCTAGATGTCAGTATAAACAAGGAAATAGACATCATAAGACATTATTTGATTCCAGCAGAAAACCATAATTGCTGGCAGAAACTTTTTTTTCCATGATCACCAAGACTTATAGCTCAGCTTGATTTAAAATATATTCTGCAGCAAAACACTATGATTTGGTTTTCCAAGAAATAATAGAATGGATTATTCAAACGTATTCTGTGTATTTAGTATATGTACATAAAAATATTCTGCTTTCTGCACAAGGGACCTAATTAA